>NW_021604670.1:8188034-8207215 GCF_004785775.1 Grammomys surdaster | reverse complement strand
AGGGTTTCTCTGTGTAGCCCTGGCTGTCCTGGAACTCACTCTGTAGAGCAGGCTAGCCTTGAACTCTCGAACTCAGAAATCCGCCTGCCTCTGCCTCCCAAGTGCTGGGATTAAAGGTATGCACCACCACCGCCCGGCAGAATTAAATATTCTAATAATATTTAATGTTGGTGGCAGCAAGAGCTATAAAAAAAGAACAACCTGGAGTCGAAGATTAATACAACACTGAAGTCGATAAGACAGCCCAGTCACTTATTCTCTTTACACCCTTGTTTTGTCCTGGTAACTAAGCATATAAATGCTCACAGCCACATTTAATACTGTGGACCCAACTCAAAGAAACTTCTACCTTTGTCTCTCTCTCCCTCTCTCTTTTTGGACAGGTTTCATTTAGCACAAGCTGGTCTCAAACTCAGTACGTGGCAAAGACTTGACTCAAGCTTATAATCCTCCTGTCTCAGTCTCCCTAGTTCTGGGGTTACACGTATGAACCTCCATGTTGCTAAGAACTCTTCTCCTTCTCCTTCTCCTTCTCCTTCTCCTTCTCCTTCTCCTTCTCCTTCTCCTCCTCCTCCTTCTTCTTCTTTTTTTTTTTTTTGGGTTTTTCAAGACAGGTTTGTGAAGCCCTAGCTGTCCTGGAACTTATTCTATAGACTAGGCTGGCCTCAAACTCAGAAATCTGCCTGCCTCTGCCTCCCAAGTGCTGGGATTAAAGGTGTGCACCACCACTGCCCGGCAAGAACTTTCTTCAATAGTGAAGAAACTGCATAGAAAAAATATGGACATAGACTCCGAGTGAACTGACAGACACTGATACAGAGAGCCTCAGGAGGTGACTAGTGCCATCACTCTCTTATTGCCTCTGCTTTCTGAATGCCAGGATTACAGACATGCACCATCTATCCAGTTCCAATTACTTACCTTTAATTAATTAATTTTGAGACAGAGTCTCAACATGTAGTCCTGGCGTAAAGTACTAGATTAGACAAGAGAGGCAGTTGGACAATTGACTCTGTAGTTCAAGAGAATTTGGAATTAGAGAAACGTATTTATTAGTGAACCAGTCAAGCACAAAATTAATACTATTGGGATAAACTCCATCAAAGGTGAAGAAGTTGAGCCTAAAACAATAACAAAAGGTTAAAACAGGCCCTGAAAAAAAAATAGCACATTGGGTAAAACTGCTCATCACCAAGCCACATGACTGAGTTCCATCCCTGTGATCCATACGGTAGAATGAAAGAACTGACTAGGGTCATCAGGATGTGCTCCACCATCCTTCCTCTCCCCCTTCTCCTCTCCCCTCTCCCTCTCTCCTCTCCCCCACCCTGCTCTTTCAACTGAGGATGATCTTGAATTTCTGACCCTCTTCTGCCTTCTTCTAGAGATTCTGTGTATGGTAGGCAAGCATTATACTGAACTATATTTTTACTGTTTATCCCTATCCCCAACAGTTCTTTTTTTCTATTGATTCACTATATTCTATTTTAAGTTTTTAAAAAACTGAGACAGGGGCTGGTGAGATGACTCAGCGTTTAAGAGCACTGACTCTTCTAGAGGTCATAAGTTCAATTTCCAGCAATCATAAGGTGGCTCACAACCATCCATAATAAGATCTGATGCCCTCTTATGGGGTGTCTGAAGACAGCTACAGTGTACTTACATAAGGCAAATAAATAAAAACCTTTGGGCTGGAGTGAGCAGGGCGGAACAAGTGAAAGAAGGGAAGGGGAAAATAACTGAGATAGGGTCTCACTATGTAGACCAAGCTGACCCCACAGTTACAGAGCTCTGCCTACCTCTGCCTCTTGAGTGCTGGGAATCAAAGTTGTGCACCACCAAGCACAGAAAAAAGCCTATTTTTTTAGAGAGACAATGAGATGTTTATACAGGAAACGATAGGCTATTTGTTTCAAAATATCCAGGAAAGGGCAAAAGGTGAGTAGAGGCACACAGAAAATAAGATTAGCATTAGTTAGCTGATAAAGCTGGGCAAAGGATACAGAAGTTATTTTATTTATTTTTGGCGCTGGATGTGAACCCCAGGGCCTTGAACATGCTGCACAAGTGCTCATCACGCCTAGCTCTAGAGAATTTCACTGTACTACTGGTACAATCGTAGTCCAGTCTAGACTCGTCATGAATTTTTGATCCTCTTGCCTCTGCCTCCCAAGTGCAGGAGTTTACGGCACATATGACTTTCCCCCTACTCTTTTTTAGATTTTATTTTTACTTGTGTCCGTATGTCTCTGTAGTGTATGCTGCATGTGTGCAGGTACCCAGGGAGGACAGTAGAGGGCAACAGATCCCTGGGATCTGGAGTCACAGAAGTTTGTGAGCCACTCAATGTGGGTTCTAGAAATTGAACTCAGTCCTCTGCAAGAGACACAAGTGCTCTTGACCGTTGAGCCATCTCTCCAGCCCCTCCCTCTACTCTTTGCACACCATTCTGAGGATCATTTCCTTTCCTCCAACTCAAGCTGTATCTCATCAAACTTGCCTGAGAGGCCTCCCCAAGGAGGCCAAATAGAGACTGCTGAGAAACCACCAGATTCTCACATGAGCCCATCCTGATAATGCAGGGACAGAGTGTATGCAGATAAGGTGTGAGAAGAGAGACGTGGAGCTTGCCAGCAGTCTGGGTCATAAGAGTAAAGCAGATTGCTGGAGGTATAGCTCAGTGGAACATACACGTGCCTGGCATATGCATGACCTAGTTCTCCCTTCCTTCCAACACACATACAATATCTGGCTTGGTGGCATGTCTATTATCTTAGTAATGGGAGAAAGATGCAGGAGGAGTTCAAAGCCATTTTTGACCATAGCAGGTTAATAGCCAGCTGTAATATATGTGTATAAGTCAGGATTCTCTAGAGTTACAGAACTTATGGAATATATATATGGAATGTATTAGAATGACTTACAGACTGTAGTCCAAATAACCCAACAATGGGCAGCTGTGAATGGGAAATCCAAGCAATCTAGCAGTCCCATAAGACTGGGTGTTGCCGGGCAGTGGTGGCGCACGCCTTTAATCCCAGCACTTGGGAGGTAGAGGCAGATTTCAATGCCAGCCTGGTCTACAGAGTGAGTTCCAGGACAGCCAGGGCTACACAGAGAAACCCTGTCTCAAAAAACCTAAAAAAAAAAAAAAATCTAGGTCACAGGTGTGCCCTACATTTGTGGATTGTAGTTCACTCCAGGTACAGCAAGTTGACAACTAGGAATAGTCATCACAATATAGACCCTGTTTTAAACAGACCAGTGAGAGAAAGCTAGACCCCCACCTTACAAGATTCCTACTTACTCCATTTTCCAAGTCAGTTCGTAGAAGTATTCTCTAAACATTCCCTTGAGCATCAAACTTAAGGTTTCATGAAATAACAAAAACCTGTTGTTGTTGTTTTTCCCCCCCATTAAAAAGAATACTATGCCGGGCAGTGGTGGTGCACACCTTTAATCCCAGCACTTGGGAAGCAGAGACAGGCGGATTTCTGAGTTTGATGCCAGCCTGGTCTACAGAATGAGTTCAAGGACAGCCAGAAGTACATAGAGAAACCCTGTCTCGAAAAACCAAAAAAAAAAAAAAAAAAAAAAAAAGAAAGAAAGAAAGAAAGAAAGAAAGAAAGAAAGAAAGAAAGAATACTACAAAGAATTCGCAAGTACCAATGAAATCACTTCAACCCCTTTTTTCCTGTTTTTTTGTTTTATTTTGTTTTGTTTTGACACAGGATCTTTCTAGATCACCCTGGATGTCCTGGAACTCTGTGTAAACCAGCTGGCATCAAAGTCACAGAGACCAACCTGCTTCTGTCTTCAAGACTTTTAAAAAATGTGTATAAGTATGCACATGTGTGTAGGTGCCCGCAGAAGCCAGAATATTCAATGTAAGAAGTGCTACCATTAGTGAGCTCATGCTCTCTTCTGTGCACACTGAATTTGCTTAGTCAGCTATTGACATGTGACAGGTTCTTCCCATATTTTGTGGCTAGAAAAAAAAAATAAAGAAAGAACGTTTGTTATCTCATGGTTTCCGTGACTAAAGACTTCTGGAATGAAATATTTGGGGTTCATGCTCAGGAGCTATGGGGAAGATGCAGGAGGGTGTGTTCACATGGCAGGTGATTTTCTTCTCAGGGCAAGCAACAATTCAAGAAGTTGAGTGTGCTGTCTGAGTTTTCTTCTTCCTTTTTTTTTTTTTTTTCTCCAGGTTTTTTGAGACAAGGTTTCTCTGTGTAGCCCTGGCTGTCCTGGAACTCACTCTGTAGACCAGGCTGACCTCGAAGTCAGAAATCCGCCTGCCTCTACCTCCCAAGTGCTGGGATTAAAGGCGTGCGCCACCACTGCCCAGCTTCTTTTTCCTTCTTTTTATTCCTTTCTTTCTTCCTTTCTTCCTTCCTTCCTTTCTTTCTTTCTTTCTTTCTTTCTTTCTTTGTTTTGTTTTTTCTTTTTTGCTGCCCTCAAACCTTTTGGCAATCCTCTTCCCTTTGCTTCCTGACTGCTTGGGGTTACAAGCATGTGCCACCATACCAGGCTTAAGTCAATTAATTAATTACTAAATTAATTAATGCAACTGGTGATTTAACCAGGGCCTTGTCTATGCTAGGCAAGTGTTCCTCCACTGAGCTACACCCTACTCCTTAGTCAGATTTTCAGAATAGCTTCAAATATTGCCTCTAGCCAGGGACCAAGTTTTTAACATTGACCTCTCATATTTAAGCTGCAACACAGAGAGACATACCCAAAGAGCAAGCGTTTTTTCATGACTCCACACTCTTAAATCTTCTCACTCCCTTCCTTCCTGAAACAGGGCCCCATAAAGCTTGTTCCAAACTTGCTACGCAGACCAGGCTGCCATCAAGTTTGCCGTGATCCTCCTGCCTCTGCAAGAGGATCCTTCTGGAGGACTGTAGTTATACATATGCTGCACCACCTCACCTGGCACATCTCATTGATTTTCAATGTATTATGTGTTAGAAGTCTGTCAAAGCCATATGTGGTGATCCCAGGGCTCAGAGGTAGAGGCAGGAGGATTGCTGCAAGTTTGGGCTCAGCCTGATCTATATAACGAGTTCCAGGATAGCCAAGACTAATTGGGAAGCAGAGGAAGAAGGATCAGTTCAAGGCTATCCTTAACTATAGAGAAAGTTGGAGGATAGATAGCCTATGCTACATAAAACCCTGTTTCAACAAAACAATCCTAATCTAGGTGGCAGGATGGCTCAGTGGACAATAGTACTTGCTGTCAAATTTGAGTTCAATCCCTGGAACCCATAAGGTGAAAAGAGAGAACTAACTATGGAAGGTTGTTCTCTGACCTCTAACCCTGACTCTCATAAAATAAATAGACAAATGTTAAAAACAACAACAAAACCCCTCAAATCCAAACAACAACAAAAAAAGATAACAAACAAACTCACCTACAAACAAAGGTACGGCTGCAGCACTTCAAGCCCCATTGCTCACTAGTATTGATTTGGCTGATGAGGTACAAATTTCTCTCTTCCCTCACAGACTCATAAGTATTCCTCCTGAAGCCATGCCCTAAACCTTGCTGGATTGTTGAGCTCTGTTTTTCTATCAAAAGTGTACAGAGTAATTTTGTTCTCCTGCTAAAACTTGCAAACAGGCTCTCATGTTCCGCTTGTAGGAGAATATAGGGTTGTCAAACAAATCAAATTTCCAAGACTCCAAACATAGCCACAGGAGATATTGCACCAGCTCACAGCATTAGGCTGCTCTGCTTTCTCTCCTCTCCTCCTGGTCTCCTTTCCCCCCACTTCCTCTCCCTTCCTTGAAGTGGAATGTAAGGGTTCTTTGGAAATTAATTGTGTTGGATGACATTTTGCTTGGGCAAATGTGAAGGAACATTTACCTGGAGTGGACACAGGAGAGAGGATGTTCTACTAAAGCAAGCATGTGAAAGGACACGTGATGAAGGATTTTTGCTAACGACACACATATATTGGTTCGCCTTACATTTTGTAGTTGAGCTACATTTGTTGGGACTCTTAAGACTCGGGCTGATTGGCTGCACATGCTGAGGCAAGACATGTGGAGGACATGTGTGATATTTGGAGGGTATAAATAGGACTTGACAGAGTGACAGAAACAGAGCTAGGCTTGCTGGTACAGCTAGCTGTGCAACGCTTGGGACTCTTGTCTTCACTGATCTTCGCTTCCCTGAGAAAGGCACAGCTAAGAACTTCTTCTGGTGTTCCTGCTCGTCCCTCCTGCTGACTTCTTTTGAGGCTGAGGCCTGGCTGTCTCTGCTAGGTAGTGCCATTGCTACTGATTCATGTTTGCTATCCGACTACCAAACTGGACTGCTGGTGTGTCCTGAAGATATTTGCGAGTGATATTTGTGATATTTGGGGAACTATATTTGTGATATTTGTGATATTTGGGGAATTAGTAAAGTTTGTTTGTTTGTTTGTTTGTTTTGAGACAGGGTTTCTCAGTGTAGCCCTGGCTGTCCTGGAACTCACTCTGTAGACCAGGCTGGCCTCGAACTTAGAAATCTGCCTGCCTCTGCCTCCCAAGTGCTGGGATTAAAGGCGTGCGCCACCACCGCCCGGGTAGTAAAGTATTTTCATTGGGAAAATCATTTTAATCAGTGGATGAGGAAAAGTTAAGTGAGCAGTCCCCAGATGGAGAGGAAGGAAGTGAGTGAACCATAGACTTATTTGTGTAAACCGTTTATCCTTTTTTTTCTTTTTCCATTTCACCCTCCATCCTATCTTCTTCTCCGTTTTGGTTTTGTTTGTGGCACTGAGGAGTGGATTCAGTGCTAAACAATCTCTCTTCACCTCCACCCTCATTAATTTTTGAGACTACTCTTCATGTTTTTCTATGATAGGTTTTGTGCACCTGGAAAGGAAAAGGTCCTATGAGCACATATGTGACCTTGTCCCCACAGGAGAATATCAGATGATTTTGAAGAGAACAGAGAGAATGAGGAAAATGACACTGGTAATGGTAAGATGTAGCAGTGAAGATGGCCACCAAAACCTCCTTCCTATTTATTTTTTTTCCTTGCAAATCCAGAAGCCTCTACAGTGATCATGATCACTCAGTGGTGAGAAGTAGCTTCCAGCTAGAGTGTCACTTCATTTTATTCCTGTGCACCCCAGCCCTCCTCTTTCTGTGAAGCCTGGTCCACCTGGGACCTTATACATGCTAGGCAGCTGAGCTACACCCTCCTTCCTTATGTACATTTTTATTTATTTAGTGACAGGGTCTCACTACGTAGCCTGAGCAGGTTTGGAACTCACAGGGATCTACCTGCCTCTGCCTCCCATGTGGGATTAAATGCATATGCCACCATGCCTGGCCTGTATGTATTCTTGTATCTATAAATTTAAATATAACTCTGATGCTATAATGATCATAACAGTTATATGCTTATTGGGATCTCCAGTTCTCTTCCAGCATTTTAAACAAATAATTTTTTTGGTAAGGATTTATCCATTTTATGTTACGTGTGTGTTTCTGATCATTTGTATGTACACTATGTTTGTGCAAGTGATCACAGAGGCCAGAAGAGGACATTGTGTCTCCCAGAACTGAAGTCTCAGGTTCTCTGTAAGAAGAGTAAGTGCTCTTAATTTGGGGCCCATGTGTTCAGTCCTTATTTGATTTTTTTAATAGAACATTAAATTTTGTCTTTATTCTTTAGAGTTTCATACATGTACACAATGAGAAATGGTCCTATGTATTCCCATAAAAATATATGTATATTCTATTAAGTCCAGTTAGTGCAGCCCATATGGCCATGGGTGAGAAAAAATCCACTAGAACATGGGACTCTGGCAAGTGGCCTGATCCTCAAAAAAAGACTCTCCTTCCCTGAGCAACTATTAGCTACAACTAGTTCCTCAGTAAGGATAGACAGTTCTATATTAAACATCAAAGTGAACTAATTTATCCTGAATATGCAAGAGTGATCAAGAATATGCAAAGTAAAGAACAGCTGGCTCAGATGAAAAGTTAGACTTGTATATTCATTCTAGGAGATATTGGGAAGGAAATGGAGATGAAAACATTTATGGTAAAACTTTAAGATGATGAAATCATTAAGAAAAATTAAGAAAAAAATTACAGATTTTCTCAAATTTTGTAATCCATCATATGGGAAAAAATGGCTTCTTCTAATTTTCTTTCTTCCTTCTTTCTCTTTCAAGTAGGAAAAGATTTTGGCATTTCTGTCTTTGTTAGGGTTACTGTAGTGGTGATGAAACACCATGGTCAAAAGCAATTTGAGGAGGAAAGGGTTTATTTGGCTTACACTTCCACATCACTGTACATCACTGGAAGAAGTCAGAACAGGAACTTAACATCTGGAACCTGGAGGCAGGAGCTGATGTAGAAGCCTTAAGGAATGGCTTGCTCCCCATGGTTTGCTCAGCCTATGTCCTGGATAGTTTTGTGTCAATTTGACATAAGCTAGAGTTATCGAAGAGGGAGCCTCAGTTGAGAAAAGCTAGCACACTGACTTTATTGCTTTTTAAGGGTCTCTTAGTTTTAACTTTTATTTACATGTAGGATTGTGTGCCCGTTGGTGAGTATGTACATGTACATATGGGTAACACTGTGTCTTAGTCAGGGTTTTACTGCTGTGACCAGACACCATGATTAAGGCAATTCTCATAAGGACATTTTATTGGGGCTGGCTTACAGATTCAGAGGTTCAGTCCAGTATCATCAAGTCAGGAGCATGGCAGCATCTAGGCAGGCATCGTGCAGGAGTTGCTGAGAGTTCTACATCTTCATATGAAGGCCAATAGGAGAAGACTGGCTCCCATGTGATTAGGAAGAGGGTCTTAAAGCCATATCCACACTTCTTCCAACAAGGCCACACCTTCAAATAGTGCTGCTCTCTGGGCCAAGCATATTCTAAGTACCACAGGGTGTTAGATCCCCTGAAGCTGATTGTTGTGACCGTCAGGACAGGGTGCTGAGAATTTAATGCTGGTTCTCAAGAAGAGCAGCAAGTACTCTGAAATACTAAGTCATCTCTCTAGCATCCACTCTTCAGATTTACAGTTAGCAAAGAATGGGGTTGGGAAGAAAGGGAGGCCTTCTCAGTGCCTGAAGGCTAATAATATGCACCCATCAGAGCTAGAGATCCAACCTAGGGTCTCACTCAAGCTAAATAAGCTCTCTTCCATTAAATTAAACTCATAACTCTGTTTAAATATTTTGAAAGCATTAGTTTTTACATTGGTGAGGAAGTACAAGACATCCATAAGTTAGGTTTTTAAATATGAGTATGTCCTGAACTTTTCTGCTGACTGGACTGTTAGTGTTAGGATGCTTCCAGGGCCCCAGGTCAACTCCTAACTATTGGTAATGGGACCATATTCATATCGCTAAGTATTTCTTCTTGAATCAATTCTGACTGCTAATGTGGTTAGGAAAATGGCGTCTGTTACAGAAGTCAAAAGCCAAAAAATTTCAAACGTGCAGTTAACTTCAAATATAAGTCAACAGCCAGGCATGTATCAACCAGACTTAACATTGCACTTGCTAGCAAATGAAAGAGTAATTCTCAGCAAAATGACCATTATGTACACGAATGCTCACCAGTTATGCACAAATCTTTAAAATAATTTAATGAACGTTTTAACAGCGTACAAAGAAACAGGTTTCATTAAGACACACTCACACACATTAGTCATTGTTGTTCTACATGTTCCCCGCCCCCATCTTATCAGTTTTAATTTCAATCAGCTGCAGGTCATTGGCCAATCTGTCTTATGCCAGGAGGAAAAAAGTTGTAATTTATTTTAAGCTATTTGTTCCTTGAAAAATTGATACCTTAAAAAAATTGTCACCAAGTGGGGGCACAAGTCTTTAATTCCAGCAATGGAGATTATTTAAGGCCAGCCTAGTCTACAAATAAGACTTGTATGAAATGCCTGGGCTAAATAGTGAGACCCTGAGCACCACCTCACCCTCTGCCAAACAAACAAGTCAGAAATGTTTTGCCAAAATTGCATTACAGTGAAGACTCTCCAACCCCATTCTTCTGTACCTGCAAAACTAAAAAATGGGTGCTAAAGAGATGACTCAGAATTTCAGAGTACCTACCGCTCCTCTTGAGGACTAGAGTTAATCCTCAGCACCCTGTCCTGAGACTCACGACCATTAGCTTAAGAATGTTTACTTCTAGATCTAGGTTACCTTTGGGAGGCAGAGGGTTACGATGATCTAAATTAAAGAGTTACACGTCTGGCGTTATCACAATTTGGACAGAAATAGAGAAAGCCAACTCAGCTAAGGCCTCTCCAGAGGTCTTTGGATGGCTTAGAGAAGGGTAGCTTTCCAGTGTCACTCAGACTTTATGGGCGGGACTTCCAGCCTCTACTAAAGGGAAACGGCAAGTCTCGCTTGGCTTTTTTTTTTTTTTTTTTCTTTCATTGACCTTGAGCTATTCTACGTCACTTTTTCAGTCTTTGAAAGCCCGAGCCTGGAGAGGCGGTAGTCACCTGCCACAGGCCACCGCAAAAAAACGCAGAGCAAACAGAAAGGCTGCAATTAGCGCCTGGAGAGCTGGCGGTTTCTCGCTTAGGAATCTAGTAGGCCAGCGTCGGGATTCTAAGGAGCGCCCCGAGGTCAGCCAGACTGGGTCTCTCGGCCAGGAGGAGGGCGCTCACGGGGCGGAGCACAAGCACAGAGGCGTGGCCTGAGCGTGAGGCTTGATAGGAGTCTGGGGGCGTGGGTCAACCTCTGGGCGGATCCCAACCACGGGGGCGTGGCTCTGGCGGGGCGGGTCCGACCTCGGACCCCACCCCCGCGTCCTTTCTACCGCCCCCACAGAAGGAAAGGGAGAGGGACGGAGGGAGGGAAAGTTGTGTTCTGTGGAAAGGGGCGGAAGGAGGGGAAGGCCAAAAAGAAAAGGGAACAGAAACATGGCGGTCTGTGGTCGGGACAGTCGCGCCCCGGGCAGCGCCTAGACATCGGTCCTCCCGCAGCGCCCGCGGCCCGCGAGCCCCTCGGTCGGCAGTTGCCTTCTCTGCAGGCTGTGCCCCTGGAGACCCGGCCGAGCGGAGGCGCAGGCGCAGAGGGGCCACCGGAGTCCCGGCCCTGCCAGCGGAGGGTGCCCAGGCCGCGTAGCCGGCACTTTTTCTCACCCCAGGAAGCTACGGTGTCGGACAGTCGCCGACTGGGCCGGCGCAGGTGAGTCCGCACCGCCGCCCTGCATAATCTCTTCCTCGCCGCCAGGCCACTCAGGTAGCTTGCGGTACCGCGCCGGAGGAGGGGAGCGGCCGGCTGGCCTAGTCGCCGAGCGGGCGGGAGGTCCCCAGAGCCTGCGGGCTGCCGTGCGGAGAAGCTGCGGCCGGAGGGCCTCGTGGGGATCGCCTCGGTGCAGGGACAGGGCCTGGCCTCTGCCGCCAGGGTGAGGCGGGAACCAGGCTCTCGGGCCCTGGCCCGGTCGGCAGGGTGCTGAGCGGTGGCGGCTGGAATGGAGAATAAGGATCCGCGGTCGCTGCGGAGGTGGAGGCAGCGGGGTGCAGGCAGGTGCCGCAGGTGAATCCAGGGCATTTCCTCCTCTGGCGGACCGTGGCTGAGGTTTAGGGCTGCTTTGTTGGGGATAACTTATAGGAAGGCTTCATTCAGCTACGGAGTGACTAAACTCAAATAAAGCCAGCTAATGAGTCCCTAGTGCTGACTCTTACTTGTAAGAGCCGTAACTTTAAAGCATTGGAGATGCTGTCACGTCTTCCCCCTCCCCTTTTTGTGATTCCTAGGCCGTTTCCCTCCTGAAGAATGTGCTTGGAGAGAACGAATAAGAAATGACCCAGTTTTAAAAATGCTCCCCCCTCTCTCTTGCCCTCAAATTTCGTTGGTTTCACACGGCAAAATTTAGGGCTGTTATTGTAGTTACTTGAGCAAACGTGAGAGGTGTCATTTCCCCCCGTACTGAAAGCTCAACTTTCTGTGCGATTGTGTATAGAGAGGTCATGCACTGTAGCCTGAGCAGTTGACGTACGGAGACTACTTAATTGTCTGCAAACTCAGGTCCAGTTAACCCTAGAAATACGTCTTCCCGTCTATCTCCATGCTTCCAAGGAGAAGTAAGATAGGAAAGATCCTTAGGAGTAGTGTCCTGTTACCAGGTTTTCAGTAAATTTTTGATTTGATTTGATAATCATATTTATATACTAAACTATTTCAGATCTAGAACTCATTATATGACTTTACTGTTCAAAAAAGAATTGCAAAAGGAAACTTTTTTGTATCAGTCACTATAACCATAAAAAAACCGCTATATTTTCTGCTCTGTTCTCAATATTAATGTTAAAAAGTTGGCAAACTGCCTTTTTGATGTAAGACTGGGAACTTAGAAATCTCAGACATAATCTTAGATTTGTGCTCATGAACATGCCCTGCCTCTTACTGGATTGCTATGAATTGTTTTTTAGTTAGTGGCAAAAGGTTTTCTGCTGCTAAGTCCACTCCTTTGACTATGTACTATTTCTAAAGTAATGGATTGAGATTAAGAGGTCTAATCGTCTTTATTAACGGTTTTAGTGGAAATGATCCCATGTCATTTGAGTTTTGGCCAATAGTTCCTTACTTGGAGTATAATTGTTTATTTGAATAATAGAAAAGATGTGTCAGAAATGTTGATGTTTTGTATTTTAATAATTTACTCCTGTGCAATTTGTAAATGAGTGCATTCTGTTGGGAATAAATACAGCGTTTTGTAGTGTAAACTTGAGCTTGTAGCTGAAGAAACTTGTGGAAAAGTTGTGGGTGGAGACTATTCTTAAAAGCAAATGTTTTAAATTACAAGGAACTGCCATGTTGTGTAGGCTGTAACAATTCGGGATGGCAGATTTGGATGGTTATTTGGGCAGCAGATGTTTTTAAGGAAACATGTGAAGCGTCTATAGTAAGTGGCACTTTGTAACTTATGCAGGGAGGGTTCCCAGTGGTAAATAATGACACGGCACCTTTGCTCTTTTGTATATCGGCCAGTTAAGACTGAAGCATCTCGTATTTTCATTGGTGTTTCGTGCTGAGACAAATGCCACATTGGCTCTGCTGCTCAACTTTGAAAGTTGCGTCTTCGCCTTGTTCTTGAACCTTAAGTACAGGTTGTAAAGGGAAAAAGAAAGCAGCTGAGTCAGTGGCAGGTCGTCTCCCTCGTCAGACTGCTCTGATTTGAAAACAGAATGCCTGCTATAACTTGAATTTCTAGTAGAAAGTGCTTGCAGAAAATTAGGACGCAGGTTTTCATAATGCATGAATTAAAATGTTACCTTCTTTAGGTCTGTGCTGCACAAGCCATGCCTTCTTTCAGATTGTCAGTTTTATAGGTTTATATCGATGGGATGCCTTGGTGGGATGGGAAGTTTCTTTAGCAGTTAAACTTCGGGAAGCCAGGTGTGGTGTTGTATACTTGCAATCTCCCAGCACTTGGAAAGTGCAGGCAGGATGACTGTGAAGAAGTGAGGCCAGCCTTCCTACTCAGCATTCCAAAATAGAGCACCACAAAGAGAGTTGAAAATCAGGGAGGAATGTTGTGTATGATGCCTAGTAAAAGAGGTCTTTCAGCATCATGTAAGGAATTCCAAATTTTGATACTTTATTATTTAAGATTTATAATAGTATTTGTGGGAAGAAGGCCTTGAATTTTCTATAATCCTCCTGGTTTTGCCTTAGTGTGGGACTAAAGGCATGCCTACTTTTTTAGGGGAGGGGATGTCATACAAAGTCCTGGTATATAGTTTAGGTAAGTCTGGAACTTGCTGTGCTTGCTGTTGTCTTAAATGCTGGGAGAGGTAAATGCCTAGGTAACCTGGAACTCACTACACAGATGAGGATGACTCCTACTCCCAAGTGCAGGGCTTGCAGGTCATCCTCACTGGGGTCTGCTCAGACTTTCATTTTACCTCCAGTTGCTCTGTATTTCTTTTTTCTTTTCTTTTTTTTTCAAGTCCATTCATAAGTGTTTGCTAAGAAAGCTGGGGAGATACTTTATCTTTTCAAATTGGATGACTTTTATCTTTCCCTGTTTTACTGCTGCTGCTTGGATTACTGCTGTGGGGGATAGGCAGTATAATTCTCATTCATAACGTCTATATGTTACTATGATTTTTTAGGTTGATCTCAGAGCCTTATGAATAATGAGCATTCTCGTGACCACTAAGTCATACCTCCAGCTCACATATGTAGTTTAGACATTTAGCGGCTCTGCAGTAAAACCGGTAACAATAAATGGAATCAAATAGCAGGGCATGATGGCACATGCCTGTAATCCTAGTAGTTAGAAAGTGGCAACAGGAAGATCAAGACTAGCTTGAGCTTCAGAGTAAGGTTGAGGCCAGCCTGGCTAGTCAAGATCCTGTCTCAGAAAACAAAATAAGGGTCACTGAGACAGCTGAGCATGTAAGACACTTGTTACCACCCCTAATGACCTGAATGTGATCCCTAGGCCCCACATGGTAGGAGCAAGATGACTCCTGCAAGTTGTCTTTCGATCTTCATACATGTGCAATCCATGTGTTTCACCTATATACACAAGTAAATAAATAATAAAAAATTAGACAAATGAAAACAAACAAAAAAACCCAAAGCCCCAGGAGCAACAAAATACGGTTTTGGTGCATGCCTGTCATCCTAGTATTTGGGAGACTGAAGTGGGAGGATTATGAGTTCAAAGTCCATCTGGGCTATGTCTCAAAAAGACAGTAAGGAAAAGAAATTCAACAACAAAGGGAGAGGGTAGGTAAAAGAAGGAAAGGGAAGACAAAGCACAGAAAATACTTATGAAACTATAGTAGTAGATATGTGCACTATTCATTTGTTCAAAGCCATAGAATTAATACCACCAAGAAGGAGCCTGTATATTAAAGAGACTCTGGATGATAACACTGTGCAGACGAGCAGATTCTCCAGTTACTAACACAGCTGACACTCTGAAGGGGGTGTTTATAGTGGAGGTGGCTATGCAATGGTGAGATTATAAGGGAACTATAGTATGTGTAGTATAGTGTAGTGTAGTGTAGTATGTGTAGCCTTGGATTCCAGACCATCCTGCCTGCCACTGATTCTAGAGTGGTAGAATTACAGGTGTGTGCCACCATGCTGGCTCTTAATTTTTGTTGTTGTTGTTGTTGTTGTTGCTCTAGATTTCTCTCTGTTACCGTTGCTTGTATATGATACCTGAAGAGGTTGAAGGAATAGATTAGATCTGAAGGATGTGGTGCTGGGAACTCAATTTGAGTCATTTGGAAAAGTGGCAAGTATTAACTGTTGAGCCATCTCTCCAGCTTCTTTCTGCCACTTGCCCTTCCTGCTTCCTAATGGTTAAGTTTGTGTTTTTGTCTCTTTTTTTTTTTTTTTCTGGTTTGGTTCTTCGATACAAGGTTTCTCTGTATAGCCCTGGCTGTCCTGGAACTCACTCTGTAGATCAGGCTGGCCTCGAACTCAGAAATCCGCCTGCCTCCCGAGTGCTCTTTTTGTCTTAAAACCTTTATTTTTATTATTTTTGATCATGTATGTGTCTGTGTGTAGGTGTGTATATGTGAGTGTAGGTGCCTGCAGATGCCAGAGGAGTGTCCACCATCAAATTCATGTACTAGCTGTCCTCCTCCTTTCTGCTTCCCAAGTGATGGGCTGTATGCCCAGTTGTGTTCTGTATATTCGTTGTTCTAATACTTAACATTTTGGAGAGATCTGACCAATAAGCTTCTTTACTCATGGAGCTATCTCCTGATTCCCCTGTACTGTGCTTTAAAGTAGTGGTGCTTTAAGAAGTGGCTCAGGAGATAAGAACATTTGTTCTAGCAAAGGACCTGGGTTTGGTTCCCAACACCTACATGCAACCTCCAGTTCCAGGAGTTTGTCAGGTCTTCCAACACTTCTGACCTTGACAAATACTGGGTTGCATTTGGTATACATACATATATAGGGAGTAAGACCCAGACACATAAACAAATCTTTTTTTAAAAAGTAGTTATGAACAAAAATTGCCATTTGGCTCCCTGTAAAACATTTTGTTCTTATTTGTTTATTGAATGAGATTTTGCTGTATGTCCCAAGCTGTTCACAGTATGGCATAGATGGGCCTCAAATTCATTGCAGTTCTTTCTTTAGCCTCTTGAATGCCACGATTAGAAGTATGTACCACTAAACAAGCCCCACTTTCCTCTTGAATGAATAAACCTGAAAAGTTTTGTTTTGGAAAGAGTGAAAAGAGGGAGCTTATAAGATCAAAACACAGACCTATCACAGTTAACTGGATGTTGCTTGGGAATTGGCTAATGGAACAAAACAGAAGGTAGATTTTTTTTTTTTTAAAGAGTTCTGTACATTGAATTTTGAGCCGCCTCTTACATGGTGATCATGTGCATCAGCATTTACCTAGATTCCCAGCCCCTACATAGGAGATTTTAATATATAGAAAGGTGAATTATTCAGAGGCTAGTGAGATGGCTCAGAGGTTAAAGTTACTTGCTGCCAAGCCTGTCAACCTGAGTTTGATCCTGCATGGTAGAAAGAGAAACTGGTTCCTGCAAAGTTGTCGTCTGACTTCCTCATTGATGCTGTGATGCCTTTGCTTCCCTCCCACATAAATAGACACATGTTACATATGTGTTTAAAAACAGAGTTATTTAGTAATTTAGCTTTTCCATGATCAATGGGATACCATGGTTGCACTGTAGACTATAACACAGTGGTAATCATAAGATATGTTGGAGGTGTGTGGGGCTCTTTACTTTTCAGTTAAGACTTAGTTAACTGGCCTTGGGCTTTCTTCTCACTTATAAAATAGTTCTTATTACATGACAGTTCTTTTTTTTTTTCCTGAAAGACTATTCTCACCTGTAATCCCAGCATTTTCTTTAATTTTTAAATTTTATGCGTATGGGTCTTTTGCCTGAATATGTATCCCATGAACTGGAGTTACAGATGATTGTGAGCTGCCATGTGGGTGCTGGGAATCAAACACAGGTCCTCTGGAAGAGCAGTTGGTGCTCTTAAACTGTTAAACACAGAGCCCTCTTTCCAGCCTGCATGCTTTTCTTTTTGAGACAGGATCTCACTCTACAGGGTAGGCTGGCCTTAAAATTTTTTTCTTAATTTATTTTAATTTAATTCTTAAAATTTTAAGAAAAACTTAAATTTTTTCTGTTTAGCCTTCATACCTGGCTTGAAGTATGACTTTCAATTATTTGGAGAGTTCCTTTTCTCTCACAGAAAAGTCTCTCACTCTGTAGCTCTGGCTAGCCTGGCCTTGAATTTACCTAACAACCTTTATCTCTGGCTTGCTGAGATTAAAGATAAGCCTGGCTCTTTTCTCTGTGTGTTTTTTTTTTTTTAAAGATTTATTTATTTGTTTGGACACACTAGAAGAGGGCATATGATTCCATTACAGATGGTTGTGAGCCACCATGTGGTTGCTGGGATTTGAACTCAGGACCTCTGGAAGAGCAGTCAGTGTTCTTAACCATTGAGCCATCTCGCCAGCCCCGTGTTTTTGTTTTTCCATGTCACTATTTTAAAACATTTTCATGTGCTTGTGTGTGTGTGTGTGTGTTTGATATTCACATGTGTGTAGCACATGTATGTGTAGGTGTGTATGCAGGCATGTGAGTGTACAGATGGAGGGCTAAAGTTGATATCAGAATCTTCCTCAATCTTCCACTGTTTTCTTTCAGGCAGAATCAACCCAAAAGTTCACATACAGCTAATCTCAGAAGCCCGCTTATTCTGGGATTCCCATCTCTGCCTTGAGAGGTGAAATTATAGGGATTTGCATGGGTGCTGGGGATTGAACACTTGCTTGTGGGGCAAGAACTGTAATCACTGGGCCATCTTTGACTTTTTTTTTTTTAATAAACATTTGTGTGGTTGCCGTGGTACTTGTGGTAGTCAGAGGACAACTTGCAGGAATAGGTTTCTCCTACCGTTTGAGGCCTAGAGACCCAGATTGTCAGATATAGTGGTAAGTGCCTTTATCTACTGAGCCATCTCACTGACCCATCTGTTTTGACTTTTAAGACATGATCTTTTTCTGTAGTCCAGATTAGCCTGGAGCTCCATATTAGTCCAGGCCATCCTTAAGATCCTCTGGTCTTACTCGGCATTTGAGTGCTGGAGTTCCAGGTATATTTTCTCTCACCAGACTAACATTCTATAGCTGTACAGATTCTAGTGGACTTTTGCTCAGTGTTCTTTGGATGAAAAAGAATTTGTTTGTGTTTTATAAAAAAGACCAGGATATGTTTTAAGAGCACTGTATGGTGAGGTGGGAGGGGTGCCTTGGTGGGCCCATGCTGAGGCATCCCTTAAGTACCAACCATAGACAGGTATAGGGTATTTATAGTGGAATAGAGTATTTATTTAGGGCATGGGAAGGGGAGTTGAAAAGGAAGTAGAGACAAAGAAAGACAGAGGGGCAGGGGCAGCCAGGAACACGTGAAGAAGGAGGGGAGAGGAGAGAAGGAAAAGGAGTCAGGTAGAGAAGAGACTCTGAGAGAGAGAAGGGTCAGAGTGAGGAGGGGGTCTAATAGCTTCTTTTATTGCAAGCCAGGCCTATCTGGCTGTTGCCAGATAACTGTTGGGTGGAGCCTAGATGGAATGCCAACATAAATTAAAAAAGGAAAGGATATGACTGCTCCTGGGTATGGAGAAGGAGAAAGTTTATCATAGGTAAAAAGGAGAGTGTAGCCAGAGACAGGGAGGGACATCTGGGAGAGTCCAGAGTGGCTATGACTCTGAGCCATGTGAGGAGAAGGGGAAGGAGAGGGGTAGGAGGGAGAAGACAGAGGAGAACCAGATGCAGCAACCAGGAGGCCCAAAAGCGAAGGGGTAACCAAAATGGCTGGGTGATATAGGAAAGGGCCACTGGAGGACCGGAGGCCTAGTCCAGTATCTGGAGTTGAAGATAGGGGGCCAGGGTATGCTAGCCAGGAAGATCCAGTGTTAGGTAGGGACTAAGGGATGCAGAGAGAACCTGGCAGCCAGATCCACTTTGAAACCTAACACTTAGTCTCCTTAACTCTTGATTGAATCTGAATAGGTGATTATAAAATGGTTACTTTCTGTCATTCCTTCTCCCCAGCATTTGACATAACATTCTATTTTTAAAAGTCTTCTGGCCAGGCAGTGGTGGCACACGCCTTTAATCCCAGCACTTGGGAGGCAGAGGCAGGTGGATTTCT
>NW_021604670.1:8151595-8187634 GCF_004785775.1 Grammomys surdaster | reverse complement strand
CCTGGCTGTCCTGGAACTCACTCTGTAGACCAGGCTCAGAAATCTGCCTGCCTCTGCCTCCCAAGTGCTGGGATCAAAGGCGTGTGCCACCACCGCCCGGCAAGGCAGGTGGATTTCTGAGTTCGAGGCCAGCCTGATCTACAGAGTGAGTTCCAGGACAGCCAGGGCTATACAGAGAAACCCTGTCTCAAAACAAAAACAAAAAAAAGTCTTCTGACCTTCATTTTGTAGGACCAGAATGGGCTCACATTAGAAAACTTAGTGTATTATAATCTATTGCTAAATGTATTATAATCTGTTGGTACCGTCCTTTGTCTTTTTGTATGCAGCTTACTTC
Organism: Grammomys surdaster; assembly: GCF_004785775.1. Taxonomy (NCBI): domain Eukaryota; kingdom Metazoa; phylum Chordata; class Mammalia; order Rodentia; family Muridae; genus Grammomys; species Grammomys surdaster. Next base: position 8,187,297 of record NW_021604670.1, on the reverse strand, counting down.
TGAGTCATGCCCCCAGTTTCTGCTACGTATTTTGATTCAGAGATCATCCACAGTTTGAACTATGGGAGACTCACTAACCTAGTACTTGTGACTACTGACAGGACCCCATTAATTTTTAAAGTGCCTTTTGTCCTTTGCATGTGTCGTTCTGGGTGTACCATATCTTTTCCTTGATACATTTCAGCCTTCTCATTTCTCTAAGGGACCCTGCCCCAGGGTGGATTAGATACTGTTTGTTGTTTTTGGTGACGCTGCTTCTGAGATTTTTTGTTTGTTTGTTTTGTTTTGCTTTTTTGCTTGGTTGGTTGGTTGGTTGGTTTTTGGTTTTTCAAGACAGGGTTTTTCTGTAGCTTTGGCTGTCCTGGAACTCTGACCAGGCTGCCTTTGACCTCAGAGATCCATTTCCCTCTGCCTCCCTAGTACTGGAATTAAAGGAGTAAGCCACCACCTACTGGCTCTGGGTGTGTTTTTAAGCAACCAGAACTAGCAAGGACACACATAACCATTTAAAAAAAATTCTTATGTGTATCTGCATTTGGATGTGTACATATGTGTGCAGGTACCCACAGAGGCCATGAAAAGGATGTTGGATTTCCTGGAGCTAGACTTGTGAACCTCCTTGCATGGGTTCTGGGAATTGAACTCAGTTCTCTGGAAAAGCAGCAAGCACTCTTTATTTTAAAAGAGGAGAAGAGGAGAGGAAAGGAGAGAGGGAGGGAGGGAGGGAGAAAAAGAGAGAAAGTAACCAGTCTTAGTCTGCTGAGCCTTCTCTAGCACAGTGGTTCTCAATCTTCCTACTACTGCAACCCTTTGATACAGTTCTCATGTTATGGTGATCCCAATCATAAAGTTATATTTGTTGCCCCTTCATAACTGTAATTTTGCTACTATTACGAATCATAATGTAAATATCTGATATGTGACTCCCCAAAGGGGTCGTGACCCCCAGGTTGAAAACTGCTCTAGTACCTGTTAATTGTTTTGAGACAGGATCTCATTTTCTCCAGTTGGCTTCGACATCTCCACCCTCCTCTCTTTTTCTCTCTAGTGCTGGGATCATAGGCTCCCATCCCTGGCTCTTGCAGAACATCATCATTTTGAACAGGAGCCTCCTGTCGATTCGCAATCCTTCTGCATTTCTCTTGAATCCCTGCCAGCCTGCGTCTGCTATTCATCTACTTCTGCTTCTATAGACTTGCTGTTCTGAGTATTTTACAGAAATAGAAGCATATTGCATGATTGTATTCCACTTAGTGGAGTGTTTTCAAGCATCGTCTTTGTGGAAGAGTATTTCTTCTTATTGTTGAGCAGCACTTGATTGTGTAAATGAACATATGCTACCACATTTTGGACCTTTGGTACCCGTCGATATTAGTACCAGTTGATGGACATGTAGACTGTTTTTATTACTGTTGTCAATACTGTCCATATGCATATGTAATAAATTAAAACACTTACATATATTTAAATTATTGGAACAGGGATACTGACTCATTTGTTATAGTGTTTGCTATGCAAGCAGGAGTACTTGGTTCCCAGCACCCACCCTAACAAGCCAGGTGTGACACTGTGCTTCCATAATCCCAGCACTGAGAAGAAGGGAAGGAGACAGGAGGATGGACCCCTGGCATCTTGTCGGTCAGTCTACTGAATTGGTGAACTCCATCTTCAGTAACAAACCTTGACTCAAAAATAAGGCAGAAAAGCAACAACTTGAGAAAGACACCCAGGCTCTACCTCTGGCCTCCACAGGCTTGTGTTCACATACTCATGGGCACTTCCTTTTCCCTCAATAAAAAAATTAAAGAAAATAAAATTATTTTAATTTTTTCTAGTGATGCTGTAGATTGAACAGAGAACTTCTCTCAAGCTAGGAAAGTGATCTATTGCTGAGATATGTCCTCAACCTTAAAATTATAATTTTTTGAATAATTTTAGATTATAGAAAAGTTGAGAAGATGGTGTGAATTTTTGTATTTTTCTCCTGATAACATTTTTTGTTACTATTTGGGTGTGGTAGCTCACAATTCAGCTCTCAGCACTGTTGAGGCAGAGGCAGGAGGATCGCCGTGGTTTCCATGCCAGACTGGGCCACATAGTGAGTGGCTAAGTGAGACCTTGTCTCAAAAAACAGATTTCTCCAAAATGAAACATTTTGCATAATTGAAAATGAACATTTTGCAAAAATGAAACTATGCATAATTGTCCTACTAATGATATTCATATCCATACATACTTTGGTTTTACATGAATACATGTTTATTTATTATTCCTTAAAAATTTTAATGTTTCTATTATTTATATATAATATGTTTAATTCCGACATCTTCATACATGTATGTAGTATGTTTAATTCTATTATCCTTTCCTCTCTTGTCCTCTTACTATTCCCCATCTCTTAACTAGCCCTGCATCTGCTCCCATCTTTTTAGTGACCTAATGAGTTTAATACCAGAAACAAGTTATTTATAGGCCAGGCCTGGAACTTGCTTTAACCCTCCTGTTTTAACATTCTGTAGGCTGGCCTAAGTACTTTTAGGCATTTGTGTTTGCAGCCTCTTTTTACATCACTCTTGTGTGAGCCACAGACACAACAGTGGAGAATATGGTTCTGTCAACCGATTTTATTCAAAGTGACCTCTGTTTTATATAGTCTTTGACTAAAGAGGTATAGCTGATCTTGATAGAGCTGTCTAAAGGAACACATTAACCCTCTCTTTTGCATTGTTTAAATGTAGCCAATAACTGATACAATGGTACTTTCCTTGATTAAAAAAATATCATTCATTTTGCATGGATTGGGAACATGCAGATAAATTTTGAAATTTTTATAACAGTGAGAGGAATTGTGTGGATGAAATTTCGTTGTGTAAGTTGAATAGTGTTTTGTCTACATTAATGAATTCCTTGGGCACCAGGCATTGTACTACATGGTTTTAATTCCAGCACTCAGGAGGGAGAAGCTGTTATAAAATATAATGTGGTTGTAGGCGGGGATATATGTCTTGGCATGGGCCAAGGTGTCTCTGAGAAATTAGGCCATGTGACAGACCTGGTATAAGAGAAGTTTATTTAGGAGAAAGGAGGGGAGTGAGGACCTGAAGGAGGGGTAGAGGCAGATAGAATTCATCAGAGCCATGGGGGATGGGGAAGGGCAGAAAAGAACAGAAAGAGAGGCCAGCTGGGACTACATAGGAAGAGGGGTGGGGAGGAAGAGGAGGTACACTTTAAAAAAGCTTTGTTAAAGCTAAGCATGATTACTTACACCTGTAATCCCTTCAGCAGGAGGACTAATGAGAGTTTGGGCTACCCTGAGCTACATAGTGAGTTCTAGCTAGCGTGGGTTTCAGAGCGAGACCCTGTCTTTAAAAACAAACAGAAAGAAAAGCTTTTGCTACACAGAATTGCTCAAAGTTTAGAGCAGAGAGAGTCATGTCTATTTGTGGGAATGTATATTGGTACAAACATGGAAATTAATTAGGGAGATTACTCAGAAATTATATTAAAAATAGAACCACTATGGTATGGCAATCAAAGGTCTAGTTATCTAGCCAAAGTAAAATTTCTATCTTAAGGTGATACCTGAACCCCCAGGCTCATTTCAGTTTTGTGATGGCAGCAGGGTATAGAGATAACTTAGTGTCATTAAGTATATGAATGAATAAAAATAGTGTCCAGCCATAAAGTAGATGCAGTATGAAGTGGTCGTGGTAAAGAGAGTTAAATGTCTAGTATTTGGGCGTTTCAGAGGGTGGGGCAAAAGGAAAAAAGGATTGCTGTGACTTGGTCCCACTCATCACCACCCCCACTGGGGGGAAGAACCAAACATAAGTACAGGACTGGAGAGATAGCTTTAGCAGTTAAGAACATTGGCTTTTCTTTCAGAGGACCTGGGTTTGGTTCCCATCACCCACATCAGGCATCTCAAAACAGCCTGTAACTCCAGCTTCAGGGGAATTCAAACAGTCTAGCCTTTTAGGGTCTTTTAAGCTCATGCACACATACCCCTACACAGATACATATATTTTAAAACATGTTTTTATGTGTATGGAGGATATGCTTGCATGTATATTCGTGCTTTACATGCATTCAGTGCCTTTGGAGGCCAGAAGAGAAACTAGGATCATTTGGGATTGGAATTAGACAGTTGTGAGCTGCCCTATATATGCTGGGAATTGAACCCAGGTCCTCTGTAAGAGCAGCTAGCCCTCTTAATCTCTGAGCGTCACCGAAGTCTCTAATAACACATAATTTACAAATAAAAATAAATCTTAAAAAAATAAGAGAGACAGAGGCAAGTAGATCTCCAAGAGTTGAAGGTCAGTGTGGTCTGCTAGCGAGTTCCATGCTGGCCGGGAATGATACTTAATGAGACTCTGTTTCAAAAAACACCACAATAAACAAACCCTTTTAAACCCTCATTATCCTCTCCTGTCTCCCTCCCATCCCCTTTGTTTACTGCTTTAGTTGGCCATGAACCTGGGAAGGCGGGACTAAGCACTAGTGCAATAGCCAACTTTATTCAGAGCATCAGGCAATTTATATTCTGTGGGTTAAGAAGAGTCACAAAAGTAAGGTGTTGGATCACAAGGACAAGCCACACATGGCAAACACATAGGTTTCCATAGAGGCATATGGATCACAACAGCTGAAGCAAACTCTTTCCTATTTGCTACCTGCCTGGTAGGAACATAAAACACATTCCAGGGACAATACTCTCTTTTGAAGAAACTGAGGTCATAAGACTTTTGTGTTATTTTCTTGGAATTCTCACATGACTCCATTTTCAGACCGTATTCCTTCTTCTAAATTAAAACCCCTTTTATTTTGTTTTTAAAAGATATTATATATATATATCGTGTATGAGTGCATGTATGAATATGCATCATGCATGTGCCTGGTGCCTATAGAGGTCAGAAAAGGGTATCAGGTTCCTTGGAACTGGAATAGTTACACACAGTTGTGAGTCACCATGTAGGTGCTGGAAACCAAAACCCAAACCTGGGACTTCTAAAAGAACAGCAGGTGCTCTTAACCACTGAGCCATTCCTCCAACTGCTCCACACCTTATTGCTGTTGTCATAATGCTAACAGGAACACAGGGCTGCAGGCATCGTCTCAAGATAGCAATTTTACTCTGCCTAGATGACTAGAAGTGGAATTTATTATTAATATGTTGTTATATGATAGATATTGAATGCAAAATATGTGTAATTTGAGGAAATAAATAAGAAATATGCAGTACTTTGAAGAAATTCAATTATGCAAAATATTTGTCTTACAACCAGTTGGAAATAAAAAAAAAAGGATGACATATAGAAAGACCCACATGGTTAGAAATTAACTAATGCATTTTTAAATGAAGTATGGGCTGGGCGGTGGTGGCACATGATTTTAATCCCAGCACTCAGAGGCAGTGGTCAGCCTGGTCTACAGAATTGAGTTTCAGGACAGCCAGGGTTACACAGAGAAACCCTGTCTCAAACAAAACAAATTAACAACAACAAAAACCAAAGTGTGTGTCGATAAGGGGCTCAAAAAACAAAACAATTTAGAAGACATTTGGAATAGTCCAAAAATGAAAATAAAACATAATATAATTTAAAATGCACCTAAACCAGTAGAGAAATGGAGTATTTATCATTAAACTACTCTTATTAAAAAGTTCTGTACTCTTATTCCCAGCAAGGTGTTTTAAATAAGATCAAAATATATACATTTATGAAAGTGCCATAATGAAACTCATTTTGTGTATAATATGTGCTAATAAAAAACTTGAAAAGACAAAATGGATAAAGTGTACAACTCATACTTAAAATGCTTAAATCTTAGAGGGGCTAGGGGTTTAAAAACCCCTCACTCTTAGCTGAGGGGCTATTGATAGTTTATGGCTTCTGGTGGAGAGAGACTCAATTTTCTTTAAGGGTTGTTGGAGCCTGGTAGGGTAACACAGGAAATCAACACACTGCAGTGCATGGTCTCACCTCCCTTAGTATATAGGCACCACAAATTAGATTTAGTGTTTTTATTTTTTTAAAACAAAGCAAAAGACCAATTTTGGGATGGAAAGGATGGTCTGAGTAGAGCTGAGAGGAGTCAACAACATCAGAGTTAAATATGACCAAAATATATGATTGTCTTAGGGTTTTATTGTTGTGAAAAGACACCAAGAACAAGGTAACTCTTATATTTAATTGGGGTTGGCTTACAGTTTCAGAGGTTTAGCTTATTATCATCATGGTGGGAAGCATGACAGTGTGCAGGCAGACATGGTACTCGAAAAAGAGCTGAGAGTTCTACATCTTCATCCACAGGCATCAGAAGGGGACTATGTCCCACACTGGGTGTAGCTTGTGCATAGGAGACCTCAAAGCCTGCTCCCACAGTGACACACTCCTCCAATAATGATACATACCTCCTAATAGTGCCATTTCTTTGGACCAAGCATTCAGACACATAAATCTGTGGGAGCCAGACCTATTCAAAATACCATAATGATATCCTGAATTAATTACATCAAATATTATATTAAAATACACAAGTGTATATACTTGGGAAAACATTGTCAAATCAAGATAGTGAAAATATCCATCAATATTTTAAATTTCCTTCTACCTCATTATCTCTAGTGTTTTCTACCAATATAGTTCCTAACATTCATTCATTCATTCATTTATTCATTCATTCGACAGGGTTTCTCTGGGTAGCCTCAGCTGGCCTCAAACTGAGATATCTGCCTGGCTCTACACCTCCCAAAGTGTTAGAATTAAAGGCATAGACTACTATGCCTGACTTTTTTTTTTTCCTATGTGAGTACTCCATCTGTATATACACCTGTATGCCAGAAGAGGGCATCAGATCTCTTTATAGATGGTCATGAGCCACCCTGTGGTTGCAAGAATTGAACTCAGGACCTCTGGAAGAGCAGCCAGGGTTCTTAACCGCCAGAACCACCTCACAAGTCCTCCGACCCTTCCCTTTTATGTATACGAGTGTTTTGCCTACATGAATGTCTTTGCACTACATTTTTTACAGTGCCTTTGGAGGCCAGAAGAAGGTGTCAGATCCCTTGGGACTGGAGTTACAGATGGTTTTGAACCTCCCTGTGGGTGCTGGGAATGGAACCTGGGTCCTTTGGAAGTACAGCTAGTGCTCTTAAGTGCTAAGCCATCTCTCCAGCCCAGAATGATTTTCTTTATTTTTATTATATGTGTCTGTTTTGTGTACATGTATGTATATGTCCCGTGTATACATGGTACTCAGGAGGTGAGGAGAAGGCATCAGATTCCCCAAAACTGGAGTTACAGACTGGTGTGAACTGCCATATAGGTGCTAGGAATTGAACCCATCTTTTCTGGAAGAGGGGCCACTAAGCTATGTCTGCAACCAGTATTTAAAATTTATATGGTACTAGGCATGGCGGTGTATGCCTTTAATCCAAGCAATGGGGGAGGCAGATGCACATGGATCTCTGTGACTTTGAGGCCAGCTTGGTCTGAAGGGTCAGTTTTGTGCCAGCTGAGGCTACGTAGTATATATATATAATTATACTATGTATACATGTATACATGTATATATATGTTACATAGTATAGTATAATTTTTTATACACATACACAAATAAGAACAACAACAATACAAGTAGACTCATGCATTCTTTTGGGGGAGGGGCTCTGGTTGCTTCTATTCATAATTCACATCATTTTATTATTCATCCATAGTATTACCTAGATCAGCATCGCATAAATCTTTACCAAATAGTAGTATGTATATGTGCATATGTCCATGTATGACTGAACAGTTGTGTGTGTGTGTGTGTGTGTGTGTGTGTGTGTGTGTGTATGCCACATTGTGAATGTGAAGGTCAGAGGACAGATTGCAGGAGCACTGGCTCTCTCCCTTTGTGGGTTTCAGGTATCAGGCTGATATCATTAGGCTTTTGAAAAAGGCAGATATTTTACCCTTTGAGCCACCTCAGTGGCCCCTTTTTTTCAGGTTTTGAAACAGGATCTCATTGTGTAGTGCTGGTCTCAAACTGAAAATCCTCCCGCTTTATCTTTCCAAGTGCTGGGATTGCAGGTTGAGCCACTGTACTCCACTGATGATCTTAAAGGAAGAGCTGTAGGTACATGAAATGAATATAGTTGTGTAGCAAATGTACTAGTCTTTGTTGTAGGTAAAAGCTGACAAGATGATAAAATGCTTCTACAGAATGAAGTTTGATTACAAATTTGAGAAATGTGTAGCTGATTATTCCTAACTCTTAATTTTGACCTGTGTAAAGTATTTCCAACCAATGATGCATTTTCTTCTCTTTCAGGAAATAGAATAGTCATCATGATAGAAGACAAAGGACCAAGAGTGACAGACTACTTCGTTGTGGCAGGTCTCACTGATACATCCACTCTTTTGGATCAAGAAATAAATCGTATAGATACTAAATCAATTGGCCCTAAAGCTCCAATCACAGACATTGCTGTTATTATCAAATCAGCTGGGGAAACTGTACCTGAAGGTTACACCTGTGTTGAAGCCACTCCATCAGCGCTCCAAGCAAACTTGAATTATGGAAGTCTGAAAAGCCCAGAGCTTTTCCTGTGTTACAGGAGAGGGAGAGATAAACCACCCCTTACAGATATTGGGTATGATCACTCTCTTTTGCTATGGTAAAGGGAATTACATTTATTTAAAGGTAAAAAACGTACATAATAGAAACATGAAGTTTCTGATAGTTTTATTAGTTTTTATTTCAAGATTAAGTTTAAAGATATATTGTATATCTATACATGTTCTTAATTAGATACAAAAACATAAGGAGTTATGATAATAGGCATTGTGTTTTTAAGAGATAGTATGTGTTGAACGATGAATAACTATAAGTTTAAATATCTTTAGGAAAGAGTATTCCTTTTTAAAATATGTATTTGGATGCTAGTTATGGCTCATGCCTGTATCTAAGCACTTGGAAGGTGGGAGCAGGAAGATTAAAACATTGAGGTCATTCTTGACTGTATACCTGGTTCAAGACCAACCTAGGCTTCATGAGATCCTATTTCAAATATTGGGTTTGGGGGAAGTCTTCTCTTCTCCCTCCCTGGAGATGGGCCTACTTTGCTTAACATATAAGCTTCTGGGTTCAATTCCCAGCCTGCTTATATTAAAAAAAAAAAAAAAATCTGGATAGTAATGGTACACTTAGCCCACCCAGCACTCAGGAGGCAGAGGCAGATAGATCTCTGAGTTCCGGGCCAGCCTGGTCTACAGAGTGAGTTCTAGGATAGCCAGGGCTACACAGAGAAACCCTGTCTTGAAAAACAAAAAAAAACAAAACAAAACAAAAAAGATTTCTTCTTTGTAACTGCTGCAAAGACTTTTAATTTCAAAAATTTGTGTTACTATTTTTCTTTGAAAGTGATGTTACTTTTATAATCCCCCGATGATTTACTATGTGTGGATATTATGTTGAAGTGTCATGTTTATAGTAACTACTCCTAAAAAAACTGATGGTAGAGCCTGGTGGTCACGGAGGTACTCGACTGTGATCTTGGTAGGACCAGTACTCGAGGCTGTCTGGCTATGTATCTAGTTTGATAGATTACTTGAAAGCCTGTCTTAGAACCACTCCTATCCTAACACACACATACACACACACACACACAAACACACAAAGAATTGTGATTTTGGCCATTTGCATCTCTTTTTTTTTTAATGTCTATTTTCATTCTTTGCCTACTTTAAAAAAACAGGGACATTTCATTTTAAGCATTTTTTTTTTAAAAAAAAATAGTACTTACTTGGTTTCTGGAGACATGTCTAGCTGCACAGCGTAGTCTGCCCTGGAGCTTTCAGTTCTGCTTAGCTGTCCTGAGCCTTGGCAAAAAAACCAGTTTAGTTGAAAACATTTTTATCTTGACACAGAAACTGCAAGGGTAACAGAATTCTCTTATGTCCTTCACCAAAGTTTGTGCATTTTTATTATATATTTTTTAAATTTTACTTATTTTTAAAAATATTTTATGTGTGAGGGTGTTTTGTGTTATGCATGTCTGTGCACCATGTGGGTCTCCTGGAAGAGCAACTGTGCTCTTAACTACTGAGCCATCTCTCCAGCCCAACTTGACTTGGGTGTTTGAGACAAGGTCTCACTATGTAGCTGACTGACCTGGAACTCAGAGGTACATTATGTAGAGATCTATTTGCCTCTTCCCCCAGAGTTGTGGGAGGAAAGGTGTGTACCACCATACCTGGCCCCCTTTATTTTCCTAAGGCAGTCTAATTATACCCCTAAGCAGTCTCATCATCATAAATGCAGGACATGGTGTGCCACCGTGTCCTGTTGTGTATACATTTAAGAATTGTATTATCTTATGTGTCTTGATTTTTTTCACATTTTGTATAGTTTTTTTAACTTAACTCTTTTTGAAATTACATTTTAAAATGACTTCGTGTGTGTATAAATATATGTGTGTGGGCACATGTGGAGTTCAGCCTACAGGAGCCATTTCTCTGTTTTCTCTGCAATCAGAGCTAAGGTTGGGCTTAGCAGTAAGTGCCCTGATCTACTGAGCCACCTCTCAAGCCAGAGAGGTTTGGGGTTTTCTTTGTTTGTTTGTTTGTTTTGATACAGGATTTTACTCTGTAGCCTAGGCTGAACTGGAGTTCCCTGTGTATCCAAGGTAGACCTTGAACTTTGTCAGTCTTGTGCCTCAGTTGGGATACTTGGCACATTTTACCTACTTGATAGTATTTGTTGAATGTATGGTTTTGCTTTCTTTCCCTGTCTGGCCTGGAACTTGTGTAGACCAGGCTGACCTTGAACTAATGGAGATCTTCATGCCTTTGTCTCCCTAGTAAGTGGAGCTCATTCTGTCTAAGGATTTTTAAAGATAAAAGCGTGACAAGAATTAGGAGGGATATTTTTCTAAAACTACCTGAATACTCTGTAGAAGTTTTAGAGCCTGAATGGAGGGTGTCTGTAGTGTTCCTATTCCTTTTTTATGTGTTTGTCATAAAAAGTTGAATTGCTCAATCTAATTTTTGCTTCTTAAATCATATTTAAGCCTTTAAAAATTACTCCAGAGAAGTATAATTTCTAATAATTTTAGTTATGGTTTCTGGTTGAAGTTTCGAGAGCAACAGGAATGGCTAAAGTTTTGTTTGCTCATTTCAAGAAGAAAACAGCATTAACTTAAAACCTTTCTCTCCCTTTCCTCCCTGCCATACAGAGTGCTGTATGAAGGGAAAGAAAGGCTTATTCCAGGATGTGAAGTGATCCAAGCCACACCATATGGCCGCTGTGCCAATGTCAACAATAGTTCAGCTACATCTCAGAGAATCTTTATCACCTATCGAAGGGCTCCTCCAGTGCGGTCCCAGAATTCCTTGGCTGTAACTGATATCTGTGTGATTATAACCAGTAAAGGAGAGACCCCTCCTCATACCTTCTGCAAAGTTGATAAAAACTTAAACTGTGGCATGGTAAGAGCAGAGTTGCTTCCTTTTCAAAGTTTTGTTTGGAAATAAGCCAAAAAGTTTAATACTAGGTCCATAGAATATTTTCATATTTTTATGTTTCCATTTTTTAAATTTAAAAGGACTTGTGGAGCCGGGGATCAAGCCAGGGCTTTGTGCATGCTAGACTAGCTCCCTTACTATGGACTACTATCTGTGTCTTTCTCATATGCATAAATTATGATTTCTAGTATTCTGTTGACACAGAAAAAGTATAATTTCAGCTTGGGATTTTATGTATGTCTGTGTATTTTAATATTTTCTGTTATATCAATATAGAGATTTATTAACTTTTAGTTTTCAATAGTAGCTTTAAGGACAGTTGCAGATAGATTGAGTGGAAACTCTCCTTACATTGTGGTTTTCCTTTTTGACAGGGTTAGTAAAATTCAGATATGACTATAATCCCAGCACTGAGGTACAGGCAGAAGAGTCATGAGTTCAAAGCCAACCTCAGTGGAATAGAGCATTCCTTAGACAATCTGGGCTACAAAAGTCAGACCTGGCTCAAATAAGTACACAGAGTTGTAAAGAAAGGAATTGGGCATATGCATTTGAATTATAGTTTTGTAAGACTAATGGTTCGTGTTGGGTTAGATTTATTGTGAAGATAGATGGTGATGCATAGTGGAGGTGATAACCTCATAGTCTCCTAGGAATTCAGGCGTTCCCGTGTCCATCCCTCTTTGTGTGGCTTTCTTTCAAGCACTCATAGGCTCTGAATGATTGTAAAACTATAAACTTTTTTAAAAGTTCCCCCCACCCCCGGGTGTGTGCATGTTGCCTTGCATGTGTGCACACATGGAGGACAGGAGATCCCTTTTGGGAGTTGAGTGTCTGTTTCCAGCATGTGTCTCCTGGAAGATTGAACTCAGGTCTCAGGCTTAACAGTGAGCACCTTTGTCCACTGAGCCGTCATCCCACTGGCCTCATCAACTGTAAACTTGTTGTTGAAACTGTTTAAAACTTTTTAAAACTTTTTTTTAAAAAACCAACAAAACCAAAAAAACCAACTTGTTTCTTTCCAGTGAGTGTTGTCAACCATATTTGTAAGTTATTCCATATATTTATTTATTTTCGGGTTCTGGAATTGAACTCTACCACTGAGCTATATTCCTACCCTTATAAATGTAGGTTTTAGTTTGAGAATATTTATTATTGTTACTATTGTTGTTGAGTCAGAGTCTCATGTATGCCATCCCAGGGTGGTCTGGAAATGGCTATATAGGTGAAGAAGACCTTGAACTTCCAGTCTGTCTCTACCTCCTCAGTGCCAAGATAACATGTATGCACCACCAAGTCCAATCTTTTTTTTTTTTGGTTTTTTGAGACAGGGTTTCTCGTGTAGCCCTGGCTGTCCTGGAACTCACTCTGTAGACCAGGCTGGTCTCAAACTCAGAGATCCGCCTGCCTCTGCCTCGCAAGTGCTGGGATTAAAGGCGTGCGCCACCACTGCCCGGCAACCAAGTCCAATCTTATGTGGCACTGGGGATCAAACTCAGGGTTTCAGACATACTAGATAGGTATTTATTATTAACTAAGACACCCAGCTCTCCCCCACACCCAGGGTTTCTCTGTGTGGCCCTGGCTAACATTGAACTTGCTCTGTAGACCAGATTGGCCTCAAAACTCACAGGCATCCTCTCTCCTCTGCCTCCAGAGTGGTGGGATTAAAGGCATGCACCACTCTTTTTGTTTGTTTTTAAAGACAGAGTCTTTGTATTTTGTAACCCAGGGTGACCTCATTCACTACCCTCTGCCTCCTCATCGTAAAGACTGGGATTACAGGCACGTATTAACTCTCCTGACTCACTGTGAGTTATAAATGATTTGTGTGGATAAATAGCAAACTCTCTAAAGGACATTAGAGATCATCAGTTCTGCCCTATCACTTTTGGTTAGTTTTTTTTAAAACTTATTTATCTTTTACAGTGGGGTTCCAATGTGTTTCTGTGTTACAAGAAGTCTGTGCCTGCTTCAAATGCAATAGCATATAAAGCTGGTAAGTGAACTGAAGATCTATCTCAATTGAACAAACTGGTGAATGCTTATTACATTGGGCTGGCTAGAAGAGACAAAATATGTTTTGTTATATACTTTGTTGAATTGATTTATTTATTATCTATAATTTTAGCATGTAAATATTGAAGTTTTCTTATTATATGTTGTAAGATTTACTAATACCACCCTCTATATGTTGTTAAATTTAAACTTTTGTCCAAGCAAGCATTTGAGGCACAAACCTCCAAGCTTTTGGTCTACACTAATAGATTTAATAACTCAGTGGAAATCGCTTACTCTTTGGTCTTTGTATGGGCAATCATAAAGATGTCAAACTGCGTCTTTACTTCTTACATTTCCTTCTCTTATCTTTGTGTGTCTGATTTGAAAGCACATGTTACTTGCCATGAAAGGTGGACTTGCTTCCTTTCTCTCTTGTTGCAAAGAATCAGCTATATGGAGGAGAGGAGGGCCTGAGAAACTTTTCTGCCATGAAGTTTTTGGGAAATCTATCGCCACATTCTAACTGAACACTAAAGTGTCAAGGGCTGTAAAGATTTAAGTGTGACTTCTTCATCCCACTGGTATGGTGGGATAAAATCTGAAAATACAGGTATGCTCCAGTTGTAAATAGCAGATACTGGAATGCTTCTTTGTGAAAAGAAGCAATGTCAATTACTTTTTGCTTATGCAGTTTGGGGATGAAATTTTATTTTAGAAAAGTTAGGTAAATCCATATCTGAAAACTCTTGTCCTTATAATAACATCATTTAAAGTAATGAATTAAAACATTTACTTTATACAAAACAAAAGCAACAATTACTAGGAATTTCAGAATCATTTTAGAGTATGATATTGTTGTAATGTGTTTATAATACACGATTACCTTGAAGTCTTTTCTCTGGAAGGGAAATAGTACCAATAGATAATGCTCAAACCTAAAATATTTACAGAAAGTTTGCAAAAGTATTGAGAATCTGAATTTTACACATAGAATACAAAGTTTTAGAGACTGAATGTTCAAGTTTTTAGCTTGGAAGTAGGCTGTATATTGGTGACATTAGAGGCCAGTTAACTGATGGTGTGCAGCTCCTTTACCTGAAAGGGCTCTGTTAGAGCTCTCGGTGCTGCTTGCCACCTGCCCTCCTTCCTGGGAGTCACATACTTTACTCATGTTGAATGCCTTTTACACCATGGGTTTCAGCACTGTCTTACGTTTAAGAAATAACATATATCTCTTATCTGAATTTCCCCCAAAGATTAACTGAAGTAATTAGTAAATTTGCCTTTATCTTTCTTATCATTCTTTACAAAATATTGACATATTTAGGTAAAAAAAAATGTTGATTGTTGATCAGGTTGGCTGAATTCTTTATTAGTATCTTTTTTATTTTTTTTGAGACAGGGTTTCTCCATCTAATGGAGTCCTGGCTGTCCTGGAATATTAGTATTCTTAATACATTTTATGTTGCAATTGTAAGTTCAAGGATGACATATAAAGGATAGATTGGCTTATCTTAATTTCTGTTATAGAAAAAATTAATTTAAAAATTTTATACAAATATTTCTAAGAAATTTGATATTATAATGTATTAATAAGTATGTATCATGAATAATTTATATAAAAGCAACTTTTTTAAAAGAAATATTATCCTTTCTTTGAAAGGTTTGATTTTTCGATATCCAGAAGAAGATTATGAGTCTTTTCCACTCTCAGAATCCGTGCCTCTCTTCTGCCTTCCTATGGGAGCCACTATTGAATGCTGGGATCCTCAAACCAAATACCCACTTCCTGTTTTCTCAACATTTGTCCTGACAGGTTCTTCAGCTGAAAAGGTATATTTTGTGTCTTATTGACTAAATCTGTTTTGTCCATATTTTAATGCTGTAAAATGGTTCATATATGTTTTCTTTGAATGTTAGGATTATATGGATAAAAGATATTACTATAACTCCCAGTGTAAAAATCGAAAATAACCAGTCCCAAAGTATGCACAACCCAGTGAACCTCTACACAGATAGAATTAGCAGAATTTGGGTCGGGTTGATTTTAGTATATGATTTTTTTTATTTACTTGCAAGCTTTTTTAAAGTAATAAAATTTATAAAATTTTTAAAAACGACATGAAAAACTATGATTGGGAGGCAGAGAGGAAGGTTCAAAGAGATTATGAGTTTGAGGCCAGCCTAGTCTACAAAGCAAGTTCTAGATAACCAGAGGTACATAGAGAGATCCTGTCTCAAAACAAACAAACAAACAAACAAAATTAGTAAACAGAAGAAAATAGATGACTAGAAATTAGGAATATGATCTTTAAAAATAAAAAGTAAATGCAATTAAAATTCATTGACTTTGATTTTTTTTTTTTTTGAGATAGTGTCTCACTATGAAGTTTAGACTGACCTCATTTATATGAATCTTCTTGCTGTGGCCTCTTGTGTTGAATTATAGGCATGTTGTACCATGCCTAGCTTTCAGCAAATGGTTTCAACAATACACATATCAATACCCAAAGGGAGAATTAATGAAGAGGAAGTAGACATTAAGATGTAGCACTGAAAAGGGTAGAACATGAAATTCAAAAATATAGCAGCTATGGCTCGGCATGGTAGTACATACCTTTAATTCCAGCCCTTGAGGGGCAGGTAGATCTCTGAATTTGAGACCAGTCAGGTCTACACAGCAGTTCTGTCCCAGCAGGGGACAATGGAACCCTGTATTAAACAAACAAACAAACAAACAAATAGATAATAAATAAAAATATAACACATAGAGTTAGAAGATTCAATAAATGAATTCCAAAGAGTAGATTAGCAAAGATTGCATTTTTAGTGCCTAGCCCTTACTTGGGTACTGGGGATCTAAGCTCAGTTTCTCATGCTTGTGTGGCAAGTGCTTCATTCACTGAGCCATCCTCCTAATGTCTTTTGACTTTTGAAAATAGTGGCTTATGTTGTCTGTCTAGATAGAGATGTTATGAAGTCATCTGGAATTGAATTCTGGAATGAGGACAGACAAAAATAAAGATTGGTATTCTGTTAGTGAGATGGTTGTAGTTCAAACCATTAGAGAATGAAATTTTCCCAATAGAATTAGCCAAAAAATGGCAGTATTTAAATAATTAACAGAATTGGATCTATGGTGGGAAAGAAGGAAGCTAGCAGAATAAAAAAAAGTCTTTACTTTCATACCACAGAAGTCAAGATTTTGAAGATAGGACTGTCAGTTTTAATTTTGTTATAGAGAGGAAAAGGAAATGTTAATCATAACATCTTGGATCTGTCCAAGAATGTATGAGTGGTGTACACCTGTGGCTCTAGCATTTTGACAAGGAGCCTGAGCCTCTTAAGTTTGAAGCCAACTAGGATTACATAAAACTACCTCAAAACAAACAAACCTAAAAGCCCCAACATCTTACAAGCAGGAAAGAAATCACAACTGACAAGAAGAGAGAAAATATTTGCAAAATCTGTATCTTAAAAGGGTTTTATTTTTTTCTGATGGGGATTTAACTCAGGGACCTCTTTGCAGGCAAAGTGTTCTGCTTATACCCCTAGCTCATAAGTGTTAATATTCAAAGTATATAAACACACTAACAACAAAGTCTTGACCATCCCAATTCAAAAATGGGTCAAAGGACTGTTGTTATCTAAGTTTGATTTCTGTTGTGATAAACACCATGGCCTAAAGCAACTTGGGGAGAAAATAGTTTATTTCATCCTACACTTCCAAGTCATAGTCTATCATTGAGGGAAGTCAAGGCAAGAATTGAACTAGGAAAGACTATGGATGAAAATGGTTTACTGTTTCTTTCTTCAGCTCATTTTCAGCTATTTTTTAAAAACAGCCCAGCCTCTCCATTTTAGAAATGGTACTGCCCACAGCAGGCAGGACCCTGAGACATCAATATGCACTCAAGAAAATGCCTCACAGCCGGGCGGTGGTGGCGCACGCCTTTAATCCCAGCACTTGGGAGGCAGAGGCAGGTGGATTTCTGAGTTCGAGGCCAGCCTGGTCTACAGAGTGAGTTCCAGGACAGCCAGGGCTACACAGAGAAACCCTGTCTCAAAAAACCAAAAAAAAAAAAAAAAAAATGCCTCACAGTTATGGCCACAGACCATTGTGGAAGAAGTAGTTCTTTAATTAAGGTTCCAAACCTCTTTTCAACCAAGATTAATCATCACAGACTTACAGTTCTGTTGCTGTGAAAAGATACCATGACCAAGGTAACTCTCATAAGAGAAAAAACATTTGATTGGGACTGCCTTTCACTTTCAAAGGTTGTTCATATCGTCACGGTGGTAAGCATTCGACATGCTGGCAGACATGGTGATAGAGAAGTAGCTTAGAGTTCTACATCCTAACTCATGGGCTGTAGGAAGAGAGAGTGATATTGGATCAAATCTATGAGCCTATAGGGTCATTCTTATTCAAACTACCATGCAAACTTAAATAGACATTTCTCCAAAGAGACATAAATGGCCAGTAAGCTTGTAAGAGATGCTCAGCTTCATGTAAATGACCAGGCCAGTTTTGATGCTGAGGCAGGTTTATTTTTTCCCAATCTGCCTTTATACCATTTTAATTACATGTAAGTATTAAGGTTAGTTCTACATTGAGGAATAAGCAATACAGTAGATGCACATAGTCAAGGAAGAAGCAAGACAATAAACACAAATAGTCAAAGAACAAGTAAGACAATAAACAAAGTCCCATGATCACTACTATGATCACTGTTTCTTAGGGGTTTATCAGGATGACCAAAATATCTGAGCCTACTTCCCTGTCCTAGCCCAAAGTCATATTCATGCCTGAAGCGTACTTCTTTGTTCTAGCCTAAGATTTAGATTCCTGCCTGAATTTACTTCCCTGTTTTAGCCTAAAATTAGATTCCTGCCAGAACTTACTTCCTTGTCATGGCCCAATGTCAGATTCCTGCCTGAGGCCCATTTCCTTGTCCTTGGCCAGTGTCAGATTCCTGCCAAGTTCTCCTCATGCAAAGTTATAGAAAAGTAGCATTTCACGTCTGTTAGGTTGGCTGTTGTAACAGCAAAAAATCAGAAAGTCGGTGTTAGAATATAGAGAAAGTGGAACCTTTGAACCCTGCTTGTATGAACAACAGATTGGAAGCTCTTTCAAAAGGAAAATGGAATTAATTACTTGATAAATTTGCTCTATTCTGAAGATTGTACCCAGAGAACATGGGACTCATTGAACCTAGGGATTCAGAAAGAACCTGGATGCCAGTACAGTATTATTGCAGCACAAGTATCCACTGAAGAGTAAAAGGATAGTGGAATTTCATTTATATATCATATAGAATATTACTCAGCCTTAAAAAAGATAAAATTCAACTACATACTGTAGCATGAATGAACTTTGAAAACATGCTAAGAAAAATAAGCAAGACACAAAAAGAATAAACACTGCTTGTAACTACAGTAGGTACTATTAGAATAGGCAATTTTATTGAGGCAGAAAGTAGAATAGAAGCTACTAGCAATTTGGATTAGGAGTGGGAAAAATGGGAAGTTTTGTTTAAGGGGTACAGAGCTTCTCTTTAGTGATCAAAAAAAAAGATTTTGAAAGTGGATAACAGTGATGGTTACACACGATTGTGAAAATTAATGTCACTGAGTTGTATTCTGTTATAGTATGTCCAGAGATGAGCGACACCTGCCTTTAACCCCAATACTCAGGTGGCAGAAACGGGTGAATCTCTGTGAGTTTCAGATGAGCCAGGGTTATGTATCTTAAGAGAAAAAGAAAAGTAATGTTGGCAGAAGAGATGGCTCAGTGCTTAATATCTTGTCATGCAGGTATGAGGACCCACGTTTGAATCCGTAGAGCCCACATAAAGTCAGATATGGTAGTACATATCAGTAACCTCAGTGTTCCCGTGGCAAGATGGGAAGCAGGAACAGGAGAATCCCAGAAGCATGTTAGGCCACTTAGCTAGGCATATATAATGGTAAACAGCAGAGATCCTATGTCACGGTGGAAAGTGAGGGTTGATATATGTGCCATGGCACATGTGTCACATGTAGCTACACTTAAAAAATGACAGATGTGACCAACTGTATGTTTCTGTATATTCAGTGTTCTGAAAAATGGCATACAAGCAAGTACAAGTTGAGTGAGGTCCTTAGAATACTCTTTCTAGGTATTGGATAAAAATATATAGAGTGGTTAAAAGTGACAACAAGTTAAAACAAGGTGGTCTTTTTAAAAAAATGCATATGTGAGTTTAGGAGTACATGTGTACATGCATATGCTTGTAGAGGTCAGAGGGTAACTTTGAGGCGTCCGTTCCTATTTATGGAATCTGGCAGTTTGGACTCAAGGTGTCAGGCTTACAAGGTTAAATGTTATACCTGCTAAGCCACCTCACCTGCATAAAAGGTTGCCTTTTCCTCTTTTTCTAATTTTTTCTTTGCTATTCTGTTCTGCTATTTTCTGTTCTCCCCTTCTCTTTCTTTCTTTTTGTAGATAATATATGCTTAAAATATTTAACCATACTGTGTGGGAGGATCTAGATGGATTTGGATCAAAATCTGGTTGAGTTTGGGTTGAAATATCTGATTGATATTTCATTTTATTTATGTTTGGTATGTAGTCCCAGAAAATATTTGTTTAAAAAAGAGTATTGGGCATAAATATCTACTGGTAGAGTGGTTGCCTAAGATGCTTGGGGTTTGGGGTTTAATTTCCAGCATGAAATATAAAAAGTGAAAAATGTAGAAAAAAAGATGAATTTTTAAAAACAATATCAAATCTTACAACAGTTCTTTGACTGTAGGTATATGGAGCTGCCATCCAGTTTTATGAACCTTACTCTCGAGAACTTCTAACAGAGAAACAACTTACACAGCTGGGCCTGTTGACTCCCGTGGAGAGAAAAGTGATCTCCAAACCCATCAATTCAAACAAATGCATTTGTTTGCTTTCACACTGGCCTTTTTTTGAAGCTTTTAAGAAATTTCTTATGTTTATCTACAAAGTTTCTGTGTCTGGACCACATCCTCTTCCCATTGAAAAGTATGTATGACGAGGAGGAGTCATGACTCTGGAAATCCGATGTGCAGTGCTCATTTCATTGTTTAGATAGCTTAGCAGCCGAGTTGAAGAGAAGGAGAGTCATAGTCCCCTTGTTTTAGCTTGTTCCATTCTCTACCTCAGTTGTTGAAATTAGGAACTTGAAGTTGGAGTTGGTAAGCATGGCCTTATGGTTGTTTTAAGAATTCTGGCCGGGCAGTGGTGGTGCACGCCCTTGATCCCAGCACTTGGGAGGCAGAGGCAGGTGGATTTCTGGGTTCAAGGCCAACCTGGTCTACTGAGTTCTTCAGAAATCAAGATAACGAATGTACACTTGGGCTTTGTGTAAGTGGCCAATACAAGATCAAGGTATAATGAATGTTCATCTCTAAACTAATGGGGAAATTAGAAAGGTAAATTAACTGATTTTAAGTGTGTCATTTTAGCACAAGGCAGAATGCATCACAATTCTTTTTCATGGAAATGATTTACAGCTATGAAGACTGGGGGTTTTTTTTGTTTGTTTGTTTTGGGGGGGGTTGTTTGTTTTTTTCAGACAGGGTTCTTGTAGCTCAGACTGGCTGCAAACTCCTAGACCTTTTAGTTTCTGAGTTCAGGGACTTTATAGGTATGCATGGGTCATTTATTTTTTGAGGCCAAGAGGGATAGTTCAGCAGATAAGAGTACTTGTTCTTGCAGAAGACTTGGGTTGGATTTCCAGCACCCTTATGTCAGCTCACAAGTTACTCATAGCTCTAGATCTAGAATATCTAAGACACTCTTCCGACTTCCACATGTCGTGCAGAGACATACATATAAACAGAACATTCAGATACATAAAATTAGTAAATGAAATAAATGAATAAATAAAAACTTACTGTATACGTGCATTTATCTATGCACACACATGTGTATATACCATCAAGGCACACAAATAGAAGTCAGAAGATAACTGAGTGTTAGTTCTCTTCTTCCACCATGTGGGCTCTGGGGGGATCAAACTCAGGTTGTCAGGCTTGGTAGCAGACACTTTTACCCACTGTGCCATCTCTCTGGCCCATGTTTTTTGTTTATTATTGTATCTAATAAAGACTTTAGTAACAAACCAAGAAAGGTTAAGAGCTTTGTGTAAACTTATCACAAAATCAAAATTTTTTACTGAGCTAAGCATGTAATGTAATGAATGTAAGCTAGTGGTTTATTTTTTGCATGTAATTTTTGATTGTCAGATTAATTACATTGAGGTGAAATTTAACATTGGTGAAAAATAAGCAAGCTTATAGACAATTGACATCCTATGATTTCTACAGAAGACTCAGAGATCAATGATATGATCATTGTTCTTCTCTTAGTGTAGATTCTACATTGTTTCTCCCAAGAGCATACACTTCTGGAGAAACTTGAAAAACATTGTTTGTAAGTAGAGAAATAGCATTTAGGTGTTCAAAGTTCAAGTAGTAAATCTAGGATTAAATTTCTTATTTATGTTTCCTTACATTGGCATTGATAAACAGGGCTATAAAAATAACTCTTGTTTGTTTTTATTTTTCAAGACAGAGTTTCTGTGTAGCCCTGGCTACCCTGGAATTAACTCTGTAGACCAGGCTGGCCTTGAACTCAGAGATCTGCCTGTCTTTGCCTTCTGAGTGCTGGGATTAAAGGCATATACCTCCACTGCCTGGCAAAAATACCTTTTTTAGGCAAAGATTATTTTTATTTGTGTGTGTTCATGTGCATACATATGTATACCACAAGTATATGATAGCCCATGGAGACCAGAGGAGGGGGAGCTAGAGTTACAGGCTGTTGTAAGCCACTATGAACTTAACTAAGGCTCACTGCAAGAGTGTAGTTATTCTTAGCTGCTTCTGTATTTTATTAGAGCTACTTTTATATTATTGTTTTCCTGATGAAAATAATGGGTTTTGTTTGCTTTATTAGACAAGGTCTTACTTTATAGTGCAGGCTGGACTAGAACTCACTAGGAAGCCCAGGCCAGTTTTCAACATGTAGTAATCCTCCTGCTTCAACCTTTTAAGTACCAGAATTACAAGAATCCACCAGTATGCTTTGTAAAAGTTTATTCTTTAGCCTAATTTTAAATAAATAGTTTTTCTATTGGGATGATATATAGTGGAATGAAAGGCTTGCTAAGATCTGAGATACATTTAAGAAAAGTAACTATGGTATTTTACAATCTTTTCTAGGCACATTTCACATTTTATGCAAAATATCCCTTTTCCTTCACCACAAAGACCAAGAATCCTCGTACAGGTAATGAAAAAGGAGTCTATTTGTGTCAGTTTGTGCTAAGTTCTTTGAGTTTGAGATGAAGCAGTATGTGTGTTTGAAGTTCTAATTATTCTTTATTGAACATTCTTTTCTAGTCATTTTTTAGACCCCAGGTGAATAGAACTGGAGTAAATATAACTTATGATTCATGGTATTGTTTCCATTGGTCCATATGTTCCCTTTCCATAGCTAAATTTAATAATTAAACCCATAACATAAAATTATGTTATGGTTATGTCCTTAGTTTCTAAGTAACTGAAAATATTTAATATTTTAATATTTCAATGTGGAATATTTAAAATTTATTTGGGAGGAGGGAAACTAATACAGCTTTTAACAGTACTTTAAGACTGTACTAAAGAACCTGCTTCTTTCCCAGGCCTAGGTAGGTGAACAACTTGTGACATTCACTACTTGATTAGACAAGATTCCACAGACTTTACTGTTTAGCTATAGGAATGAGATCAGGTTGTTATGAAAGTTGCAAAATATTTAGCTTTCTGTTTATTTACTGTTTCTTCCTGAATCATAACAGTTTACAAACTCACACTGAGTGGCATTATAGTCTAATGAGGCAATCTATTTAACATTTCTCCTAAGATATTATTTATACTCTATAGCAGGACTGAGTCAGATACTGTTGGTCTTGAATGTATTTCAGTTAAGCAAGTATTAATTTGTATGAGACAATTACTAAATGCTTAACTAAGTTTCTTGAATGAATAAATTTCAGGATCTTAAAAAATTATTCAAAAATTTTAAATAATTGCACTTAACCTCCTAACTGGGTCAAAACTCAGTCATCAATTTAAGAAAAGCTGATTAAAAAAGAAAAAACAAACCTCTGAGTATTTACAGTTATCATTTATATCTCAGTGAACTTTAAATTATATACCTTTCTGCATATTAAGCCCTTGATCTAAATATTGAGACTATAAAGTTGCTTTGGCTAATTTGTCTTCTTGTTTGTTTAAGCTATCAGTCCATGATGCATTAATATTATCACAACCAGTGTCCACACCTTTACCATTAAGGTAATGATGGTTTGCTTATTTGTTTGTTTGTTTGTCTGTGGCTAGGATCCAGGACGTTATATATGTTGGGCCTTCGGAGCCACACCCTCATCCCATTTTATAATATTTAAAATGCTATTTTTATTTGCTTGGAACAAAATGCTTTAAAATATTTTACTGAGCTAAGCATGGTGGTTCAAGCTTGTAATCTTAGAATCTTGGGAGACTGAGGCAAAAGGATTGCAAGTTTAAGGCCAGCATGGACAACTTAATGAGATCCTGTCTTAAAATAATAAACTACAGGTACATGTAGTAACTCTGTGATAGAGTACTTGTTTAGTTTACACAAGCCCTGAGTTCTGTCTCAAAAAGAAAAAGGGTCAGTATACTTTAGAGGCAGGATGATACTAGGTAAGAATAGGGTATCACTTAGTATTGCCATCCTTGATACCTGGGTAGACAGTGTGGCTGACTTAATATGGAGGTACTTTGAGACAATTGCAAGACTGGGGAAATGATTCAGTAGGTGAAGCATTTGCTCTGCAAGTTTGAGGATCTGAATTTTGGTCCATAGGACCCATGTATGTAGAAAGCATGTATGGGTTGTACATGCCTGTAATTCCAACAGTGGGCAGACAGGAACCAAAGATAAGTGAACCCTAGAAATCACTGGCCAGCCAGGTAGCCCACTTGGTTAAGTTCTAGGCCAAGGATAGACTCTTTTGTAAACAAAAGATGGCAGGTGCCACAGACCAACACCTGAAGCTGTCTTCTGACCACCACATGCATGTCCACATACTTCATGCATAGGCATTCTACAAAATCCACAATTATAAGATCTAATACAGGAAGTGCTTCTTTCTCATCTCTACTTCCCATATTCAGTTTGTAAGTCAGTGTTCATGGTGAGCTGATGTTAACCTCCTACATCCCCCTTTGCTGCTTTTCATCTGCATCACTAATCCATCTACTCTCTGAACTATTTCATTAATAGCCTCTTGATTGAAACTTTTACTCTTAGACCTTCAGTTCTTTATCTACCTGTAGTCAATGCATCCTCTTATGAATATGAGTTTAATTGAGTCATTTCTCTTCACCATAATCTCTTGTTACTTTCACATGCTCCCTTATTTTGAAGTTCTTAGATTGTGACATTAGCTTTTTCCTACTTCAGAGTTTTTACATAATGCTGTCTCCAGCCACATTACACTCCTACCTCTGTTTCTTTGAACTCAGCTCAAATGTTTGAGCTTCAGAAAATCTTTCTTAATAATGTTCATTTGAATCACACCATATACATTAAATTAGTTGCATTCAGCTAAGTTATGAATTGAAATTAACATTAGATTCTTAACCTGCTTAATAAATAAATCTTGATATGTTTTAGTAAAGTAGTTCCCAATCCTTTCTTTCTCTGTTCTCTAGTGGAGCCAACTTTAGTTCCTTGCTGATGAATCTGGGTCCTGAGAATTGTGCAACCTTGCTGCTGCTGGTTTTACTTGAGAGTAAGATTCTGCTGCATTCTCTCAGGCCAGCTGTACTGACTGGGGTAGCTGAAGCTGTTGTTGCTGTAAGTATCATTTTCCTTTTAGAACAGAATTACTACTGGAGCATTTTGTATTCTTCTTCAAAGAAGGCAACTTTGCAAATTCCAGCCCAGTCAGTTTGATATGAATGTAATTTGAGTGTATGAAGAAAACAAAAGTTTGAGAAAAAAATGTCAATTTTAAATTTTTCATATTTTTGGTGTCCAGAGAGTAAATACTCATTACATAACAGTAAAACTTGTAAGTGGAGCCTGGCAGTTTCTACCTGTAGTCTTTTGTTTCCTGGGGTGACACAAACAAGGGTCTTGTCATCCTAATAGAGAACCAAGGAGAGACAAAAGTAATGAATCTCCCGAA
This sequence comes from Grammomys surdaster, assembly GCF_004785775.1. NCBI lineage: Eukaryota > Metazoa > Chordata > Mammalia > Rodentia > Muridae > Grammomys > Grammomys surdaster. Next base: position 8,161,541 of record NW_021604670.1, on the reverse strand, counting down.
GTCCAAATTGGAAAACAGTTGTATTATTGAGATGACTCACAAGAGTATAGATGAGCAGTTACACAGAGGAGCAGGGACAAGTCAAATGTAGCTGCATCATGGAAATGCTCCCTGTAGCCTAAATGACAACTCAGGATGACTCAGGGATGCTGGAACCCTAGCGGTCTCTGTGGACCTTGCCAGCATCTCAATAGGTCAGAGTCTGTCAGATATTGAGCTGGTGCAATTACTTACTGTCCTTTATGACCTAGGAGAGGGGCCTTATGAATCTAAGTCAAGTTTCCCACACTTGTTAGTTTAATCTCTTGAGTCTCTGCTTTTTCAAGAAGAAATGTTTCATTTTGAAGAAAGTTGCTACACATATCATAGCACTTGGGAGGCTGAGGCAGAAATGTGTGTACATGTGCATGCGTGTGTGTGTGTGTGTGTGTGTGTGTGTGTGTGTGTATCAAAATTTTACCTCAAAAAATATAAGAAATAAATAAATCAAAACACTAATGGAACTTTAGTTGATTTTGTTATGCAAATTAATTACATGGTTAATTTCTAATTTTAACTTTTAACTATTGTCTCTCCTTATATATATGGCTTTATTGTGAATAGTATAATATAAAAATGATTCGCTCTTGGGTAAATCACAAATGAAGTCAAATTGTATTTAAAACACTGTAATGCCTTTTTACTGCACTTAGAAATCAGATCATAGTGAAATTTTTTGTAGTTGTATGCACATGTGTGTGTGCACACACAAATATACACATGTGCATGTGTGTGTGCATATGCCTCTGCATTCATGAAATACCAACCAGGCTTGCTGTATGAGTGCTGGGATCTGAACCTCTGCTTTCATGATTCTGCAGCAAGAATCTCTAACTGCAGCAAGTGTTCTCTACCTGCTAAGTAATCTCTTTCACCTTTGTTTATTTTACTATCTATTTAATGTGTGTGTGTGTGTGTGTGTGTGTGTGTGTCCGTCCATCATCTGTCTGTCTGGATACATGAATGCAAGTGCCTGTGGAGGCCAGAAGAGAGCATTGGATCTCCTGGAGATGGAGTTACAGGTGGTTGTGAGCCATTAGATGTGGGTTCCTGGAACCAAATTCAGGTCTTATTCAAGAGCAGTACTCACTCTTGAATGCCAAGCCGTCTCTCCCATCCCTGGTTTTGTTTTTTAAAGACAGGCTCACATTCATCTAAAGTTGACCTGGAACTTACCAGGTTGGTGGTGTGAACTTTCACAATTCTCCTGCCTTAACTGCCAGTGTAGGGATTAGAGGTGAGAGCTGCCATGCCCAGTCACCCTGCTTCCTTCATGTTTCAGGTAATGAATGGTCTCTTTGTAGTGAGGCTCACATTGCCTGTACTAGTGCAGCCTGCTCTGAGCTCTGTTTATGGGTCTTTTCCCCCATAGTATTATTCCCTTTCTAATAGAATATATACTTTTTATGTCTTCTGTTTATTGTATACCTCTTTCTGTCAGTCTAGGTGTCAACAGACCGGGCAAGTCTGGCCTGCTAGTCTGCCAGAAATGTATGGCTAATAGTTTTATTGGAACATAGGCTACTTACTGACTTATTACTTGTTACTGCTTTCTTGTACAGTAGCAGAAAAAATTAAGTAGTTGTTACAAAGTCTTCGAGGCCTAAAATATTCTGCATTTTACAAAAAAAAGACTAAAATTCTAGACTTTGAAGCTAGGAGGCATTGGTCTGTTTTATTGATACGTTCTCATTGTCTAACAATCTGTAACGCCTAGCAGAGGTGGGGCTATAGGTATTTCTTTGGGGTTGGTGATGATGAGTAAGGGTGAATATTGAACCAGACCTTAGAGCAATAGGTCATTACTGATTACAGTTGTCACCAATTGTTGAATTGAACATTCAGATCCAGAGGCAGGTTATTGTCTACATAGTTTGAAGCCACCTATACTATATAATGTTCCATCTCATGTAAAAGTATGCTTTTTGAATCAGGCTTCGTAGTCACTACAATTGGTTGGGAAGGTAGCTGTATATAAATCAAAACAATATTTTAGTCTTTTTTTCCTCTTAGATTTATTTATTTGTTTTATGTGTTTATGTCTGTGTATATATGGGCTAGTACCCATGGAGGCCAGAGGAGGGCGCCAGATCTCCTAGGGCTGGAGAAGGTTGTGAGCCACTCAGTTTGAATTCTAGGAATTGAACTCAGGTCCTCTGGAAGAGTAGTCACTGTTCTTAACCACTGAGCCATCTCTCCAGCCCCTTAGTATATTTTTTCAGTCTATTAGAAACTGCTCTTAAAAATAGAAACAAGACCAAAAAACAAGCAAACAAAAGTCTAAGCACATATACACTAAGATGTCAATTTGTAAATTAAAACTTCCATTAAATTTTTTTTTGGTGTGTGTATGTTTGTGCATGTTCCCCCCCCCCTCTCTCTCTCTCTCTCTCTCTCTCTCTCTCTCTCTCTTTCTGTGTGTGTGCGTGTGTGTGCGTGCGCTCGCGTGCACGCATGTGTGCACTAGAGACAAACTTCTGATGTCATTCTTCTCTGGTGCATTCCACTTTTTTTGAGACAGATTCTCTCACTGACTGTATTGGATGGCTAGCAAGCCACAGAGATCTGCCTGCGTCTGCCTCCCCATTGCTGGGATTGAAAGAGCCCATCATGCCTGGCTTTTTGTTTACTTGTTTGAGATTCCCAGAGAATGTTTAGTATCAGCTGTTGTGAAGAGGTCAAGCTTCACTGAAGTTGAATTATTTTAAATGTTTATTTGAAGGATAGAAAATGTTTTGTTGAGATCTTTAAGTGATTATGTTTTAATTACTATATTTTATTTTTTAGTGTGGTGCTTGAGATAGAATCCCAAGTTCCTAAAACACGCTAAGCAAACACTATCCCTAACCACAGTCCCACACTAGTTTGTTTCCCCCACTGCCTACAGGCCCTCCACACTTAGATTTTGGTCAGAGTTCATAAGTGGGTAAAATGTCCAAGTTTATAAAAATGTAGGGTTGTTTTATTATTTGGGGGCAGTTTTATCTTTTTGCTTTGATTATCTATAAAGTATGCTTGAGATTTGTGTAAAGAATTAACCTGCAAAGAGCTGTTAGTGTGCCATGATCATCAATATCCTTGAAAATTTTAATCCAATAGTATTTTTAGTCACTTAACTTTTGAATGAAACTTAAAGTTGAAAAAAATAGATTTCATTGCTTTTCAATGGTCCCTTTCAGCAGTAGTTAATTGTATAGTTGTCATTGCAAATTCAAATTTGGTTAATTTTTAAAAAACTTTTCCCCTAGATGATCTTTCCATTTCAGTGGCAGTGCCCATATATCCCCCTTTGTCCTCTTTCATTGGCTGGAGTGCTTAGTGCACCTTTACCATTTATAGTTGGAGTGGACTCAAGGTACTTTGATCTTCATGACCCACCACAAGATGTTGTTTGCATTGACTTGGATACGAACACGTTATATGTGTAAGTGATTCATCTTCTATTATTTATCTCCCATGTGTAGTTTCCACCATATATAATTAAAGGTATTTAGAAGCATTTAGAAATAAGTTGGATTGCCAGGAAATGTGTAGATAAAGAAATTGGAGATGCTACTGGTAGTGGTGGTGCTTGCTTTTAATCCTGGCACTAGGGAGGCAGAAGCAGGCTGATCTCTGTGTTCAAGGCCAGCCTGGTCTACAGAGCAAGGTTCCAGGACAGCCAGGGTTGCTTAGAGAAACTCTGAATTAAAAATCCATTCCCCCCACCCCCCCAAAAAAAATGAGGTCTGGGAGTGTAGCTCAGTTGGTAGAGGGCTTACTTAGCATTCTTGAAGCCCTGGGTTCCAGTTCCAGCACTGAATAGATGCTATAGTGGCATATGCACTCAGGGAACAGAGGTGGCAGGATCAGAAATTCATGGACCTTCTATATAGTAATTTAGAGCCAGCCTATACTACACGAGACCCTCTCTTTCCTGGCCCTTGTGGTCACTGCAGGGCAGTTGTTTGGCAGTTGCAGGGCAGTCTGTATGTGGACTGACAGAATATTTGTATGAAAGGAAGAAAACATTGCTTAGAAAATAATACTGACGCTAATATGGTAGTTTATGCTTATAAAGCTAGTACTTGGAAGGCTAAAGAAGATCACCATGAGTTAGACATCATCCTGGCCTACATAGGGTGACCCAGGTCAGCTTTAGCTACAGAGTGAGACATTGCCTCAAACAACCCCACAGAAATTTAAAATTAAAATAATGCTAAGTGGATGCACTGTATTTTGAAACTGTATAGCTACAGTGACTCATTATTATGTATAGCTAGATTTATAGATAACTTGGAAGTAATGAGTCACTTCATGAATTCATTTAGGCCCCCACCCCCCTTCCCTCATTTCCTACATTTCTTTCCTTGTTCTCCTGGGAATTGAACCCAGGGTCTGCTGTGAGTTAGGCCTGATCTCTACCACTCAGCCTCATAGCCAGATCTGAAATGTTTGTTTGTTTGTGAAGGTCTCATATATCACAGACTAGCCCTGAGTTTGAGCTAGCTGTGGTAGCCAAGGATGATCTTGAACTGATCTTCCTGCCTCTCCCTAGTGTTGGCATTACAGGTATGTATCATTCACCAAGTCCAACATCCTTTCTTTTATGGCAGTAAAAACAAGTGTTTTATAGTTGATAGTTCCCCTTGGGTTCGACAGACTGTGGCATGTGAATGTATGCCAGTACCTAGTCATTTGGTACATTATCATTGTTACTTTGTAGAGAAGAAATTTGAGTAACAGAATTTCAAAGTGATTATTTCTCAGTCAGATAGATAGTAAATGTTAGAGCCAGTTTCCAAACTGATGATAATTCATATAGGGATGACAGTATTCATTTGGGGATTTAAAAGGTAGCACTAAAATAGATACTATGTAACTACATCAAGTGAGTTACATGATCAGAGTTAAATGTTACATGCCATCAATTTTAAACACATGAAAGTTTCAGAGTTGATTTGACATCTTATATACTTACTTAATTATAAGAAAAATCTTATTATATGTCCTTGGCTGGCCTGGGACTTATTATGGACCAGGCTGTCCTTAAACTTGGGGTGATCTTCCTGCCTTTGCTTCCTAAGTCATAGATATGTGCCATCATGCTCAACTAATGTGAGTCTTTTAACAATACCTGGAACATGGGAATGTTACAGCCCCTTTAGTCAGTTCTCTTTGCAGGGAGGATACCACATTTGCTTCTGTGCTGGTGGCATTATCAGCCAGGTAGTCATTGAAGTTAATTTCTACTTGGAGTTCTTTGGACCATGCTGGTAAATTTGGCTGGGCCATAGTAATTCAAGGAAGGGGAATCCCTTCTTCCCAGTTGAAATCTAAATGAAGCCAATGTTTCTGAGTTTTAGTTTGGTTTTCATTCAACACCTTACTTGGTTGTGACCAAAACAGGGGCCTGTTAATTAATCCTTAGGTCAGATGGGGCTTTGACATTTTTCTAGGTTTCTAATCACTGAAGACTGAAGACTAAGCTATAACATTAAAAGAAAGCCTGGTACATGCTGACTTGTAGAAGAACATTTTTCAAAGCCATTGTCTCTACTCTATTTTATATTTCTGGATTATAAAATTTTGAAAATTTTAACCATTATTTAGCTTTTATTTTTATTTCATCTGTGTCTTCAGGGGTTTTTTTTCAATGCTTTTATGGTCATAGATTATGTTAAATAATGTTGTATTTGATTTCTTCTTATACCTCTGTGAGGAATCCAATGAACTAGATGTGCTTTGACTCTTTGTTAAATTCTATCCAGTTCTTGGTTTGGGCATATAATATTTTAGAGTTCTGCCAATAGGTTAACATTTCAATTCAGTCAATGTAACTCTTAACTCTTAAACCACTATAGTGTTTAAGTGTAATTTGTAAAGTCAGACTCCAAGTCAGTATTGGACGACTTACTGCTTTGGTGAAGGCTGTTGGAGACGGTCACAGTGTCTAAGAGTATTGACAAGGAAAGAGAAGCATCCTAAAGCACCTCCCATTCCGTGTGTCAGTGTTAGTCTTCAGTGCATGAAGACTCTCCCTTTTAACTTTGACAGGAGAATTTTGTTTAGTACAAATGAATTACATAGCAGATTTTCTTAACTCTCATTTAATAGATCTGATGAAAAAAAGAACATAAACTGGAAGCAGCTTCCCAAAAAGCCATGCAAGAGTCTGCTTGGCACCCTGAGGAGACTGTATTTCCAGCTCTGCTCAGGTGAGTGTGAGGAGGGAGTGGGGCACTTGCCACAGACCCAAATGGGAATTGTCTCTTGCTCTGTCTCTTTCTCTCATTCTTTCGTTTTAGTATTTTACTTCTAATAATGTTTGAGTGTGTGTATGCGCACACGTGCGGGTGTGTGTGACATGTGCGTGTGTATGTGTTAGATACCTGTGGAGCCCAAAAAGGAGCATCAGATCCCAAGGAGCTGTAAGCTGCCCAGTGTGGGTGGTTAGTCTTATCTGAGAGCAGGATGCATTCTTAACCACTGACCCATCACTCTAGCCCCTTTTTATGTTTTGAGACACTGTCTTTGCTACATAGCTCAAGTTGAGCTGGAACTTGTGATCCTTTTGTTTCTGCCTCTCTCCTTTGAAAGTGTTTTAAAAGTGAGCACAAGATAATTAAAATAAAGGTAATTGTTAATTAAACATATTTTGTTCTGTTTAATGAGTTATTTTATATCAGACCTAAACAATGTGTGGTTAGTTATTTTTTTGTTTTTTAACATATTCCTTGTACCCTGTCCTCTTTGCTATCCTTTGTCCTGAGAGCTAAAGACGACTTCAACTCCTGATCCTTTTGTCCCTACCTCCCAAATGTTGGGGTTGCAGGTGTTAGTCCAAGGCCAGTTTGCACAGTGCTGGCTTGAGGGGTGGACCCAGGGGTGGGGAAGCATACCATCTAAGCTACAACCCGAGTCCAATTTTTTCTTTTGTTGGTTTTGGGGTGTTTTATTTGTTTGTTTAGGATTTTTGAGATTGAAACTTGTGTTTGTCCTAGGGCTGGTTCCATCCTGCTATGTAGCTGAGCAATCCCAGCACTTAGGGAGGCTGAGACAACAAGATGGTGAAAGAGAAACCAGCCTGGGTTACATGGCTAAAATATAGCAAGAGAGAGGGAGAGAGGGGTTGGGAGGGTTGTGGACTTTATTTTAACTATTTTCTTATCACTCAATTATGATATAATAAATATTATATATTAATACCTTGTTTTGCTTTTACTTCCTTTGTCAGTTCATCGAAAACCTCAGGAAAGTTCAGCAATTGAGATGACCCCAATTGAAGCAGATTTCTCTTGGCAAAAAAAGATGACACAATTGGAGATGGAAATTCAAGAGACATTTTTGCGATTTATGGCATCTGTTTTAAAAGGGTACAGGTCATATCTCAGACCAATCACAGAAGCTCCTTCTAATAAAGCCACAGCTGCGGATTCATTGTTTGATCGACAGGGTGAGTGTCAGTGAGATCACAGTTGCTGTCACTAAAGTCAAAGGTATTTCTATTTAAGGTTGCTACATAGATGCATTTGCTATACCCATAGAAGTTCATATTCAGCTGGGCAGTGGTGGTGCACGCCTTTAATCCCAGCACTTGGGAGGCAGAGGCAGGAGGATTTCTGAGTTCGAGGCCAGCCTGGTCGACCGAGTGAGTTCCAGGACAGCCAGGGCTACACAGAGAAACCCTGTCTTGAAAAACTGATAAATAAATAAATAAATAAATAAATAAGTTTATATTCAAATGTAAGGAATTTCCATTTTCTATAACCTCTATTGTTATAACTTTCTATTTTTATACCCCAACATTTTTCATGAAAAATGTGGAACTGACCGTGTTTAATTTGAAGAGTCCAGTCTGTTGTGTACAATCCCATAGATCAGTTATTTCAAGAAGACACGTCTGTGACTTGCTGGGGTTTTGGCAGTTTTTCTTTCCTCAATTTTATAATTTGTGTCTCAACAATTATTTTACAGACTGAAGCTACCAGTTTTTATGACTTGGTCTGAAGTTTTATGTAAATAGTACAGCACTTGTTCTAGGGAACGAAGACATTAGACAACTGTAAATACTAAGTCCAGTGTTGATTTCCATGAGAGGGCTAACTTGGTAAGAGGTTTTTCCTGAAGATGTAAGAAAGTGAAGAGTGGATAGGAATTTGATAGTGGCTTTGGCTTAACTTTTATGCAAACAAAACACATATGTAGTCCCTCACACAGCTGTCGTCTAGCTTCAGAGGTTTTGTTTGCCTCATCCATTTCATTCACTCCATTTCATTTAGTGTACAATGAAAACAGGCCGTCATTTCTTCAGTAACTGTTGTTACCGTCAGACTTTCCTGGATTTACGTATATGACCTGCTATATCATTGTGTTGCTCAACATTTCATCTCCTAGTTCTTGGAAACTTGATTGTATCAAGAGCCACTCTACCTAGTAGAAGTACCATGTGAGCTACACATAGAGTTTTAAATCTGTAGTAGCCACGTAAAAAATTAACGACTAAGAAAAACTAATTGTAACTATATTTCCTCTAACATGTTTGAAACAGTATTTCAACATACAATCAAAAAAATTTTTTTAAGATTTATTTATTTTATGTATGTGAGTATACTATAGCTGTCTAAAGACACACTAGCAGAAGATACTGGATCCCATTACAGATGGTTGGGAGCCACCATGTAGTTGCTGGGAATTGAACTCAAAGCCTCTAGAAGAGCAGTGAGTTGAGTCATCTCTCCATCCCCCAATAAAAAATTTTTAGTTATTAAATGCAGTAGCCTTCCATTCCTTATATGTTTATATTGTCTATAAAATGTAGTATGTAGCCGGGCGGTGGTGGCGCACGCCTTTAATCCCAGCACTTGGGAGGCAGAGGCAGGCGGATTTCTGAGTTTGAGAGTTCGAGGCTAGCCTGGTCTACAGAGTGAGTTCCAGGACAGCCAGGGCTACTTGGAGAAACCCTGTCTCGAAAAACCAAAAAAAAAAAAAAAAAAAAAAAAATGTAGTATGTATTGTGCAACTTACAGTATATAGTTCCATTAGTTGCACTTAAGATGGTGTATTACCACCCGTGGTTATTGAAATAAACAGTACAGGTCTGGAAGCTTGATTACTAAAGACTTAAGTTCAGTAGTTTTGGCACGTAACAGAACCCTGCCCATTGTCTCTCCTTCCTCTTTCTCATGGTTTCCCCTTTCCCTCTATTTCCTTTCTTCCTCTCTATCCCTCTCTCTCCTTCCCTCCTCACCTCCTCACTTTCCTTCATAATTTACTCCTATTTTATTTAATAATTCACCTGTTGATCAAGAGGGTAGGAGTGAATGAGTAATACAGCATGTCAAATGCCCCGAGGAGTCAAAAAAAAAAAAAAGGAAAACAGAGAAAAAGTAGCCTTAAAAACCATATTTTAGGATTTCTGAGTTTGAGGCCAGCCTGATCTACAGAGTGAGCTCCAGGACAGCCAAGGCTACACAGAGAAACCCTGTCTCGAAAAACAAAACAACAACAACAAACCAAAAACCATATTTTAAATGGTGTCAGAGTACACAGGACTATTTGAGATAGTTAAAATTTCAGTCTTTAAGAATATATTGGCTGAGCTTACATGGCCTTAATTCCAGCATTCAAGAGGCAGAGGGAGAAAAATCTCTTGAGTTCAAGGGCAGCCTAGTCTGTATAGAAAACTATAGGCCAGCCAGTGCTGCATAGTGAGTCTCTGTCTCAAAATTTTTGGTTCCCAGAACCCAATGTTGAACAGCTCACCACTGCCTTTAACTCCAGTTCCAGGGGATCCAGTGTCTTCTAATAGCCTCCTAGGATGCCTGCACACATGGTGTATGTACACACACACACACACACACACAGAGAGAGAGAGAGAGAGAGAGAGAGAGAGAGAGAGAGAGAGAGAGAGAGAGAGAGAGAGAGA
>NW_021604670.1:8145545-8151585 GCF_004785775.1 Grammomys surdaster | reverse complement strand
AGAGAGAGAGAGAGAGAGAGAGAGAGAGAGAGAGAGAGAGAGAGAGAATATAATGAGTACTTCTTCACTTTCTTTGTCTGCTACCTTCACCAAAATGAAAAACAAGCAAAGACTAGTCGTAGTAATTCAATTTTATAGAAGCAAACCAAACAGATATTGATCTGAGAGTGATGTGGAAATTAAAGATTAGTAGTTATATTGAAAAGTATTAGTAGTTATATTGAAAAAGTAGCGAGGAACGTAGCCTCTGTGAAGACTCATTGGGAACTGTGGGCTTTAAAGCCCTGAGTCTTTCTTGGTTTGTACATGTTAGTTACCTTTTAATCACTATGACAACATGCTGGAGGAAAACAACCTTTGATAAGGCAGAATTCCCATGGAAGAGCATGGCTAAGGAAAACTGTGCACCTCTTGACAATCAGGAAACAGGAAGAAACAGGGCTCTTGGAGCAAGATAGTCCCTTTCCAGAACTGTCCCTATTCACCCCTTCCTCCTGTGGATTTTCCTGCTAATCCCTCCTTTAATTTGAACTAAATGGGTTAAACCATTGATGAATGATCTGGTCACTCCTCTAGTGCTATCAGCTGTGGACATGAGACACTTCATGTGACACCTCATAGCCAAACCACAACAGTGAAGAATGGTAGGAATGAGGGACTGATGTGCAGTCACTGAAGGAGAGGCCCCTGGCCTCAGTGAAACAGTGGGCTACTAGTCAAGTGCTTAACTTGAAAGAAATCTTCGTCACATGCAGGAATGATGGTTTGATAGCAGAGGAAGAAAACTGACCCATTTAGTATATATCAGCCATTGGTTTAATAGAAAAAATCTTGTTTGTTTTGTTTTTTTGAGACAAGGTTTCTCTGTGTAGACTTGGCTGTCCAGGAGCTTGTTCTGTAGACCATGCTAGACCTGAACTCAGAGCTCAGAGATCCACTTGTCTCTGCTTCTGAGTGCTGAGATTCAAGGCATGCAGCACCGTGCCCAGCCAGAGAAGGGTTCCTGTCTTGCTCAAGACATAGGGCTGAGGTTCCTTAGAAGAGTCATAATTCAGTAAAGAGATTGGTATCGGGTTTTCATAGTTAAGTCAGGCAGAAAGAACTTTACATGACTGTTAGAAATTCCCATAAATGAGAATTTGCATGAAGGGAATATAATATATATGAGAATAATGTTTGATATGACATTAGTTCCTTTTTAAAAGTTTATTATGATCTTGTTTTCTTCAGGTTTTTTGAAAAGTCGGGATCGTGCCTATACAAAATTCTATACTCTTTTATCCAAAACACAGATTTTTATTCGCTTCATTGAAGAATGCAGTTTTGTAAGTGATAAAGATACTGGATTGGCATTTTTTGATGATTGCATCGAGAAGGTAATATTTTGTTTTATATGCCAACTTTCAGAAAAAACACATTGGTTTAACCTCTATAATAATTGTGTGTTGGGGTGAGGAAGAGAGTGTGCAGGAGGGATGTTGGGAGAGAAGGAAGGAGAGAGGAAGGGAAGGAGGGAGAGAGAGAGGGGTGGGGAATATCTTTCCTCTGTGGTATCTACTTGCTTCTGTTACTTGATTTGCTTTTCTCTCTGAGCCTACTGAATATTAAAAGTGTTCCCTTACCTTTCTAAGTCTTACTGTTTGTTGTTGTTGTTGGTTTAATCTAAATAAACAGGATATGATTGCTTTTATTACTTAAAAGCTATGGATTTATGGGTAGTAGTCTGCTATGTCTTCTTGCTTTAATGTCTTTCAGAATATTAGGTAATATCTGTAAGACTTTTTTCGTTATTGTTCAAAGTTTCTTTTGAGCCAGAGTCTTATGTGGCCCAAGCTGGCTTTTAATTTGCTACTTAACTAAGGATGATTTGAATTTCACCTTCCATGTGCTGTAATTTTAGGCATGTGTCACCCCTTCTCCAACCCCCACACCATATCACTTTTTTTTTTTTAACTTTTTTTGTTTGTTTGTTTGTTTTTGAGACAGGGTTTCTCTGTGTAGCCCTGGCTGTCCTGGAACTCACTCTGTAGACCAGGCTGGTCTTGAACTCAGAAATCCGCCTGCCTCTGCCTCCCAAGTGCTGGGATTAAAGGTGTGTGCCACCACCACCCGGCATTTTTTTTCAACTTTTGATAGGGTCTTGATATGTTAGGCTGGCCTGGAATTTGCTGTGTAGACTAAGATTAGTCTGGCCTGGACTTGAAATGTACTTCTGCTTCCCAAATTCTGGAGTGATTAGAGCTATGTACCCCTATGCCTAGCCTGACTTTCAACAGTGAGGAGTTAAATTCATATGTCTTTCTAATTTTTAAAAGGTTTCACATTTTTTCTAAATAGATCTAGGAGCCACTTTTTCTTTTCACAAATCATGCTATATAAGATTGGAGATTGTATCCATGAATGGATGAGTATTATGTTTTAATTTTTATTGACCTTCATTGATGCATATGCCTTAGAAACTATGTTTAAGATTTATGAAACAATCAAAGTCAAGTATGATGACATGTGTGTGATCCCTCTGTTTGAGAGGCTAAGGCAGAATGATAGGAAGTTCAGGACCAGCCTAGACTATACAGCAAGTTCTAGGCCAGCTGTGGCTACACAGTAAGACCTGTCTGAAAGAGTGATAGAGAGGAAGAAAAGAAAACTAGTGAAAAGAAATAACTTTCTTTTCACAGACAAATATGCCTTGATGTAAGCATAGAAAACCTAATTTTGTATACCTGGTATTGAAAAAAAAAGTTTCTTTTTGTGTATGTGAGGTGCATGGACACATGTGTGGTGATGGACGTGTGCAGAGGCCAGAGGGGAGGGTGTTGGGTGTCATGCTGTACCATTCTCCATCATGTTCCTTTAAGATAGGGTCTCTCACTGAACCTGGTGCTGAGCTGGTTGTCAGCAAGTTCCAGCAGTCTTCCTGTCTCTGCCAACCTCTTCCCCATTGTACTGGGCTTATAGGCATGTGAAGCTGCCCTGCTTTTTATGTGGGTGCTGAGATCGAACTCAGATCCGTATATTTGCCTATTGAGTGTGCTTAATCACTGAGCCATTTCTCCAGTCCTAAGTTGTTGTTTCTCCTCTCCCTCCCCATCACCCTCCTCTTCTTCCCCCTCTCCCTCCCCTCTTCCTCTTCTCCAAGTTTTTTCTTTTTAAACTCAAGATTTAAAATTTTTAAAAATTATTCAACTAAATATAGGTTTTCACTAGAATTTCTCTTTTTCTGTTTTTAGTTGTTTCCAGATAAAGGTGTAGAGAAAACAGACAAGGTATGACTCTTTTCTTAGGCTTAAATGTTGCCTTTCAGAATTAGATTTTACTTATATGCACATTAATTGGAGAACACTTATTTTCAGGTTGATTTGGATTCAGCAGAAGACACCAAGTTGATAGAGCTAGATGATTCACAGAAAAGTGAACACACTGTATTTATAACGCCACCTGAGCCACCACCTGATGATGGAAATAATTTGTCACCTCAGTACAGGTAGAATGAATTTTTTAAAGAGCTACTTGGGCATAGTTTAGATAGTTTGTTTCAGTTTTTGCCATGATTAAGAGATACGTGTGTTTGTAATATGTGTAGGTAATTTTCAGTGTGAATTCAGTGACCTGAGATAAATATTCTGTGGAGTTACTCCCAGGTGTTACTGTGTAAGGGCAAATAGCCTTACTGAGCTCAGACAGTAATGTTTACTTAGGTGTTACTATAGTTTAATCTGCAGAATTTTATTTCTTAAAAAAATGTTTTGGGTTTGGGGATTTTTTTGTTGATGTTGTTTTGTTTTGAGATTCCCTACTAACTAACTTTAGGAGTTTTAGTCCTGTGAAATTCTTCAGTTAGTGAGATAGAGAAAATATGAAACTAGAGGAATCAATCTGTTTAAAGACAACTAGCAAGTAGGATTTAGATGAGAATCATTTCAGAAATTACAGTAAATATGTTTTCCTTATTATAATCGTCACAGTATATAGTTTAATAAACTTAAATGAAATAAGAAATGTAACACACAATTTTAGTACTAATTTTAGATTTATTAATAACTTAAGGTATGTGTATATATTGTGTAGACAAGTTTATCTTAAACATTTTCTTTGTAACTTGTGTTTACCTTTAATAGTCAGAACATTGTTTCATACCACTGAACATTTTCATGGCTTATAATTTTAGTGACCACATTGTGTGCAGTTACTGTAGTTTATTTACCTTGTTTCTTGTGGATTTGTTCATAGTTCTTTGTATCTTTGCATACATACATACACACACAACATAAACACAAATGAATTCTCTAAGGAATAGTCAAAGACCTTTGTAGAGAGACTACTCTCAGCAGGGCTGAGTGAGACTGGAGTTTTACTGCAATTGAGCATCTTAAATGCTACTTCAATTTCATGCTGTATAATTACTTTTACTTTGCTTAACTTGTGTGGTTGAGACTTTGAATATTGACATATAAAGCACAATCAAGGGAAGGCAAGCTTTCTACAGAGAAAATTTGTCAGAATAAATGAATAGACAGTTTTCAAGGAGAAAGTCAGCCATAGGAAAAAAACCCCAGCTCTTCTAGCATTTACAAAATGCACACTCACCTGTTGAACATCAGTTTACCTGTTGGAGGCTGAGCTGTGTTGTGAGTGTATGTTAGTATACCCATGTTTGAAGTCATCTGCTATTGATTAGAATGTCCAGTTAATTTGAGAAACACTGGTTTAGCCGGGCAGTGGTGGCGCACACCTTTAATCCCAGCACTTGGGAGGCAGAGGCAGGTGGATTTCTGAGTTCGAGGCCAGCCTGGTCTACAGAGTGAGTTCCAGGACAGCCAGGGCTATACAGAGAAACCCTGTCTCGAAAAACAAAACAAAACAAACACTGGTTTAGCTATGTATTTTAAGAAATTAGGCAAGAGTATTTACAAATATACACACATAAATATAGTTAATTGATGATATTCTGAAGAAACTGAGTAATAACCAGAAGTGTAAAGAACTTGTTAAATCATAATACATTTCTAAAATAAAGACTTCAATTTTTTCTTTTAAATACTGATGTAAACTAATATCTTAAAGAAAAAGTTGATTATTAAATATACTGATATTTTAAATATAATTATCCTTGAACATACAGATTTTATTAAAAGAGTTATGAATTCTTCTATAAGACTGACATCAGGGATTTTTCTTTTTTGCAAACTGGTTGAAAATAACAAATAGCTGGGACAAGCTAGAGTTCCTGACAGTCATTCTATAGTACTAGCTATGTTTTCTCATACTTTCAAACAAATTGTAAGGAGTTTTAAAGAAAATTATAGGATAATATTTGAAGTTTAGAAATTTTTACCTAAATGCTGAGTAGTTGAAGGATTTGATAGGTTGTAAAGCAGCAGTTCTGTCTTTGCTTTTTGTTTTAGTTACACATACTTCCCAAGATTGGATCTTAAGCTTTTTGACAGCCCCCAGGAGCTGAGACTGTGCTTCAATAGACATCCTCCTGGGAATAGCATTACCAACAGCCCTGCCCTCATGGCTAAAAGAACTAAACAGGTCAGATATTCGTTATATAACCCATGTTCATTGAAAATATAAAATATATATGTATAGAATCCTTAGCAGCCATTTGAAGGCCCGGTATGGTTGTCATGTGTGTAACGGTATTTCTTGTACCCAACTTGATATTAAAATTGAAGTTTAAAGCACTCATTTATATTTAAGGGAAGTCTTGGGAACCAAACAAACCTTAACTTTTCTGGACTTGTGGTGACACTTAATCCTAACATTCAGGAAGCAAAGACATGAGGATTTCTATGTGTTTGAGGCACCCTGGTCTATATAGTGAATTCCAGGCCAGCCGGTGCTACCTAGTGAGACCCTGCCTCAAAAATTAAAAGAAATAAAATAAAAAGTATGTAATTTAGCAGGGTAGTGGTGGTGCATACCTTTAATTTCAGTACTTGAGAGGCAGGGGTAGTTGGATCTCTGAGTTCGAGATATAGATAGATAGATAGATAGATAGATAGATAGATAGATAGATAGATAGATAGATAGA
>NW_021604670.1:8055600-8145535 GCF_004785775.1 Grammomys surdaster | reverse complement strand
AGATAGATAGATAGATAGATAGATAGATAGATAGATAGATAGATAGAGATATAGATATGTAACTTTATTGTGATAAGATTCATATACCACATAATTTATCCACTTAGAGTATTTATATAATTCAGTAGCTTGTCTTCCACTCTGGTACTTTTAATGTGTTTTCAGGACCGTGAAACCATCACCTCAGTTAATTTTAGAGATGAAAACTCTAGAAGAAAAATGCATATTTTTTTAAAAAAAGCTTCATAGCCTTTCTCCCATAACCCTCTGCAACCACTAATCTGTTTTCTGTCCCCATGGGTGCATTATTCTAGTCATTTCATAGAAGTAGGATAATGTAGTAGTAGTATTTTGTGATTATCTTTTCTAGCTTAGCATAGTCTTCAAGATCTACCCATCCTCTAGCATGCATTAGTACTTAATTTTGACTGAGTGGCATTCATATAGCAGCTCATCTGTTCATAGGCATGCAACAGTTCTTATTTTTGGCTACTGTAAAAAATGTTGGTATAAGCATTTGTGTGCAGTTGCCAAGTAGATGTGTGTTTTCATGTCTTTCCAGTATATCTAGGAATAGAGCTGTTATATTTATTATATGGTAATTCAATGTTTCTGTTTCTGAAGAAATGCTAAGCGTTTGTTCAGAATAGCTACATCGTTTTACATTTCTACTAACACTGTTTAAGGGTTCTGATATTACAATATCCTTTTCACTTATCATCTGCCTTTTTAAAATTACTGCCATCTGATGAATATGAAGTGATAGATACGTCACTGTAGCTTTGATTTGTATTTTCTTGTGTCTTATGTAAAAAACAGTATTACAAATACTACATCAAAGGAAGTTAACTCAGGGCAGCCTTGATAACTTATATTACTGCAGCATCTAATTTAGGAAGAAAGGAGTGTAAGCTATGCTGAGATGCATTAAAATAGCATCCTTTATACATTGATATTTTGGAGGTTCTTTAGAATAAAGTGAAATTGTGGCAATTCTTCTGCTTCAGCCTCCTGGGTATTTGGATTTCAGTTATCACATTGTCTAGCCTTGGACCAGTTATTTCTAAAGACTTACTCAGTGAGAGAATCTATGTAAACAATAAATTCAGAAGAGAGAAAATCTTGGCAGAAAATAACTTAGGGCATCTTAGTTGTTAGTAGAGTTTGGAATGAGAAAACACTTGTTTAAGATCAGAGGCAGCCTGGAGAAAGGGAGGTAGGTGCTGATGTGCAAGCCTGGTGACTTGAACTCATCCCCAGAGCTCGTCTAAATGTGGAAGGAATGATGCCACAAAGTTGTTTTCTGACCCCTGCACATGACCCATGGATACGTTGCAGGATATACAGCAGATTCAGTGTTTTTCAGGGTTGATAGATACTTTGCCATTTTGCTTAAGTATATAATACAAAATAGCAAAAGTATGTTTAGGACCAGTCCAGAAGTTACTGGAAATTCTATCCTAATCATAAGCCAAAAAAGTCGGTTAATGATTTTTTTTTTAATGAAACTCAAGTCAGCAGCCTATACAACATTTTAAAAAGTAAAACATTGTGATGATACAACACAGTCCAAATGTAAAACTAGATATAGCTCAGTAAGATGCTCAGTCTACAAGTATGTGGACCTGAGTTCTGGCCTCAGAATCCACATCAAAGAGCCTGGTGAGGTAGTGAACATTTGTACTCTCAGTACTGAGGAGGCAAAGACTCAAGAGGATCCCTTGGGCTTGCTGGTCAGCCAGCCTAATCTAACCAGAGGGGTCCAGGCCAACTCAAGCCTACCAAAAACAAAACAAAAAAACCCAGGGTGGATAAACACATGAGGGACACCTGAAATTGACCTCTGGTCTCTACGTACCTGTGCACACATACAAATATGAACACATGTCACACAAAAAATCCTTTTTTGATGTTTACATACTGAGGACTAGGGATAGGGAAATATTAAGCCTGTTTTCTCTTCTACAAGTAAGCCATTGTGTAAGAGCAAGGAACTGCACGTGTTGTAAAAACACTGGGTTCCTAACATTCATTTATATTGAATAACAGTAAAGGCATTTTCTGCAGTGTCTCTTGGCATTTGTGATGTGATTGGATGTCCAGTGCAAGTGTGTGGTGGAGCATAGTGAGCACTCACACACCCTGGAATCTTTTGAATTACTCTTTGGCCATTGTGTACTTGGAGCAGATGCAGAGATCCATGGCCAAACACTAGGTGGAGCCAGGGGAACCCCACAGAAGAGGGGGAGGAAGGATTGGGAGAGCCAGAGGAGTAGAGGACACCAGAAGAACGTGGCCCACAGAGTCAACTAAGCAGGACTCATAGGGGCCCACAGAGACTGAAGCAACAGTCAGGGAGCCTGTATTGGTTTGAGCTAGGACTAGGTTCCCTGCATAAACCTTATGGTTGTATAGCTTAGTGTTCTTGAGGGACTCCTTCTGGGTTGCCTTCTCCAGCTCTGATAGGAGGTTTTGTGTGGTCTTATTGTAACTTGTTAGTAAGTCTTGCTTGGTGGATATCTCTAGGAGGCCTGCTGTTTTGTTTGTTTGTTTGTTTGTGTGTTTTATGGAAATAGAGGAGGAGTGGATCTGGAAGAGAGGAGAGGTGGGGGAGGGGCTGAGAGGAGTAAAATGAGGGGAAACTGCAGTTGGGGTGTAATGTATGAGAAAAGAATAAAAGAAAAAGAAGTAACTGTACTAACAAAAAAAGAAGAAGCTGGGCTGTAAGCCAAAGTTCTTGGAACCATGTGACACAATTAAGACTATAAAATTCTTCATTTTTAAAGTCTAAGTTTTCATTAAAAAAATCCTTTTTATTTCTTCATTTACTATAATGAATTGTAATGAATACAGTGATATTTATTTTCTTTATAGGAGATAAAAACAGCTCATAAGTTGGCAAAGAGATGTTATACGAATCCACCACAATGGGCCAAGTATCTATTCAGCCATTGTTACAGTTTGTGGTTTATTTGTCTCCCAGCCTATGTTAGAGTTTCTCACCCTAAGGTCCGAGCACTCCAGCAGGCACATGATGTGCTTGTTAAGATGAGGAAGACAGATGTGGATCCACTAGATGAGGCAAGTACAAGACACAGATATTTTTTGCAGCTGTTGTTGTTGTTGTTGCTGCTGCTGCTGCTGCTGCTGCTGCTGCTGCAGTGCAGTGGATGAATCCAGGGCCTTGCTTGTGTTTGGCAGGTGAGCTGTATCCCTAGCTCATGCTGATGCATATTGTTTTGTAATTTTAAGTGTTTGGGGCTTAGTGACTCATGATTGTAACCCTAGCACTTTTTGAGGCTGAGACATATTGCCCCAAGTTTTAGGCTAGCACACTCTGACCCTACAGAGCAACAGCCTGTCTTAAACAGAATAAAAACAAAATAAAGTAAAAAACAAAAAGGAAAGTAGGCAAGTTAATTAAGCTCTTAGCTAAGTATACTGATTGGGGTGAACGGTATTTTGACCATGTTTGATTTTAGAAATGAGTTCTTTTTCACATTACGGAGAACAGTATCTTACATTATGGAAAACAATGATTTTCCTTATATAGATTTACTTTCTTAAACAGATGAGACGTGCATGAAATAATACTGTTGATTATTTCTGTTAGGTTGAATAGGGTTTATTGTTGTATTTTATTTATTTATTTTTTAGAGTATTTTGTAACTCATTCTAGTCTGGAAGTCACTATGTATAGCCTTGAATTCCTGATCCTCCTGCCTCTGCCTCCTCCTAACCACCCTGGTTAAGTAGAGTCTATTTTAAATCTTCGTAAGTCTCAACTAAACTAATACGCTAAGGACTAATGCTTTGTTGTTGTTCTTGTTAGGTGTGCTATCGAGTAGTAATGCAGCTTTGTGGACTTTGGGTTCATCCTGTTTTAGCAGTGAGAGTCTTATTCGAAATGAAAACTGCTAGAATAAAACCAAATGCTATTACATACGGCTATTATAATAAGGTGAGTTGGGTTCCTGCTAGGCAGGGCAGCATGTTTGTTAAAAATTTTATTATTTGTTAAACTTAAGTTAAAAGGAAGTTGTTCTATCTTCATTGACAGAATTGTATAGATTATACACAACATGTTTTGAAACGTGTTTATATTTTGGAGTGGCTTTGTCAAGCTAATCAACATATTCATTTACTAATTTTTGTGGTGAGAACACAAAATCTTACCAATTTTAAAAATAAATATGTTGTTATTAACTATAGTTGCCATGTTGAACAATAGATCTCTTAAATTTATTCCTCCTGTCTAACTGTAGACCAACAGCTCTTTACTGCTCCCTACTGCCTGCCCCTATTCCCTATGTGAATACTACTTCTAGTTCATTCACCTCTTGAATGCTATGTGAAAGGCAAGATCATGTGATCTACCTGTTCTACCTACCATAATATCTTCGAGGTTCCCTGGATTATTCTGGCAAGGTTTTTTTTTGTTTTGTTTTGTTTTTAAGCTAGTATTTCATTGTGTATATATGCTACATTCTCTGTATCCATTCATGGATATTTAGGTTGGTCCTCTTTCTCAACTCTTGTGAATAATGCTGTAGTGAACTTGGGAGTACAGATGCCTGGGTGAAATAGTGATTTCACAGGCTGTGGATAGGTATTCAGTAGCTTTTAGCTTTTAAGGACGTTTCATATTGTTTTCCATATGAGTTTACTAATTTATACTCCCATCAGTAGTGCAAAGTCCTCTTTTCTCCACATATTTGTCATATTTTTTTAACTTAAAATTTTTATTTTAAAATTTGTGTGATGGTCAGAAGACGATTTTCAGTTCTTTTCTTTAGCTTAGGGTTCTGGGGTATCAGGCACGTACAGAGAGGTTTTTTTACTCACTGAAGTAGTTCCTAGCCCTAAATAACTTTTATTTTTTAAACCTTCAGGTAGTTTTGGAGAGCCCATGGCCCAGCAGTACTCGCAGTGGCATTTTCTTGTGGACGAAAGTACGGAATGTTGTACATGGTTTGGCCCAGTTTAGGCAACCACTTAAAAAGACTGGGCAAAAATCACAGGTCTTTTCAATATCAGGTAATATATGTGATTGGAAAGATGTTTTAAGCCATAGGTTTATAGACATAAAGTTTTAATTATATGAAATAAACAAATTAGTTCTGTTTGATATTGTTATTTAAAAGTAAAGATAGATTACCTTATGTTTTTTTTTTTTCACAGAAATCTACAAATTGTTATGTAATTATAAATTAACTATGGGCCATTCATGTTTAGTTTCAGAAATATCATACATGAATTATTGAACTACATTGTCCTTATCTTTAGTTCCTCAGAATGCTGCATGTGGAAGTGATGGGGACACAGTGAGCCATGGTAGTGTGGATAGTTCTAACGATGCTAACAGTGGGGAGCACACAGCCTTCGTCAAAGACTTAATCAGCCTTGATTCCATTGATAATCACTCTAGCACAGGTACTAAAATATGTACTTTACTAACCTTTTCAGTTACCACCACTTAAATGTTTCTTTTTCAAAAAAAATTACATTTCCTGAATTTTCATAAAGGGAGTACTCTGAAAGTAGTGTACATCACTGAGAGGATTGTGCTTCTGCACTTCTCTTTACTTCCTGTAGTGTGAAATTAACTTTGGGGTGCAGTGCACAGTGTGCTAGCATGATATGTCTTTATATTTGTTCATCTTCAATTTATGAACATGTCTGAGACAGTTGTTAGGTCATGACCTAATGAACATGAACATTACTGACACAATTTATAAATCCTTTTTTCATTAAGTTGAAAATTTAACTTAGAACTTTCAAATCATGAATATCTGTAAAGGAAAGAAAATAAGTCATTTTGAAAAAGAATGTTTCCGTTTAAGATATCTGATTGTAAAAGCTGCTTATATGTATGTAGCCACAGACACAACCTGTGTCTTAAAGTCAGAGCCCACTGGCATTGAAAGCCCACTGGCAGGTGTATGTACCTCACATCCGCCCTGTGTGTTGTCTGGTGGCTGGTACCCAAGCTTCCCTTAAAGAGCTCACAGTCTAGTTCCTGTGCTTCCTCTGATGAACTTGTCTCAATGACTGAAGTTTCCTTTTCTCTGCTCTTTGTTGCTCTGCTTTTTACTCTGTGCTGTTTCTTGGTGCTGCATTTGTCCTGGGCTGTCAAGGTGTGGGGCAAACAGACTTTTGTGAACTGAAGCTATGGATACACGTGTGCTTTAATTCTGCCTTTGAATGTTAACCACTTCAGGTAATTTCCCATTTATTAGGTTAAAATTTGCTGACATTCAAGGGTGGGGGCAAGATACATGGTTGTATTTTAAGTATTGTAGTTTTAAGGAACAGTTTTCAGTTTCTTGGCTTTTTTTCTTTAGATAAGAATAATTGTACATAGGTTCTCAAAGATTTTCATGTGACAATTTATGACCAGTTTTCAAACATTTATTATTTTATTTAGAAATAAAATATGTTTTCTGCAATTACAATGTTAAGATTTGTTTGTAGTATCATTGCATGAAATGGTATCATGGGTATGAAAGAATCTTAATTGTTGAGGTACTCACTGCTTTCCAGAAGTCTGCTTATCTTTTGTGCCTAAAACTGCCTTGCTACAATTACAGGAGTGTATATAAATCACTAAGACAGCGTGAGCCTGTAGTTTGCCATCTTGTAGTAATTAGCCTTTTAAACCAACTATTTGTTACTTAAGAAGAAACTCTTGTGGGACTTTTATTTTTAAGATTTTATTTATGTGTATGGTTCTTTTGCTTATATGTTATGTGTGTACATCATGTGCATGTATGTTGAGGCGGTCAGAAGAGGGTGTTTATCTCTCCTGGGACTGGAAGTACACTGAGCTACCATGTGGATGCTGGGTCCTCCGCAAGAGCAGGAAGTGCTCCTAACCAACTGCTGACTCTCTCTCCTGACTCAGGACTTCTGTTTTAAACTACTTTGTTTCCTCAATTGATTTTTCTTGCTACGGTTTTTTTATATTAAAATTCTGTTTTGGTATTTTATTGTATTGTTGTATTTTATTATTTATACAAAATAATGTTTCCTATTTTCTTTCTTTTTTTTTTTTTAGTTTTTCGAGACAGGGTCTTTCTGTAACTCAGAAATCCGCCTGCCTCTGCCTCCGAAGTGCTGGGATTAAAGGCGTGTGCCACCACCGCCCAGCCGTTTCTTATTTTCATATGAATATAATGAATATATAAAGTCATCTAAAAATTAGCTTTATTTTTAAAGGTTAAGTAATTTTTATATAAATTTAGTTTATGAATGATACTGATAACAAAAGATACATCCTCATCTTTCTTCCTGAGTCTTCAAGTTTTGAAACTTATAAATGTAATTTACTATTTTACTATTCTAATAAGTGGTGTAACAATTTCAGTAGTTAGGATGGCACTTTTGAGAACTTTTTATAGGCTTTCAGCTTTGTTGTTTTAACTTTATTTTATGTATATGGGGTTTTCTGCATATTTGTCTGCATATCACATGTATGCCTGGTGCCCTCAGAGGCCTCAGATGGCATCAAATCCCCTGAGACTGGTTGGTTGTGAGAGGTCGTGTGGGTACTGGGAACTAAACCTCAGTCCTCTGGAAGAACAGCTAGTGCTCTTCCCTGCCAAGCTGACTCAGCAGCTCCCCTGAATTTCTGATGGTTAAACAGTAGATACTAAATCCCAGTGATTTTGTGTCCTTAGAGTGTTTAGTGGAGCTGTAGGACACTTGGGGACTTTGGCCTAGTGCTGATTGTGCTCATTTTCTTTATCTTGTGAAACCTTTCCACTTGGTGCCTAATACAGAGATCCTTCTCAGGGACTCCCGGATTAATCACCTTATCTCTTTCCTAGTCTGTGTTCAATTCATGGCACCGTATTTTAACATCTGACTTTCCGAGCAAGCCAACCAAAAGAACGAAACCAAAAAACTTTGGTCTGGGCGGGATGTGGGGGTAAGGTTAGAGTTGAAGGTATGGGGATGAGCAGTGTTCCATGACACTAGTGTGGAGGTCAGAAGACAATTGTGTGAGTCGGTACTGTCCTTCTACCAAGTGACTCCTAGGGTTGTCATCTCTGAAGTTAGTGATTCTAAATAGTAGTGATTAAGAAATCTAATAACTCAGTCCTCCTTAGTCACCTTTAACCTTTAAGATACATAGTTCTTTAGGATGTATTCATTTCTTTACTTATTTGTTGAGAGCACTATGTAGCTCTGGCTGGTTTGGAACTGAAGGAGATCTCTGTCTCTGCCTCTTGAGTGCTGGGATTAAAGGCTCATCAGCATTTCTTTGTTATGACTTTAGCCTTGTTGAGAGATTCAACTTGTTTATAGAATGTTCTTTAATTTGTGTATGTGTGTTTCCTTGCAGTTAGCTTAGGTTCTGTGTACCACATATGTGATGTATCCTCCTCAGATTGTTATAGACCTATCTGTGCTTGTAAGGGGTGTTAATTTTAGCACTGGATATCAGTGTGGTCTGGTTTCTCTGTATGTAAATCTTTTTTCTAGATCATAAGCTATCTTTAGGGGGCCTGGGGAACCTATAAGACTGTGTAGTGATACCCCGTTTTTCATCACACTTTTAAGAATTAGCATCCATTGATGAAGTTTGCCTGAACAGATCTTCCCTGTAGTGGGCACACAGTGGTGATTTCACTGCTGTATTTAGCAATGGCATTCTAATATAGCCAGGAAGTTCTTTTTTCTTCTCTGATAAAGTGTGAGTTTATGGGTTGCTGTATTAGTCAGTAGATTATAATGTATTAGTCTTTACCCATTCTCAGATTACCTTAGTGTGGACCTAGTCGATGCTCCTTTAAACTTGGTTATTAATACCTTTTAGATGTGTGGCTATGGTTCTTTTCTGGGAACAAACCCCAGTGACCTTACTTTTGTGCATTTCCTCCCTGAGCTTAGGAACAAGTTTTTTTGTTTTTGTTTTTCTTTTCTCCCAACAACCTCAGGGTTCATTTAATGAAGACTAGATTTTAGAAGTCCAAGTCTGGGTCTTGGCATGCCCACTGCTACACCAAGGTATTGACGGCCCTGCTTTTAGATTTTTAACAAACAAGATGAGAAACTAATTATCTGTAGTGTTGTAGAAATACCTCTAGTTCCGAATCAACTCCACAGAATTCTTTTTTTTTTTTAATCTTTCTTCAATCTTTTTTTTTTTTTCTGATTGGGAGCGTGGTAGAATGCTTGCCTAACGCACATGCTCTTACTTAGTTCCCAATATCATGCACACAAAACCTCTTATGTTTTCCTGTAGAAAAATCTTTGTCTCCTGATACCATTACAGGTAGTGTTTTTCTCAGTGTGAATAAAGTGGGCAGGGGGCGGGGACTGGATGTGATAAAGATACATCGTTTGCAAGTATGAATTTGCCAAAGAATAAATTTTAAAATGTCTAATATTTTTCAAATTCACTCCACCCCACCCCCACCTACCCATAGGAAACAGACCTACACACCTTTTATAGATTTGACATTCACTTCCATGCATAGAGTATGGATGGACTCCAAGTAATTTTCAAAGCTTAAACTCAGAGTCGGGTATGGTAACACACACATAGACCCCGTGTTTGGGAGGTTGGGGCAGGAGGATCAGGAGTTCAAGCAAGGCTAGCTCCAGATTGAATTTAAGGCTAACCTGGACTTCATAAGACATTGTTGCAAAAGAAACAGAGTTCCTACAAGGGATGGCATGATGGCTCACTGAGTGAAGAGATACTTGCTGCTAAGTCTTATGACCTGAGTTCAATCTTTGGGACCATGTGGTAGAAAAAAATCAATTTCCCAATCCTTGTTCTCTGATCTCCACCTATGTATGTGAAAGAAATGTAATTTTAAAATGTTTGGTTCAAAAGTTACATAGATGACCCCTTACCCTTCTTTGCCCTTACAGGCTTATGTTGTTTCATGTATAGTGTTTGTTGGCCATACCTATTTCTACTTGCATCAGTTTTAGCGAATATTCTAATTTTGTTGACTTAATTTTTTGAGTATGTAGAAATGTATTAAAAATAAAACAGCACAGTAAACCATACTTTAGGAAGTTTCCTCCTTTTTTCAAATCTCTTTCTCTACCCTTTGTAGGTAAACTGTTCTTATTATTTTCTAACAATAAAAATCTTGTTGTTGTCCCTACATTTCTTTTGTAAAAGTAGCAGGTACGTGGTTCAGTCCCTTTTTGTTTTTGTTTGTTTGTTTGTTTGTTTTTGGTTTTTTGAGACAGGGTTTCTCTATGTAGCCCTGGCTGTCTTGGAACTCACTCTGTAGACCAGGCTAGCCTCGAACTCTCGAACTCAGAAATCCGCCTGCCTCTGCCTCTCAAGTGCTGGGATTAAAGGTGTGAGCCACCTCTGCCCGGCTTCCCTTTTTGTTCTTACCAAAAATAAAAAAACAAAGACGGCAATATGCTATAGACTCTCTTCATAAGAGACTCAAAAATGCTTTGCCCAAATTACCTTTAACTTTTAGGTAAGGAGATTAAGGTTTGGTGCTTTCAAATGTAGAACAGCCTTCAGTCTGTTCTACTCTCCTCATTTTTGCTTATCATTGTTTTTGGAATGTGTCTTGTGAGAGTTAATTTTTTCTTTTTTATTGTATGGTTTTGATTGTATAGATCTGTGTTTTCTGTTTGTAACTGTATTGTAAACACATGAAAGTATTTATGAGCATGCATCTTTTAAACAGGCGGTCAGTCAGACCAGGGCTATGGGTCCAAGGATGAGCTCGTAAAGGAGGATGCAGACATTCACGCACCTGAAGAGCACATGCCACAAGACCTGATGACCACAGAACTGCACATTGAAGGTGAGTGCTGATGTTTGTGAGCTATGTGTACAAGAATGTTCAGATTGTTTTATTTTATGTAGTGATTACAGCAATAATTCTCAGGAATATAAGGCTGGTTTCATGTATTGACTGTAATAATCTTTATGGTTGAAATTTTAGCGACATTAGAAAGTTCATAGATCATCCTTTATTTTGTTTTTTTTTGTTTTTTTTTTTTGTTTTTGTTTTTTTTTTGTTTTTTTGGTTTTTCAAGACAGGGTTTTCTGTATAGCTGGAACTCACTTTGTAGACCAGTCTGGCCTCGAACTCAGAAATCCGCCTGCCTCCGCCTCCCAATTGCTGGGATTAAAGGCGTGCGCCAACACTGCCTGGCCATCCTTTATTTTGAAATAAACAAAAAGAGTGCCATCCATTGGCAAAGTTACATGGATAATTTTTTGATAAAACTAGGACTAAACTTTGTCTTATTTTAATCTTGAACTCCAGTTCCTCCTTACTCTCTCTTTAAGAGTCCTGGGACAACAGGCATATGCCAGTCATCAAGCCTACCAAGAAGACCAAACTTGGGTCTGTCAAATTGATACTTATTCTTCTCACCTCACAACTTTGAACCTGAGGATTGTTCCCAGGGTCATAGAAGACAAACAATTTACATCTCCAGGCCCTGAGGTTCCTTTAATTTTTAAAAGGGCTTTTTATTAGAACTTTTTTTTTGGGTGTTTCTAAGTACATAGTTTGCATGGTAGGTTAAAAATAAATAAAAATGGTTTTCCTGGGTTTTTTTTGTTTTTGTTTTTTTATTTTTTTTATTTTTATTTTTTTTACAAAACTCATTGAGGTAGAGAGCATCTGTTGTAATCCTCTTATGGATCTGTAAGGAGTATTTTGGTTTATGGCAATATATTTTTCCTGTTCTCTTACTCAAATGTTTCTTTTCCTTGATTATAATACCTTATGCTCTAGAGTTATAAATAAGCTGTTTGACAATGGGAGAAATAGAAGTCAAGGCCAAAAGTTTAATTGACTCACTGAGAAATGCTCGGTCCAGATTGTTGAATGCTAGAATAAAACACTGTTAATTGGGGCTGGAAAGATAGCTCAGAAGTCGAGAGCACTGACTGCTCTTCCAGAGGTCCTGAGTTCAATTCCCAACAACCACTGGTGGCTCACAACCATCTGTAACAAGATCCTGTGCCTTCTTCTGGCTTGTAGGCATACGTGCAGACAGAACTCTGTATACATAATAAATAAATCTAAGAAAAAAGCCCAATTAGTCAGTATTCTTGGTATTTATGGCATACGGTAAACCAGCTACAGTAAGTCAGTGAGTAATCATACATACATCTCTACCTGATGAAAAACTATATCCATATGTAAAAATCTCTGCTTTCTGATCATTATTGTTAAAAGTTAGAATGATAGCATCCAAATATTTTTTTTTCAGAGGAGTGTGATATATCTGCCATTGTCTCAAAACACTTGCAACTTACTCCTGAACCTCAGAGTCCAACTGAGCCTCCTACATGGGGCAGCAGTATTGTGAAAGTTCCCTCTGGCTTATTTGACACCAACAATAGGACAAGTAGTACTGGTAAGTAGAACATGACCTCTGCCTCCTTTGGGGACACTCTGACCTGTAGTCAAGCTGACCTTGACCTCGGCGTTTTTTCCACCATGCTCAGTTAGAGTATCTTTAATGATATTATTTCTCTTGACTTATTACAATGAGCATGCTAGCAAGCCATGATTTTGTCTGAATTCTATAAGTAGGCTAAAGTAAAGTTAAAGTTTGTAACTTAAAGGAACAGTTCAAGAGCCTTGCATAGTGGCACATACAAAAAAAAAGTAATATGGAATAATTAAAAGCAGATGTGAGGAAATGTATAAGTTATATGAAAATACCTTATCATTTTATGTAAGGGAATTGAGTGTTGGTGTGTTTTGGGAGTCACCTGATAAAACTTACGGAAGGATGGGTATGAGGTGTGTTTGTTAACTTGGTGTGCTTTTCTTGCTCTAGTATCTTATCTATTTGGTCATTCCTTTTCATGAGAGATAACAGGGTCTCCTGTGCTTGTCAAGAACAGAGGCAGTGATGATAAGACCCCAGCACTGAGGAGGCAGAGACAGGTAGATCTCTGAATTTGAGGCCAGCGTGGTCTACATAGTACAGCCAGATCTATACAGATGTCATTTGAGATGTCTCAAATGAATGAGTGAATGAATGAATGAATGAATGAATGAACAAATAAACAAGTGGGATTGAGGCTAAGACAGAGTCTTCGTGTAGAACCTAGGCTGGTCTTGAACTTGCAGTGATCCTTTAGCTTTCACCCTTGCCCAGTGATTACAGACATGCAGCGCTACGACTTGAGAGAATGTATCTTGTCTTAGAAGATTTATTCAATAAAGAAGGAAGAGGCAGTAATGGGGCTTTTGGTATTGTGTCAGTCAGTTTTATTTTAAATTGAAAATAAGCTGTGCAGATAAGCTGGGACTACAATGAGAGCCTAAATGATCACAAAGACCTGTTTCTTACATATTGAGAAAGGTGTCAAAGCAGGCATAACTATAGAGTGGAAATAGATTACCTGCAGTCCCCAAAAGCCTTTTTAAAAGTTGTCTCTCAGAGGGTCTGGGAGATGGCTCAGTGGATAAAGGCCCTAACTGTTAAGTGTGACAACCTGAGTTCAATCCCTGAGACCCACAAGGTGGAAGAGAAGACCTGATTCCTACAAGTTTTCCTTTGATGAGTGTGTCCCTGACCACACACAGCAAAAATAAATGCTTAAAATGTTTTGTTTTGTTTTAAAAAAAAAACATTTTTTTGAATCTTACAAAGAACAAATTGAATATAAATTATTTTTAAAAGAAAAAGTTTACAAACATATAAAACACACAGTCAATAATTAGACCAGTTTGAAAGATTAAAAGTATATTGTATGAAAAGCAACTTTTTCATTTAAATTTTCTAGATCATTATACTCTTAAAAAACAAATAAGCAAACAAAACAGAAACAAAAAAACAAACTAAAGCTAACATAGTGGCACACATCCTTTAATCTCAGCACTTGGCAGGCAGATCTCTGATTTTAGGGTCAGCCTAGTCTACATAATATGTTCCAGGATAGACAGAGTTCCGGGTAAGACCCTGTCTGGAAACATCATCCCATCACCAATTCCCCCCCCACACCCCCTCCCCAAAATAAGAACATCAACCAGTTGTGGTAGTGCACACTTTTAAAACCAGCACCTAGGAGACAGAGATAGGTGGATATCTGTGAGTTCAAGACAAGGCAAGACTACATAATGAGACCCTCTCCTCCCACACACCCCCAAGAAAATGCAGGTAAAGGTGCTTGCTGCTATGACTTCAACTCCAGTTCAGCTTTCTGGATCCATGTTGTGGAAAGAGAGAGCCAGCTCCTGCAGGCTGTCTTCTAATACCACATGTGCACTGTGGCTGGCACATTTAAATGCATATATGAGCTACCGTGCACTCCAATAAATAAAGTAGTAAGAAAAACAAATTCAGATGTGAATGGATGATATTTTAGGTGAGCAGCTGTGAGTGAAGAGACTACAGATTGCGGCTTATATATGACGGCAGAAATGTACAAGACTGGAATTGCCACACGATGAGTTTGACTGAGGGTCCTCTTAGATTGCAGATTACCTGCTTCTCTTTGTGTCCTTGGGTTGTAAAGACCTGGATGTGGTAGAACATGTTTGTAATCCTAAAACTTGGGAGACAGGTAGGATGAGAGCTAAAGCACAGGTCTCTGGATTTTCCTTTGTAAGGACCTTAATCTATTCATAAGAGTACTACTGTTATGCCCTAATTGTCTCCTGTATTCAGATTTTAGATTTAAGTCTATATTTTTCCAGGTTTTAGGTATGAGTTTGTTTGTTTGTTTGTTTGTTTTTTGGTTTGTTTGTTTGTTTGAGATAGTTGCACTGTGTAGCTAGCTAGCTTAGGATTCCTTATATAGCTCAGACTAACCTTGAACTCAAGATCCTCCTGCTTTGCTTCCGTGGTGTTAAATTTTTAAACTTTATTTCATTCATTATTATTGAGTGGGTTGAATGTGCCGTAGTGCATGCATGGAGGTTAAAGGACAACTTTGTGGGGTTGATTCTCTCCTTCACCTTTGTATAGGATTTGAGGATTGCACTTAGGTTGTCAGACTTGTGTGGCAAGTGCTTCCACCTGCTAAGCCATCTCAACAGCCCTCTGGGTATTAGAGATAGAGCCTTGAACTTGCTGTGTATCACAGAAGATATACTAGAATTCCTGATCCTCCTGCCTCAGCCACTTATGTGCTGGTTGCTAAATTTAAAGTCTAAAATTACAGACATACAACCATGTTAGACTTAAATGCTAAATTGTAGTAACATGGAACTGGAGAGATGCTCTGCCATTTAGAGCACTGACTTTAGTTGCAGGGCATCTCTTTGGACATCCTGAGGTACCAGGCACACATGTCGTACGTACATACATACATATCATGCATATAAAACACCCATATGCATAGAATAAGTTTGTTTATATGTGTGTGTACATATATGTGTATATACATATAAATATACACTTATGTGTATATATGCAAATATATACATACATATACATGTAGTTCATTTAAATAGAGGAATGGAAACAAATTGTATGGTAACAAAGAGTTAAAAAAAAAACTTGCTTTCTGGAGATATGGCTCAGTGGCTAAGAGCATTTGCTGTTCTTGGCAGAGAGAATCTGGTTTCAGTTTCTAGCGCCTACATGGTGTGGCTTAAGACTGTAATTCCTCAGCCGGGCGGTGGTGGCTCACGCCTTTAATCCCAGCACTTGGGAGGCAGAGACAGGCGGATTTCTGAGTTCAAGGCCAGCCTGGTCTACAGAGTGAGTTCCAGGACAGCCAGAACTACACAGAGAAACCCTGTCTCGAAAAACCAAAAAAAAGAAAAAAAAAGACTGTAATTCCTCAACCATCCAGAACTTCAGTTCCAGGAGATCCAAGACCGTCTTCTGGCCTTCATGGGTAGTGCATACAAGTTTTGCACTTAAATAGACATAGGCAGAATATTAATTCATACTCATAAAATGAACCTAACAAAGTTTTTGATTAAAACAAAAAAAAGAAAGAAAGACCCAGCAGGGCTGTGGTGGTGCATGAGTTTAACTCTAGTACTCAGGAAGCAGAGGAAGATGGATCTCTGTGAGTTCTAGGCCAGCCTGGTCTATAGAATTAGTTCTAAGACAGCCAGAGCCACACAGTGAAACCCTGTCTCAAGAAACAAAAACAAACAAACAAAAAGACCACTTGTTTTCCTAAAGCAATTTTTGGGTCTTCAGACTTTGCGCATGTTTTTGTTTACCTGATCTAATGGTTCAGTCTGTTTTAGTTGCCATTGTTTTTATAGCACCTTATATAGTTAATAACTAGCATTCACATATTTGTTGAAAGATCAAATATAAAATTCTTTCGGGATTTCATCAGCCATCTAGGATTTTTCTGTTTTTTACCCTGAAGCAATTCTTTTACTTTGGTATAGTAATGCTTTGGCTGTAACAAATGTGTACTTTCTCCATAATTACCAACTTGTTTTGTATAGAGTATGTCTCCTCCCCACCCCTCTATGTGCGGAGTTATTAAACCCAAATCTTTTTTTCTATTTTTTATGCTGAGTAAGTGCTTTACCACTTAGCTATGTCCCAGCTCCCTGGCAAGTGTTTGAAGAATTGGATATATGAAAGGTCAAATTAAAAGAGAATTTTTCTTTTTGAGTCTGCTATTTAACTCAGAGTATTTTTCCTAAATTGACTCTTAAAATATAAGAAGCATAGTTATATGTTGACAAAGGTAAGCAGTGCAGGCATATTCAGCATAGACTTCATGCTGTGTTTTCATGTACATGATATGCACAGAGGAGGAGGGTAGATGTTACCTTTAAGAGGCAGGCTTAGATAGACTTGGGCTGTACTTTTTCTGCATACACTTTTATGTAGCTTCTAAATGAAAACCAGGCATGTTAATTGCTATAACCCTTGGGAGATGCTGCTTCTATACCCTCCAGATTCTCTGTAGTCTTGCTCTTGGCATAATCAGAATAATCACTTTGCTACTTTGAAAAATAGTGATGTTTCACTTTACTGTATTGCTGCCCTCTTTAGGTAGTACTTCAAATGTGCTATTTTCTACTCAAGCTCTAGTGGAGGACACAGTCTTCGGTGAGGTTACTAATTTCAAGAAGAATGGTGATAGAGGAGAAAAAAGACAGAAGCATTTC
The DNA here is from genome assembly GCF_004785775.1 of Grammomys surdaster. Taxonomy (NCBI): domain Eukaryota; kingdom Metazoa; phylum Chordata; class Mammalia; order Rodentia; family Muridae; genus Grammomys; species Grammomys surdaster. Next base: position 8,128,472 of record NW_021604670.1, on the reverse strand, counting down.
CCAGAGAGGAGCTGTAGCTTTAGTTCTGAAAGTCGAGCAGGGATGCTGCTTAAGAAGAGCAGTTTGGATCTGAATTCGAGTGAAATGGCCATCATGATGGGAGCAGATGCCAAGATCCTCACAGCAGCACTGACGTGTCCTAAGACTTCTCCACTTCATGTCTCAAGAACTCAGAGCTTTGAGAACGTTAACTGTCATCAAGCTGACAGTAGGACTCGTGTGACGGAAGGCATCTGGGATTCTGAGCACAGATCATCTCCTGTGCTAGAGATGCTGGAGGAAAGCCAGGAGTTCCTGGAACCTGTGGTTGGTGATAATGTGACAGAGATTGCAGTAGAGATGACATGTAACAGTCTACAAAGTAACAGTAACCAGTCCAGAGACACAAAAGCAGGATCCCAAGATACAGTGAATAAGAGGAGCAGTTCCTATGCTACTGGGAAAGCCATCGAGAGAGAAGATGTTGAAACTGGACTAGATCCTTTGTCTCTTTTAGCCACTGAATGTGTAGAAAAAACTTCTGATTCCGAAGATAAGTTATTTTCTCCAGTAATTTCACGTAATCTGGCTGATGAAATTGAAAGTTACATGAACCTAAAAAGTCCACTAGGTAGTAAATCTTCTAGTATGGAATTGCATGGAGAGGGGAACCAAGAGCCTGGCTCTCCTGCTGTGTTTGCTCACCCTTTAAAAAGGAGATCCAGTCTACCTTCAGACCATGGTCCACCAGCACAAGACAGTACTGAGATTGAGAAGAGCTCCCCTGCAGTGTCCAGGTCTAAAACTTTGACCGGGCGTTTCAAGCCACAAACTCCTTACCGCACTTACAAAGACCGGTCCACTTCCATATCAGCATTAGTGCGTTCTTCACCAAATAGCTCTCTGGGCTCTGTAGTAAATTCTCTATCGGGGCTAAAGTTGGACAATATACTCTCAGGGCCCAAGATAGATGTCCTAAAATCTGGTATGAAACAAGCAGCAACAGTAGCCAGTAAGATGTGGGTGGCTGTAGCATCTGCCTACAGCTACTCAGATGACGAGGTAAGAATATTGTATTGTGTAGTCTGTCTGATGTAGGAGTGCTTGTAGTGCTTTAATGTATATGTTTGTGTTCGTATAATCTAGAAGTTTCTGCTAAGGGTAGTTTCATATTTTAAAAACTTTATACATTTTCTGTTTTATAAAGTGACTTAAAATAAATGATATAAAAATACATTTTCAGAATTGACAGGCCTGGTGGCACTCACCTATAATCTCAGCACTTGGGAGGTAAAGGCATGAAGATCAGGAGCTCAAAGTCATCCTTCTTTATGTAGTAAGTTTGAGGCCAGTCTGGACTACATGAGATCCTGTCTTACAAAGGAAAAATAGGCTAGAGAGATGGCCCAGTGGTTAAGGGCACTGGCTGCTCTTCCAAAGGACCTGGGTTCAATTCCTGGTACCACGTGGCTGCTCACAACTATCTGTTACTCCAGTTCCAGAGGATCTTATACCATCTTCTGACATGTACTGTAAACAGATAGTACAGACATATATCCCATGCACATAAAATAAAAAAGTAAATTTAAATTTAAATGAACAAATAAAAATAACATTAGAATCACTTTATAATTCTATACATAAGTCTATAATTAAAACTTTTGAAAGCACTGATAGTGTTTAAATTATAACAACATCATTGTTATATATGCATAACATTTTACTTTCTCCTCTGGGGTTTTAGAGATGGGAAGAGAACTGCAGACCATGCAGACTCGAGGCTTATTCTCTTCCTTCCTCAGCCTCTTCAGCATTGGTTTTGCTTGTGTTTACCACCCCACTTTCCATGGGCACTTTCATTTTTACATAGCTTTTTGCCTGTGTTTGCTGCCTTACTCTACTTGAAATCTCCCTGCAGCTTAAAATATTGTGAGTAGACTAAATCATTAGATTTTTCTTTTTGTGAAAATACAAATAAAAAAACTACTTATAGAAATAAGGTTGTAATTTCTCCTTCATGTTCACAGAATTGTATGGTACATGAGTAATTTAAGATAATATGGTTCCAGCTGGGCGGTGGTGGCGCACACCTTTAATCCCAGCACTTGGGAGGCAGAGGCAAGCGGATTTCTGAGTTCAAGAGTTCGAGGCTAGCCTGGTCTACAGAGTGAGCTCCAGGACAGCCAGGGGTACAACAGAGGAAACCCTGTCTCGAAAAACTAAAAAAAAAAAAAGATAATTATGGTTCCAGGTTGCTAAAGCTGTCAGATGTAAAAGTCAGCCAAAATAAAAATGAAAAAGAAAGTAAAGAAGCTGGAAAATAACTGGATAAGTAAGGCTTATTGAAGGAAACCATCTAGGAAAAGTACTAATTGAATAAAAAGTATAGGATTTTGACAACAAACTGACTTTTGTCTGTGTAGTACTAAGGCCTTTGCACATGCCTGGTTAGCCTTAAACCATATCCTGCATTCTTACTTAGCCTTTGTATTTAAAGAGCTTTACAAGATAAATCCATATAACACAGAATAGCTTTAAAAGTGTTCATCTGAGGCCCATCCAGGTATGTCACTTCTTGAATGTCTTAGACTGTGGAAATTTCATCAGTCAGTGAGATAACTTGACAGCTTTGAAAAGACACAGGAGTTATTTGCTTTAAGATACAAAGTTTCAATGTGAAAGGAGTAAAGGGAAACCATTTCTGTTGCAGAAGATACTACTTATGTATGTGGGGTTTTATTCTTTTTAATTATAGGAAGAAACTAATAAAGATTATAGTTTCCCAGCTGGCCTAGAAGATCATCATATACTGGGGGAGAATCTGTCCCCTAATACAAGTATCTCAGGGTTGGTTCCCAGTGAACTTACCCAGAGTAACACAAGTCTCGGCAGTAGTAGCAGCAGTGGAGATGTTGGAAAATTGCAGTGTCCAACAGGTATGGGGAATGTTTGTTCATTTGCCTTTTGTTTTTACTTGTTTTTCACTTATTTGTGATGCTGAAGATTGAATTAGGGCCTATGCATATGGGGCAAGAGTGCTACCACTTAGCCATGCCTTAACCCAGTTTTCATCATGCCTATAACCCTTCACCCCCACATATCTATTTTACTCTGATTTTATGATATCCAAGTATTATTGCCATGTATTGTCAACTGAACCAGTTAGGGAATCAGTCCCCCTCCCCTCTCTTTCCCCCATACCTCCTTTCTTCCTCTGAAACTGAATTTGTGGAATGGGGCCTTGGGAGGTTTTTTTTTTTTTTTTTTTTTTTTTTGCTTGATCTCTGGGTAAATCAGTGATTGAAATCGATTTTAAGAACCTCTGGGGAATACAGTTGTAGTTTCCAGACAGAGAGAATTATTACCTCTATTATTAAAAACTCTTGTCTACTTTGTTTTCTGATTCTTTAAGACAATGTCTTATCACATAGCACAAACTTGTCCCCTGCCCCAGTTCTCCTTTTCCCACTTCCGAGTACTGGTAGTACAGATACATACCTGCAGTCATCTAAGTTGTTATTGGGAAAAGTTGAGAAAATCATTTAATAAACATTTATATATCCTCTACTTACATTTAGTTAACTTTTATTAATTTTATCAGTTTATATCTATATGCATTCACATTTATATAGTAAATGTTTATTTATAAATACCAGATTTCATGGTACTTACCTCCTTAATATCTCAGCATGTATTTCCAAAGCATTGAGATCACTTTCCTACATTATGTATTCTATTTCTTACTTGTCTTTAGGTGAAGTTCCATTTTCAAGAAATATCAAAGGGCAGGACTTTGAAAAATCAGACCATGGTTCTTCTCAGAATACCAGTATGTCTAGCATCTATCAAAATTGTGCGATGGAGGTAAAGATTCTATAGTTCTTGTACCTGTGGTAAAGTGGCTGTAAACATATTCTTATCTCATAATAGTACTTAATGGGATTCAATGGGATCTATGTGGATAGTCAGAGGAGTGCTTAATATCTTTGAGGCAATAGGCTAGTAGTTTGTCTGTAGTGTAAAAGAGCTGTTAACTCTAGTTGAAACCAATAAAATTGTAATTGTTTCCCCAGTAGAATAGACCACTGAGATCCATTTCCACCATAGAGACTCAGTGTCTTCCTACTTTCCCTTTAGGTTTTGATGTCGAGTTGTTCACAGTGTAGAGCTTGTGGAGCTTTGGTTTATGATGAAGAAATCATGGCTGGATGGACAGCAGATGATTCAAATTTGAATACAACCTGCCCTTTCTGTAAAAGCAACTTCTTGCCTCTTCTCAATGTAGAATTTAAAGACCTGAGAGGCTCTGCCAGGTTAGTATTGTGCAAGCTCCCTCAGGAGGTAAGTGCCCTGAAGACAAGGCTCTTCAGGAAAGGTGCAGCACATAGCAGACTGTAAAGATGTCCTCTCTTTTCTCTCTCGACTACTTTTCTGCTCTGCTTAATGTATGAATACCAGAAGCAGATTCTTGAAATTAAACTCTGTTTATAGCTGATTCAAAACTAATGTTTTAGTGTTATTTCAGCACTCCCTGGGCTGGGGAGATATTTTGGTTTTGAAAGTGCTTCCTGAGCAAACATGAGAGCCTGAGTTTGGATCCTGAGCACCCAGGGAAAAGCTGAGCACCCATCTGAAATGCCAGCACTGGGGAAGTGAAGACAGCTAGGTCTCTGAAGCTCACTGGCTAGCTAGCCTAGCTAAATCATTGAGTTCCAGGTTCAGTGAGAGACACTGTGTTTAAAAACAAACAACAACAAAATACAGTGAAGCCAGGTCTGGCACCTTTACTCAGAAGGCAGAGGCAGGCAGATGTCTGTGAGTTCAAGGCCAGCCTGGGCTATTTAAGGAGAGTCTTGAAAATAAAAGCTAAACAGTGGAAAGTGGTTGAGGTAGACACAGGACATTGACCTATGACTTCCACATCCTACATACATACTCATGTATGCTCATGTATGCACATATATATGTGCATACAACCACACAAACATATGCACACAAAACTACCTTAGAGACCTAAATTAAATCTTCACATCTTGTTGCCACTGTCTGATACAGTGAGGTAAACACATCCTAGGTAAAAGAAATGCCACAAATTAGAGGCTGGGATATGGCTCGATAGTAGATCTCTTGGCTGGAATGTGTAAGGTCTTAGCCCTGGAAACAAAAGAAATGAGACTAATTGGTCTGTGATCAATTGAAAGATGGTAAAATAGGTAAGTAATTGAGAAGTGTGCTGACCTAATCAATGATATTACTATTTTATTTGCTTTGTTGTTTTGATTGTTGAGAATCGAACCCAGCACTTCATGCATGTAATATAAGCATGTGCTCTGAGCTACATTCTTAGCTCCCTTAGAGATTTTTGTTGTTGCTGCTGATGTTCGTTTAATCTTCAATTAAAGTGTTTTTTAATTTTTTATTCATTAATATTATTACATGTGAGTCAGTGTGGTTACAGATACATGTGTGCCACTGATGCATATGTAGAGGTCAGAGGACAACTTACACCTTCTCCTTTGTTGAGGCCAGGTCCTTCATGTTTTCCCTACTTTCACCTCCCATCTTGCCTTAGGAGTGGATTACACATGTGTCTTTATGGGAGCTCCTGGAGTCAAACTCAGATGGTGCAGACTTGTACAGCTAGCACTTTTCCCACTGAGGCATCTTCCTGGCCCTGGTGCATGTTCTTTAATCTAGTCTGTAAAGTCTGTGTCTCAATTGGTGAATTAAGGCCATCGGCACTCAAGGTTATATTTAGTGAGGGCTTGTTGCTCTTTATGGTTGTGTTTGTTCAGGTTGCTCAGTGAGTTAGTAATCCTCTCACTCTGGTAGTGTTGGATGTTCACTGGTTTGCTGTGTTGGACATGATTTATTCCTCCCCTGTTCTCTTCTGTTCATCTGTTGTATTTATGGACTGCGTACTGTCCTTCATTCTTGTGTGTGAAACTGTCTTCCTTCACTACATTAAGAATTTTCTGCACTGCTGCTTAAATGTCATGAATTGTCTTGACTTGAGATACTCTTTATTTTATCATTAGTTTATTTTTATGTGTATGAGAATTTGGTTACATGTATTTCTGTGTGCCACCTGTGTATTAGTGCCCTCCAGGGCTGGAAGAACCCCCTGGAACTGGAGTTGTGGTTGTTCATGCTGGTTGTGGATGCTGGGTATCAAACCTGGGTCTGCTGGAGGAGCATCCAGTGCTCTTAACTGCTAAGCCAGCTCTGTCTTGAAATAGTCTTCTCCATGATGTTGTTAGTTTTGTTCTTGTTTAGTTGGTAAGTTTGAGACTGGGAAAAGAATACTTGCTTGACAAGTATTTAACTTCCAAGGTTTGTAATAAATTATTCTTGTTTTCCGGGCTTTTAGGGGTGCTAGTGACAAATCTGATGTTATTCTGATGTTTCTCTCGCAGTTAATGTTTTTCTTTTACAGCTTTTAGTATTGTTACTTTGCTTTGTTTTTCTTTTTTCTTTTTCTTGTTTTGTTTTGTTTTTTCGAGACAGGGTTTCTCTGTGTAGTCCTGGCTGTCCTGGAACTCACTCTGTAGACCAGGCTGGCCTCGAACTCAGAAATCCACCTGCCTCTGCCTCCCAAGTGCTGGGATTAAAGGCGTGCGCCACCACTGCCCGGCTGCTTTGTTTTTCTTAAAGATTTTTGTCTGTCTGTCTGTCTGTCTGTCTGTCATTCTCTCTCTCTCTCTCTCTCTCTCTCTCTCTCTCTGTCTCTGTCTCTGTCTCTGTGGTGCATGCAGGGCAAAAGAGGTTGTTGAATCCCATGGTGCTGGAATTACAGGCAGTTGTGAGCTGCCTCGTGTGAGACCTAGGAACCAAACACTATTGTTTTCATGAGTAAGAGGTGACATCTCTCCAGCACCCAGATTTGTGTTTTGACATCACTATGATATGTGTGGAGAAGTGTGTCTGGCCATATGTATAATTGCATGTCTATTCTTTTTTCTGGGTTTTGGAAATTCTCAGCTATGATTTCATTGACTATCTGGTCTAAGTCCTTAGGTTTTATCCAGCTCCTTTTATTTTATGAATTCTTAAGTTTGGTCTTTTATGTGTACTAATCAGTTTTTGTCTTTCTCTGCATATGTATTGTTTCAACTTTGTCCTCTTTTCCTGATTTTTTTTTCCTGATTAGTGTTGTCTGATGATGCTTTTTGTTGTGGTACTTGATTTATTCTTTCATATATAATATTTGTGTCTGATTTCTTTTTAGTGTCTATGTTTCCTTGCTGAATTTTCCTTTATATATTTTACTTTTTCCTTTCAGGGTAATCATTCTCTTGTCCTTTTGGTAACTCCTCTTGTCAGATATAAGAGCTTTTCCAAAAAGATAAAAGAATATGAGTATAACATATCAGTTGAACACCTAAAACACAAAAGTGTTCATACTAAGAGAAAAAAATTAAAGAATGTATATAAAAATAGAGAACAGCCAGGCGGTGGTGGCGCACGCCTTTAATCCCAGCACTTGGGAGGCAGAGGCAGGCGGATTTCTGAGTTTGAGGCCAGCCTGGTCTACAGAGTGAGTTCCAGGACAGCCAGGGCTATACAGAGAAACCCTGTCTCGAAAATCCAAAAAAAAAAAAAATAGAGAACAAAAATGAGTATTAAAATATTCAAACACAAAAAAATATTCAAACACAAATGAGCAGTAAACTGAAGTGGATACTATGCTTAGTATACTGAAAGAGGGAGTACATTCTCATTCAGTGTTTCTTCCTCCCACCTATTTTTACCAAGTCATAACCTTCCTGTGATCCATGTACCTCCTCCCTGCTAATGTTGGGGTGCACAATGCTGAGGATTGGCCAGCTTCAGACTAGATGTGCTTTGGGATCTGTGGATTCTCTTGTTTTTGTTTGTTTGTTTGTTTTGTTTTGTTTTGTTTTGTTTCTGGAGATATGACTAGGTGAAGCTTCAGAGATTGAGATCGGATCCTACAGAATTCTGTCCTGCTGTGTTTGGGAAGGAGAATAGGATGGGATTGTGGGGGTTAGGAATCTCTCAGTTTCAAACTCCTGGGGACCATTTGGCCCTGGTTTGGGTTCCCAGCAGAGTGCTTGACTCCTGGTGCGTTCCTATGTGGAAGCCCAATGCAAAGGTGCTGCTGAACTGGGCTAGCTGCAGAGTTCCTTTTCTGTCACCATTGAGTTCCTTTTAACAGGAAATCTACCTTCCTTTCTCCCCTCCTTGTCTGATACTGAGGCAGCCATCTTCACTCATCTCTTGTTTTTTTTTTTTCTAATGAGCTTTTCTCTTTGTAGATCTGGTTTGAATATTCTTTTGCCCCCATCTTGCAACTTGAAAATCTCAACATTTTTCTGACCACTTAGACTTTTTTTTTTTCCTGGAGCTGAGGACTGAACCCAGGGCCTTGTACTTGCTAGGCAAGCATTTTACCACTGAGCTAAATCCCCAGTCCCACCACTTAGATTTTTTTTTTTTTTTTTTTTTTTTGAGACAGGGTTTCTCTGTGTAGCCCTGGCTGTCCTGGAATTCACTCTGTAGACCAGGCTGGCCTCGAACTCAGAAATCCACCTGCCTCTGCCTCCCAAGTGCTGGGATTAAAGGCGTGCGCCACCACCACTTAGATTTCTTTTTTTTTTTTTTTGGTTTTTCGAGACAGGGTTTCTCTGTATAGCCCGGGCTGTCCTGGAGCTCACTCTGTAGACCAGGCTGGCCTCGAACTCAGAAATTCGCCTGCCTCTGCCTCCCAAGTGCTGGGATTAAAGGCGTGCGCCACCACCGCCCGGCCAACTTAGATTTCTTTATGGGCTACTTTTGACATAGCAGTGGGTTTTCACCTGGATCAAGTGATCTCAGAAGAGATGGAGAAAAGTGAGAAGTTGTAACCTAACTCGGAAGTGATATCCCATCACTTCTGCTGTGTTCATATTTATCTACTCAGATTAGGTACAGTGGGAAAAGAACTACTCAGGAATGGTAAAACCAAGGAGCAACAGCTGGGCAGGTATGGGAGTAGGGTTATCTTGAGGCCATCTACCATGGATATGTGGGCCATGCAAAGACCATCAACTCTAGTAAATACTCATATGCTGTGCACACTTCAAATTCATCAAATGATGGTCAGCTTGTTGGCAATTGTTTTCACATGTTTTCTTTTGGTTCCGATTTGGTGTGTATTTTGCTAAAGATAGTTCAAACAAAACCAATGTAGAATCTACATTTGACCTCTTTCAACCTCCATGGTTTAGTAGCTTGCTGAGAGCTGGTGTCCTTTGCCATAACTATGTATACATCTGTATTAGGATCTGCAGATGCTGAAGGACAAGATGAAGTAAGAATGGGGACAGCTACAAGCCTGGCTGCTTCCCAAGGCTAAGAAAGGTGAAAGGTCAGCACATTGGTTTGAGCCACAGTGTTGCCTGGCTCATACTGAGCTCCTGAGTATAAATGGTAGAATAATACTTTCACTATTGACTACTTGAGAAGAAATCATTATTCATGATATGATACAATAGTGCATTCATTTTGTACCTATATATCTTTTATACTTTTGGAGTTTTCTTTTTAAAGTTGTTCCCCATTCTTAGGTAAGATTTTGTCCCTGAATCTTCATCTCCTGGTTTTGTTGTCATTTGCAGTAGAAGAGATTGAAGCCAGGGCTTTCTTTGCACATGCTGGGCTGATCTTTTTATTTCTTCTCTAGCATTTAAGTCTTTACCTAGGACCCTCCTTTATGGATGATGGTAGAAATCCAGGTTTTGTTTTCTCTAAACCATTTATCGCCCAAATCTTATAGATTTTCTATTCTCTCTCTCCTCATGGATTTGTGGTACTGGCTTTATTATGTGGCTGTTTGAGTATTCTTGTTTGTTTTGTGAATACATCATTATTCTTAGTACTGTAGTACTTTTATGTAGCTGGGAGGTAAAGGATGTTTCTTATTTGGGATTTATTTTTTAAGTGTTATTTATAGTTATTTTTTTCATGTAGACTTTGAGGCCAACTTGGAATTCCCTTCAAAAGCTTACTGTCTCCATTAAGATAGCAGTAGAGTTAACTGAAGAAAAACAACTTTTTCAGTGTTTTTGTCTTACCTGTTAGCGTAATTTATTTCTCCTTATTTTCACAGAGCTTTGAAACAATGTTCTTATACTTTTATGTTGAGTTAAACATTTCATTTTTAGGCTATAGTTTTAGGGCTCTTTTATACTTGCCATTTGTGTCTAATGGAACATTATTGATTTTCCTCCCTGTGTACCATTATGGAAAATTTCAGACTTGAAAAATAGTTTAAAGATTTGGGAGGGAAGGATAATGCTGAGGGCATGTTCTATTCCTGACACACACCCTGTGCCACTGTGAAGATTGTTTTAACAGTAAATCTCCTGATGTCCACCTCATACTCTCCAGTGAACACTCTAATGTACCTACTTTTATTGTCATCTGTCTCTCCATATGTTTATTAATCTCTTACACCTTTATTCATTTAAAAGTAAAAGTCAGGTATGGTAGCTGAATTAAAGGCTGAGGCAAAAGGGTTGCTGCAACTTCGAGATGAGTCTAGGCTAGAGTGAGTCTCTGTCTTAATGCAAATAAAAGGGCTGAGAATGGGTTAAGGTAAAGGCACCTGCTACCATACCTTATGGGTCACATATAAAACATGCATCATACATGCATTAATAATCAGTGGAATTAAAATGTTTGAATTAAATAAATACAAGGTAAATATGTTAATGTACTTAATTTAAAGATGAGTTGTCATTAGCTACAGTTCAGCATTTCACACAGTAAAATAGGCAAACGTACAAAATATCATTTGAGGAATAAATGTATACATCAGTGGAATTCAAACCCTTATCAAGAGGAGAATGTTATCATTACCTCAGATAATAATATCTTTTGTATGGCCCTATTGTCACTCAGTCCTACCCAAAGAAAGAAGGAAAGAGAAGATGAAAATAATAGTAACACAACATGGAGGTCTATAAACGTGTCATTATGAGCAATTAAAGATGAACATAGATTAACAACTGAGATTATAGGTGTGTAGTACAGCGCCCAGCAAGGTCAACCTAAAACATACTGCTGGAGCCAGCCTTCAAGCCTGCTTGCCTCCCTGCTTGGTCCCACATTTGGTTTGGGAGTCGTTGAGACAGGATCTTGTTAGGCAGCACAAGTAGAATTTGAACTCAAGGTCTTCCTGCCTCAGCCTCTAGTTTCTCAGATTACAGGCTTGTGCTAGCATGTCTCTACTAAATTTTGTTTTAAAAGGCTTTTTATATTTATTTTATATGTGTGAGTATTTTGTTGTCTGCACATATGTATATGCACTGTGTGTCTGCTTGGTGCCCGGGGAGCGTTGGACTACCCCTGGACCTGGAGTTTTATGGATAGTTTGTAAGGCACCAGGCGGGTTCTGGGAAGTGAACTCAGATCCTCTGCAGAGCAGCAAGTGCTCCTCACTGCTGAGCCATCACTTCAGCCCCCATACCTTTTTTTTTCTTTTTTAAATCATGGAATGTTTTGTTTTTCTTGTTCATCGTTTTCTTTCATAGTGTCAGCAGTCAGCACCACTGCCCTCTTACTTGCAGATCTTAGGGTGGAAAGTGGGAAGAGAGCAGAAGTGTGCCTCTGAGGAGGGAACATGTCCCTGGGGATCCCCACTAATGCTGGTTTACTATAAAACAGTGACTCTAAATATGATTATTTGAGGGCATGGGGATTTAAACTGAGAGAATTGGCCACACATGTCTTTAATCCCAGTACTTGGGAAGTAGAGGCACTTGGTGTCAGAGATCCGAGATTGGAGGCCAACAAAGGCTACACAGTACAGCCCTGCTTTAAAAAATATATTATGCCAGGCAGTGGTGGCACATGCCTTTAATCCCAGCACTTGGGAGGCAGAGGCAGGCGAATTTCTGAGTTCGAGGCCAGCCTGGTCTAAAGAGTGAGTTCCAGGACAGCCTGAGCTATACAGAGAAACCCTGTCTCGAAAAACAAAAATCAAAATCAAAAACAAAAACCAAAAACAAAAAACGAAATATATATATATTATAAGCCTGGTGCTGGTGGCTCACGTCTTTAAAGCAGAGGATAGATCTCTGAATTGGAGGCCAGCCTGGTCTACAGAGTGAGTTCAAGAATAACCAGAAACTCTACACAAAGAAACTCTGTCTTAAAATAAAAAATAAAATAAAGCATATATATAGTGGATATGAGTGTGTATTTGTATATGTGTGGAAACAGGAGTGTGTGTGCAGGTCACAGGCCGACTTTCTCCAGAGTTGGTTCTCTCCTTCCACTGCGGGTTCCAGGGATCCAACGCAGGTCCTCAGTCTTGCATGGCAAGCATGTTTACTCACTGAGTTAACCTAGACTTGGAAAATTTTTTTAAGCCTTTTTTCCCCCCTTTCTGTTCCTTACTTAGCTTTTTCTTGAAACCAAGTACATCTGGTGACAGTTTACAAAGTGGCAGCATTCCATCGGCAAATGAGCCCTCAGAACATAAACCTGTGTCCAGTTCAGCAGAACCTGACTTGATCAGTTTTATGGATTTCTCGAAACACAGTGAGACCATAACAGAAGAAGCAAGTTATACAGTCGAATCAAGGTATTGAAGGATGCACAGAGTTCACTGTAAGAAATGTAGTATTCCTCTGAACATTCTGCATCAAAAGACAGCATGGTTGGACTTGGTGGTGCATGGCTGAATGAGGAAGATTATAAATTCAAGGCCAGTCTGTCCCATCCCTGCCCCCTACCAGTGTAAATCATATCCTGTCTCTGTTTTTAGTTAGATCATAGCCTGGTAGAAATTAAAAGCCTTTCAGCAAATCTGTATTTACAGATGACATGGACAAGTACTTCCTTGAGATTGTGTTTAGTAAAGATGAAGTAACATTTAAATAAAACAATGGAATAGGCAGGTTTTTTAATCTCATGCCCTGGCATACCCATCACCAGTTAAGCATCTAACCAGGGTTAGGAGAATGCTGGGGAATATTTAATGTTTCCATGGGGAGAGAGGTGGTAGAGACTGAGCAGGCCTCAGGAGGTGAGCGCTCCACCACTGAGCCACACACACCTCCATCTTCACATTCAGGTCTTTCATTTTTATATATAAATTTGTTCTGTGTTATCAGAAGTGCATGTTTTAGTTTTGTTTTAACAATTTTATTTATTTTCTGTATGTAAGTACACCAGAAGAGGGCATTAGATTCCATTACAGATGGTTATGAGCCACCATGTAGTTGTTAGGAATTGAACTTGGGACCTCTGGAAGACTTCTTAAAATGCCGAGCCATCTCTCCAGTCCCATATTTAATTCTTAACAGATGCCAGTTCTTCTCAGGGGATTCAGAATATTTAAACTCACTGTACCTCTCTAGAATTTAGATTGTTTTTTATGACTAACATTGTTTCATTTTTTTCAGTGATCAAATAAAGAAAACCAGTGCTGATGTCCAGAGTGTGAAAATTTCATCTGTGCCTAACAGTTTATCTAAACGAAATGTATCTTTGACTCGAAGTCATAGTGTTGGAGGTCCTCTGCAAAATATCGACTTCTCCCAACGACCATTTCATGGCATCTCAACAGTCAGTCTTCCAAATAGTCTGCAGGAAGATGTGGTATGTGTTGTTGTAACCGTACTGTGTGCTTTTGTAATATAGCTTGGAGCACCTCACAGTTTCATGGTAGCATGTGAAAAGTGATAGGTACAATGTTTTTGGTGGCACTTGAGGCCGAGACAGGAGGATTAAATTCATCTTTGTGGTACACAGTGAATTTTAAGCCCAGCAGAACTACATAGCAAGACCCTGTCATGCTGGGGAGATGGCTCAGCCATTAAAATGCTGCTGCACAAGCATGAAAACTCAGAGCTTCAGATCTTCTGCACCAGTGTAAAAAGCCATGTAGAATGGTCCATGCCCTATAATGCAAACACTATAGATGGAGACAGGATGATTACTGAACTTGCTAGTCAGTCAAGTCAGGCTGAATTGTTGAGCTCCAGGTTCATTGCGAGACTTTGTCTCAGAAAATAAGGTAGAGAATATTGAGGGAGACACCCAGTGTCACATGCTGCACATATTCAAACACATAGGAGCATAGAAATTTGCCAGGTATGATGGTGCATGACTGTTCCAAAAAATCTATAAAGAAACTGAAAGATTTTCAAATGGAAAATGTACGTGAGTGTGTGTGTGTGTGTTGGCTTTTTGAGACATGATCTTGTGCTGTAGCTCTGACTGCCCTGGAACTTGGTGTGTAAATGAGACTAGCTTCAAACTTGTGGGAATCCTCATGTCTCTATCTCCCAAGTGCTGGGATTACTGGCATGTGCCACCACACCTGGCTTAAATTTTAGTATTGAAATTTTCAAAAATGTACAAGGTCTCACAGTATAGGCTAGGCTGGCCTCAAATTCAGAGATTCTCCTGCCTCTGTCTTCCAAGTAGTATGTACTTCCATACCCAACTCATTAAGTCTCCTGACCCAATAGCTACCTTTAGTAATTTTTAGTTTATGGCTATTTTTTTGGTTATGATTTTATGAAAATCCTTATTAACTTTTCTATACCTAGATTATTTTGAAAGCAATTTCTATGCTACATATAGATACTTCAGCAGGTATCTGTAAATGAAGACTTTAACAGATATGATCACAATATTATACCCTAAACTAGGGAATCATCAGGATATTCAGTCTTTGTTCAGAGTTTTAATCATGAAAGTTGTGTCAAAAGTGTGTCTGGGGCAGGACGTGGTCTTAGGCATCAAGGTAAAGTATAGTCACGCCTGGCTTGGTTGGGGCTCAAGAGGTTTCCACAGTCCTGATTTGGTTGTTTGCAACCTTACAAATTGGCATTTGAATCTAGAAATGTCGTTTGCTTCAGGGTTTGTTTTGTTTTAATTTTATTCTAAATTTAAATTTTTTAATTTTAAATTTAATTCTAAAATTAACTTTTAGAAAAAACTTGGAAATAAAAAATATTAGAAACCAAAATTAACCAGACTCAAAGTCTATACATCTTTTATGTATCTGGAATTGCTACTTTGAAGTTGTGAACCTTCATGTTGGATTTTACACTTTCACGTTTTCTTTTGTTTAAAACATGAATTTAAAATTTAAAAGTTTTAAATTTTTTTGCCTTTTTGAGACATCTTTATAATCCTAGCTGACCTTGAATTCAATATGTAGATCACTTTGGCCTCACACTTGGAGCAGCTCTGTCTCTGCCAGCCACAAAGAAAACAAAAGAATTAGCATTGTAAAAGAGTCTGTTGAAATATAGATTATCGCCGGAAGGTGGTGGCGCACACCTTTAATCCCAGCACTTGGGAGGCAGAGGCAGGCGGATTTCTGAGTTCGAGGCCTGCCTGGTCTAAAGAGTGAGTTCCAGGACAGCCAGGGCTGCACAGAGAAACCCTGTCTTGAAAAAACAAAAAACAAAAAAAAAAGAAAAAAAAAAGAAATATAGATTATCAATTTTCTCCTATCATGATTTAGCCTAAGTATAATCCAGTGGCTTTCACTGCTTTGGTTCATTAGCATGTTTTACTACATATAATAATGGCCCTGAAATAACAAAGTTTTAACAGGATAGAGAAGTATAATCTCACTGCAAAGTACTGGAAAACATACAGAGTTAGATAATGTCCACTTTTTGTCTATTTTTAAAGGACCATCTAGGCAAGCGGCCCAATCCTCCTCCTGTGTCTGTGCCCTATTTGAGTCCTCTAGTGCTTCGGAAGGAACTTGAATCTTTGCTAGAAAATGAAGGTGATCAGGTCATTCATACATCCTCGTTCATCAATCAACATCCAATCATTTTCTGGAACCTGGTTTGGTATTTCAGACGTTTGGACCTTCCTAGCAACTTGCCAGGACTCATTCTCACCTCTGAGCATTGTAATGACGGTGTGCAGGTGAGTGCTTCTGCACTGTGACTGCACCGCTGTAGTTGAGTAGCTGAACCTCAAGCTACTGAGCACGGATACAGGAGCTTTACAGAGGAGGAGCTAAAACTTGGGATGGGATGGTAGCGCTTGAACTCTGAGAGGCTTCTGTTTTCGTTTTGTTTTTCTTAGCTGTGTGGGCTATGTTTAAGGTTTTCTGGTCTAAGATGACTGACTTCTGTCTTCAGGCTATCACAGTCACATTCCAGCCAGCAGTGAGGAGAAAACTGAGAGGTAGCCAAGAGAGGGCCTTCTCTCTTAGAGCCCATGGAGTTGTACATAGTGTTTCCACATGTGTGTCAATATGGTCTGGATTTAGATTGCTCTGTCTAGCAGTGCTGGTGGCTAGAAAAGGAAGGTTTTATCATTAGCTATCACATTTTCTCACAGCTGTCTTATTGGAAAATAGCTAGCTATCTTATTGGAAAGATCTTATTCATCATTTTCAGATAATATAATTAAAAATTAGGGAAGTATTTGTGTAAGGTACATTTCTAATTAGTGATTACACTAAGATCACTCCAGCTGCCTGCCTCCCAAAGCCCTTGCTGGGGTCACTCACTGCAGACAAGGAGCTGCCGGCATGCCTTTAGTTTATAATACTGAACTTTGGGAGACAACAAGCCCCTGTTTGACTTGTTTATTTTAACAAGTAATGAGAAAAAAAGATACTTCATAACAATTAACCGACTTGGTTGTAATGCTGATTACATCATTGTGCCTTTGTTCTATTTACCGAATTATCCATCCAGTCTTTTAATGTCAGAAAAACAAAACATATGTGCCAGAAAATAACAAGACAGTTTGTCATCAGGCATTAATAAAAATTAAAACTTTGGCTCATAATTTTGAGTCTATAATTTAGAAAAAAAATTTAAGTTTTCTTATTACTGGTAACATTTTATTTGGAAAACTAATTTTATTAATCTCTTTTTTAGCTTCCTCTATCATCTTTGTCCCAGGACAGCAAACTGGTATACATACAACTGCTATGGGATAATATCAACCTTCATCAGGAACCAGGAGAACCTCTGTATGTCTCTTGGAGGAACTTGAGTAAGTCAAAGAGAATTGAAGAAACAGGGTTGGTCTTGTCAGGACATTCCTTAAATCCAGGAATTCCAAAGGCAGAGGCAAGTGGATCTCTGTGAGTTGTAAGCCAGCCAGGGCTCACTACATGGTGAGATGCTGTCTTTAAAAAAGACAAAACAGTGCTTTTAATTCCAGTACTCTGGAGGCAGAGGCAAGTTCTAGGCCAGCCTAGTCTACAGAGCAAGTTCCAGGATATTCAGTGCTACACAGAGAAATTCTGTCTCAAAAAAAACAAATGAATGAGTGAATGAACAAATGAATGAATGAACAAATGATGACAAAACTGTACTGGCAGGGTAATTCAACGGGTAAGCTCTTGCCATCATGCCTGGTCATCATAGTTCAGTCTAGAGACGCACAGGGTGGAAACTCACAAAAGTTGACCTCTGACTTCCAAACATACATCGTCCTCACACATACATTTGTACACACATAAATTAGACAATCAGTCAATCAGTCGGTCAATCTAGTGACCTTTACGCTACCTTTGGCTTTAAGTCTTGTAGTTGGCATTTTAAGTAAAATAATGTCTTGGAGGATTATTTTGATAGTGACGTCTGTTTCAGTTCTAAATGCCTCTAGTGCTTGGATCTCTATTTCTCTACATTTTAGGAAATATTCAGCAAGGACTTTGTTCTGTTGGGCCATCTTGATGGCTTTCTTTACCTACCTACCTACCCACCCACCCACTCATCCTTTATTGTTATCTGAATATAACATTTCTTCAGCCTGTCCCCTATTCCATATTCTTGATATTCTTTCTTCTGTTGGATCCTTCTCTGCTGACAGGATGTTTTCTTTTGTGTTTGTCATCTGACCAAGTTCTTCTCTATTGTTGCTAGTTTTGTTTTGGTTTTTTATCTTAATTTCTCATCCATGTTGACAACTTTTTCATCTATATTGCTGACTTTTTTATAAATATATGTCTTAAAATTATTTTCTGCTTTTTTTTGTTTGTTTTATTTTGTTTTTGAGACATGGCTTTTTTTTCTGTATGGCCATGGCTGTCCTGGAATTTGCTCTTTGGATTGGCTGGCCTCATATTCATAGAGATCTGACTACCACTGTCTGGCTCATCGGCTTATTTGTGTTCTCTTTGAAAACATTGATCCTTTTCAGAGATAACTTTTTGATTTTCTTTATCCAGCACTTTACCATCTTAGTGTATCTGAATTTGGTCATTAAGAACTTAAGGTCTTTTGGAGGATTCATAGTACTTTGGAGACCTTTTGTTTGTTTTGTTGTATGGTGTTTCTGTTGTCTTTATTTGGGGACAGCTTTTTGCTCCATATCCCAGGCTGGTTTTGACTTGTATCTTCCTAGATCCCTTTGAGTCAGACTTTGTAGTGGTGGGATAACCTGTCTTTGCCATCTTTTCCTGTGTCACATGTATGCATGCATGTATGAACGCACATATACAAATAAGAAATTTTTAAGGAGGAATTGCTTAGTTTAGTGATTGTAGTTCAATAAAACTGTTATTTTAAAAAATGGAGGGACTAGAGTGATGTGTTAAGAGTGCTTGCTGCTCATTCAGAGGTCTGGAGTTCAGCACCCACATCAAGTGGGTTGTTACTGCAGCTCATAACCACCTGTACTCAGTTCTAGGGGATTAGACACCCTCTTTTTGGGTACAGGAACAGCTGTACACATATATACATATACACATACACACATGCATAATAAAATTTTTAAATTGAGGATTTAGGGGAATAGTAGAAGACTTTCCTAAAACAAGATGGCCTTGTGTTGGGGCTGGAGAGATGACCAGTAGTTAAGAACATGGACTGCTCTTCCAGAGGTCCTGAGTTCAATTCCCAGCAACCGCATGGTGGTTCACAACCATCTGTAATGGGATCTGATGCCCTCTTCTGGTATGTCTGAAGACAGCTACAGTGTACTCATATACATAAAATAAATAAATTGAAAGAAAGGAAGGGAGGAAGGAAGGAAGAAGAGGAAGAGAAGGAAGAGGAGGAGGAAGAGGAGGAGGAGCAACAGCTTTGTATTAAATCCCTAGCACAGAAATTCCTTAGCTATGTATGGTGGTGTATGTGCCCATAATTCAAGCATTCAGAAAGCCGCAGCAGGAAGATAAATCACAAGTTCAAGGTCAGTCTAGACATTGCTAGTTCCCAGTCAATTTGGACTACATAGCTAGTTCCTATTTGCATATTTGTACTGTTCGCTGATATAACTGTTGGGATAAAGATCACGTCTGAGATAACCAGTAAGAAGGAGCCAATGATGATAGAGAGCTGTGCTGTTAGTAGTTTAGTTGGCAGCTGTGTTATTTGAGAAATACATTATTTTATAACAAGTACTAGACGTGAGGGCAGGCTAGGTGAGGACCTATTGGATCATATTCCCATCTCATGGGAAGATAATGGGTAAAAGTGTGTAGTCCCGAAATTCTTTGTATCAAAGCATCCTTTTCTTCCAGCCTAAGCACACACTTTATACATTTATGCATGTTTAATGCTACATATGATTTCAGCTGCACTCCAGCACACTGTTGTAAGTAAGATTAAGCTCTCCAATACTTAATATGAAAAGTACAGTGGCATAAACAGGTAAAGAGTTCTTTCTCATGGTTATATTTTGAAATTATATTGTATATTTTAAGCACATACAGTTTTTCTTTTGGGGGGGGTCGCGGGTTGAGACAGGATTTCTCTGTCTTGCTCTAGTTTTCCTGGAACTGGTTCTATAAATCAGGCTAGCCTCAACACAGAGATCCACCTGTCTCTGCCTCCCAAGTACTGGGATTAAAGCCACCACCCAACCTATGATTTTTATTTTCTAATAAAACTTTAAGTATGAGTTGGATAGTTTCTAAGCAGTTCTTTTTTCATCAGGGTTCTGGTTCCTTCTGGTATATTCACTTCTATGATAAGTAAAAGTTGCTCCTTCGTCCCACTATAGTTTCTGGAATTTAGTATCACACCCCAGCCTCTGGGAAGAAACTGTAAATTGGAAAAAAGGGGAAAAGGTTATCCTATTTAAAAAGAACAAAGAGTATGTTTATTAAGCACACTGTCACATGGTTTTATTAGCAAGTGGGAGGTGATATTGCATAGACAATGAGACGTGACACAGCCCTGGAAACCTGTTACTGCTTAGGAAACTTACTCTCTATGTATCGTTCTTTAGATTCTGAGAAAAAACTGTCAGAGGAGCAGCAGGCAGCCAGCGCTTTAGTTGAGACTATCAGGCAGAGTATTCAGCAGAACGATGTTCTTAAGCCCATCAACCTGCTTTCCCAGCAAATGAGGCCAGACACGAAAAGACAAAGGTAATGATTTCAGTATCTTTGACTTGATTCCACTTGATTTAACATTTTATGATATATGTTATTTTTTTACGTTTTATTGATTTTTTTGTGTGTGTGTGAAATTTACATCATAGCCCAATCCCATTCATCTCCCTGTCCTTTCTTACTTGCCCTCCACACTTGCAACCTCCCTGCCAGAAGGGAAAAAAAAAAAGAATTTCATTGTAGAAGCTGTACTGTGTGACAGTGTATCCCTACAGTATGTGTCACACAGTATGCCCTTTTGTCCACATTTCTTTACTTGCAAATGACCATTACAGTGAGTAATTGGTCTGGTTCCAGGCCTCTATCAATGCTAAATTCTCACCAGGACTCCATTTAGATATCCTGTTGTTGCCCTGTGTCATAAAGGTCCTACAGCTTTGGATCTGCAGGACTGGCCCCTTCATGTGCTCCTGCAGTTCATAGGTGGGCCAACTCAAAGTCCTAGATTTGGACCTGGGTGGTAGCTGAGATGATCAGCTGGCTAGCTCTCCAGTACCCACACCACTGGGGCAAGCTCCCCTGCACTGTCCTGGCAAGCTCTCCCAAGGCAACAGCCAACAAGGGACAGAGCTACAGAGCTGGCTCTTATGCTCTTGGGGCTGGCTCACGTATGCCCATGCCCAGGCCGGCAGGGCCAGCTCTCCTGCCTGCTGTAGGTGGCAAAGAATGAAAGGGGTGACTTCTCATCCTCGCCACCGCATGGCATACAAGTATCAGGGCCAGCTCTCCCTAGCTCACACACTTGGGTCCCACTCACCTGCAACCTCCACAACCAGGGCCAACATATTGTCTATCGCCTGATTGTTTCTGGCCTGCAAGCTGCCCCAGTAATGACACAGAGACCTTTTATTAATTATGAAATCGTGGCCTTAGCTTGGACTTGTTCCCAACTAGCTCTTATACTTGCCTTGAACCCGTTTATACTAATTTATGTTCTACCACATAGCTGGTTACCTCTTGAGTACCAAGACTTGCTTCTTCCTCTGAGTTTGGCTAGTGAATCTCTCACCTTATTCTTTCCCAGAGTTCCTATTTCCTCCCCAAAATACCACCTATCCTTGGGGTGGTGGTGGTGCACGCCTTTAATCCCAGCACTTGGGAGACAGAGGCAGGAGGATTTCTGAGTTTGAGCCCAGCCTGGTCTTTACAGAGTGAGTTCCAGGACAGCCAGGGCTACACAGAGAAACCCTGTCTCGAAAAACCAAAAAAAAAACAAAAAAACAAAAAAAAACAAAAAAAAAACCACCTATCCTTTCCTGCCTTGA
Organism: Grammomys surdaster; assembly: GCF_004785775.1. Taxonomy (NCBI): domain Eukaryota; kingdom Metazoa; phylum Chordata; class Mammalia; order Rodentia; family Muridae; genus Grammomys; species Grammomys surdaster. Next base: position 8,106,875 of record NW_021604670.1, on the reverse strand, counting down.
AGCCATCATCTCTTTATTAAATCAATCAGAAGGTGTTGGAGATGTTTACAAAACACTGAGATAGATGATGCTTCCATCATAAACAGTGCACAAGAGATTATCTCAACAGGCACTGGGAAGGGGGTTCTCTTGGGCTTGCTTTGCCTGCCTGGGCCACATTAGCATGTATGTTATATTGTAGTACCTCTGATCATAAAAGAATAAGTTCTATTCAAATATATGCATTCATATCTTATCACAACGTACAGTGAGCCAAAGAGTAAAGGTTAAATCTTAGTAAGGTAAGTCATAGATAATGAAGGAATATGGTATATATTTTGGAAATGTTTCCTTTCTTCACTGGAGTCTGTTAATTTCTAAATTTTGATATACACAAGTATGTATGTGCCATCCTGTGATGACGATACCGTGTTTTTCTTGTTGAATAAAAAAATTATGAGATTAGAAGTAGAATTGCTTTAGGAAAGAGATAAAAATAATGAACTCAGAAGTGAGTCTCTTCCTGCTCCTTTTGTTGGGATCTGTACATATTCCCATCTTGACTCAGTGAATTTTACTGTGCAAGCTTTAACATTATAAATTTTCCCAGAGTCCTATTCCTTTTTCTTTTTTTGGAGATAAGGTCTCCCAGTGTAGCTTTGACTGGTCTGGAACTCAGTATGTAGACCAGGTTGTCCTTGAACTCACAGAGATCTACCTGCATCTGCCTCCAAAGTGCTGAGATCAATGGTATGTGCCACCACACACCCAATTCCCAGAGTCCTTTTTGGAGCTTCTTACTCATAGCCCCTGTGATTATGGCCTCAGAAGTGATAGAACAAGAATTCACACTGACACCTGATGGTGTACTTAACATCTAACTGTTGAAGTTGAGATGATTTTGAAATCTCAGGAGTAACTTGCATCTGTAGTTTGCATGCTAAAAAGGGTTTGAATGTCATTTTACTGTTTCTGAAGCTTCTAGGAGAAAGCTTCATATGAGACATAATTAGAATTTACATTGCTTCCTAATTTCTTTATTTTTTGATACAGGCTGGACTTGAACTCTCTCTGTCACCCAAGTGCTGAGAATATAGGCATGTGCCACCAGGACAGTAAATTCATTTTGCAAGTCCACCTCATCCTTATTTTTTGTTTGTCTTGGTAGATAAGGATTAGACTTTGGCCCTTGTGCATGGTGGACAAACACTGTGCCCCTGTGTCACAGTCGTAGAGCAATAGTGCTGGTGTTCAAACCCAGAGAAGGGCTGTGCATCTTCAGCCAGGGCTCTGTGATGGAGCCACACTGCCTAACCCCTTAACTTTTTTCTAACATTTTAAAATTTGAATTAGAGGCTCACAGGACACTTTTTATAATATAAAGTTTAGTGTAGCATTCAACTAGTTTCCTCAAAGATACCTCACATGCCTGAGGTGTTACATGGAAGCAGGAAATAATTACAGAGCTATTAGCTAAGTATCAAGTTATCAATGGTATGTGCCTCATACCATACTCACTGTGCACTGCCAGGTATACTGGTTCATATCTGTGGTCTCAGCACTTAGACAAGGCAGGAAGATGCCCAAGAGTTTGAGGCCAGTTTTAACCACACAGTAAGCTCCAGGCCATCCTGGACTAGAGTGACCCTCTGTTTGAAGAAACCCCCAAATCAACATTCCATCTGTATTGTATGCACTTTGTTGTTGTTTTGCTGACTACTTCAGAATCTTTCTTTTTCTTTTTAATAGGAGTTTATACAGAGAAATCCTTTTCTTATCATTAGTGTCTCTTGGGAGAGAAAACATTGATATTGGTAAGTTAATTAATGGGAGATCAATAAAAATTTTAGGTTTTTTTTTTGAAGTTAAAGGTTTTTTGTTTGTTTTTTTGTTTTTAAATGGAGCTGGTGGGAGTGTTAAATCACAGGTCCCAGCATACAAGGACCTGGGTTCATTCATCAGCATAAAAAATGTAAAGAAAATGTGGCTGGTATTAGTAGTTGACTTTAAAAAGATTGCAGTGCACTGGGCAGTGGTGGCGCACACCTTTAATCCCAGCACTTGGGAGGCAGAGGCAGGTGGATTTCTGAGTTCGAGGCCAGCCTGGTCTACAGAGTGAGTTCCAGGACAGCCAGGGCTACACAGAGAAACCCTGTCTCAAATAAATAAATAAATAAATAAATAAATAAATAAATAAATATTGCAGTGCGATTGGACAGCGTTCTACACCTGCTGTCATGTCATGCCACGCCTTCTACACCATTGTGGACTGTCCCACTGGAACTGTAAGCTAAAATAAAAACTTTCTTTAAAAAGAAAACCAAAACAGATTAACTGCTTTTAGCTGGGCCTAGTGCACATGCCTGTATTTTCAGCACCTGGGGGCTAAGATTGGAGGACCACAAGTTGGAGGGCAGTGTGGTGGGCGGGGCTCTATACGAGTAAGACTGTCAGCAGGTGAGATGGCTTACCGAAGTTCCATCCCCAGTACCCACCCACAAGGAACTAGAGAACTGAGTCCCCTGATTGTTCTCTGATCTCCACTCTACCCTAAAAATTTCTATCTAAATAAGCAATGTAATCTGTGTCACATGACTCAGAATATTTTTTTAAAGTACATAGCTTTTGTTTCATTAACACAATTGCATTTTTGAAAATGTCTTTCAGAGGCTTTTGACAATGAATATGGACTCGCATATAGAAGTCTGTCTACAGAGATTCTTGACAAGTTACAGAAAATCGATGCACCACCCAGTATCAGTGTGGAGTGGTGCAGGAAGTGTTTTGGAGCACCTCTCATTTAAATAAGATTCGTTCAAACTTTGGTAGAGTACTGGGGAAATAGATCCTGTCTGGAAACTTTCTATGTTCTTCCCAAATCATAACGTGGTGAAAGCTGAAATGAAGTAACTCTGGGGATGAAATACAAATGAACTGTAATTCATACTGAATCATCTCAGATTGTAAAACAGCACTCAGTTCCCTGAGGTTTATTGATGGTGAAGACTCCTGACCTATTTCCCTGCCTCTGCTGAAAATCAACACAACTATTTTTGCGTCTCACAGTATGTGTAAAAGAAATAATGAAGTTTTCATCTTTCTAGATAACTTGCTTTTATTGAAGTTGTCCAGCTATGGAATGGCAAATTAAATTTGCCTAACCAAAAGACATGAAATAGTTCAATAATAAGAATAACTGTGTATGATTGTGTGTGTGAGGCTATGTAGTAAGTATGTGTGTAGGTGTCTATTTATTAAAATACTGAGGTTGCATGTTGAGCGGTTTTCTGAGGGAGCCCTCGTTGCCTAGTCAGTGACTACTATACTTGTTTGTAGTCAGCAGTTCCAAAAACATCTAAGTCTTTCTTAACAACTGCCTTCCCTATGATTTAAAATCTTATATCTTTGCCTTTTAAATTATGTAATATCTTGCTTCATAGGTTATATCTTAGATATCCAGGTGCTCCTTTCCATCTTCTTCCAATACTAAGTTAATCTGCAATGTTTTCATTGGAATCCAATAGGTAAAATGAAATTAATTTTTGTGACCTAACAAAATTATCCAGAACATGCTTTTAAGATACTAATGTATAGTCTTTGACCCCGAAATCTTTATTTAGGTAGGCCACTTGTTGGTATTAATTACTTTTTTATAATCCTGGTCTCATGGGAGGCATAGGCAGGAGGATCTCAAGTTCAAGGCCAGCCTGAACAACTTTTAGTGAGCCCTGTCTCAAGAACTTGAAAGGAGATCTGGGAATATTGCTCAGTGGTAGAGCACTTAGCTAACATACATGAGGCTCCAGGTTCAGTTCCTGGTACCACAAAATAAGTAAGTAAATAAATACATAGATAGATAAAACCTGTGGGATGGAGAATTTGCACTGCACATAAAAGTTTTATTCTTGTACAATATTTTGATTTATATGCTTGTGAATAAAAGTGTGTATTTGTAAATACTGTTTTTTTAGGTCGAATCAATTAAGTCTAAAAACTTTAAACCTTACTGAGCTCATTGCCAGGTTTAAGAAAATCATGACCTCACATACCCCACCCACCTTGACAGAAACTGTGCTTTCTGTTTAAAGCATCCATTTAAGAACAACAAATTTGTCTTAGCTGTCAGTGTGGTGTAGAAAACCAGTGACTATGTGTGCACTTACAGTAACAGTGCAGATTATTAAACCGGTTGACAAACTTACCTCAACATGGTATACTTCAACATGGTGGGCATTTTTTAAAATTATGTACCAACATTTCAACGTTAAAAGTTGTTAACTGACTTTCCAGAATCCTAGTCTGAATTTGAGTGTTAAAAGTTTTATCAGAAATTTTGTAAAGGTTTTCTCTTACATTCAAATTGGATCTTTTACAGTTTCAAATATATATATATTTTTACAGCTTATACTTTAACATTTATTGACCCAACAAATTTTTAAATTATCTTACATATATAAAATTTAAGTTGAATAAAAAGAAAAGTCTCAAATTTGGTGTCTGTTGAATTTCCTTTTTTTTTTTTTAATTTATTTATTTTTTATTGGATGTTTTATTTACATTTCATATGTTGTCCCCTTACCCCATCCCCCACCCACCCAGGAACCCCCAATCCCCTCACCCCTCCTCCTCCTTCTCTGTGGATATAACCTCTACCCCCCCCACTCCCACCTCCCCACCCTCAAAATTCCCACCCCCTGGGGCGTCCACCCTTCATGCGGTCAAGGTTCTCTTCTTCCACCTATGCCCAGCAGGGCCCTCCACTCTTACATATTCAACTGAAGCGCTGGACCCCTCCCTAAATGCTCCCAGGTTGGTGGTTTAGACCCTGGGAGCTGTGGTTGGTTGGTATTGTTGCTCTCCTCATGGTGCCGCAAATCCTTTCAGCTCTCCTTCAGTCTTCACTCTAACTCCTCTATTGAGAACCCCATGATCAGTTAGTTCAATGGCTAGTTGTGAGCATCTGCCTCTGAGTATGTCAGACTCTTGAAGACCTCTGAGGAGACATCCATATCAGGCTCTTATCAGCATGCACTTCCTGACTTCCACATCAGCCTCTACCTTTGGTGACTGCACATGGGATAGATACTCAGGTGGAGTGGTCTTGAAACGGCCCCTCCTTCAGTTTCTGCCCCTCACTTTGTCTCCATATTTGCTCCCTTGAGTAATTTGTTGCTCCTTCTAAGAAGGACCGAATCACCCCCACTTGGTCTTCCTTTTTTATGGGCTTCATGTGGCCTGTGAGTTGCATCTTGGGCATTTCAAGGTTCTGGGCTAATATCCAATAATCAGTGAGTGAATACCATGTGTGTTCTTTTGTGATTGGCTTACCTCACTCAGGATGATAATTTCTAGTTCCATCCATTTACCTAGGAACCTCTCGAATTCATTGTTTTTAATAGCTGAGTAATACTCCATTGTGTAAATATACCACATTTTTTGATTCCATTCCTCAGTTGAAGGACATCTGGGTTCTTTCCAGCTCCTGGCTATTATAAACAAGGCTGCTATGAACATAGTTGAGCATATGTCTAAAGCTGCTGCAATCTCTAGGATTGACTATTACATTTCTGTTTGGGAATCTTTTTTTTGTTTTGTTTTTTTCTGGTCTGTGTAACTTGCCATGCTATGTTGAAGTACTTTATTTACCAAACTTAAGAGATAATTACATACTTAAAATGTGAAGTTACACCTTTCGTTATCTTTTTAGAAACTTTAGTTTTTGCTACAATTTAGATTCATGGGAACCAGTTTATGGTGTTGTTTGTTGATTTCTGTATAGCCCTGGCTGTCCTGGAACTTGTTTGTAGATTAGGCTGACCTCAAGTTTAGAGATCCACCTGCTTACCCGTGCTTGGATTTAAAGATGTAGACCACTACTGCCTGGCTTTGTTCATTTTTTAATTTTTATTTTTAATGTCTTTTCTAGCACCTTTATAGGTACTAATGACATTTATAGTACAGTCTGGATTTAGTGGCTTACAACTAAATCCCAGAATTTGAGGCCAACTTGGGCTATAGGAGACCTTAGAAAATATGTATCTATATTCAAAGTAGATATTAGCCATAAAGTACAGAATAACCACAGACCCAAAGAAGCCAAGTAACAAGGAGGCCCCAAGGGAGGATGCTTGAATCTCACTCAGAAGGGAAAATAGACATCAGAAGTGGATGGAGAAAGGGGATAGGGAAGGGGAACAGGAGTGGTGATCTGTTGTGGGGGGTGGGCTTGGGAGAGAGAACAGAAATGAGGGGGACTCCCAGGAGCCTATGGAGGTGACCCTGAGACTCCTAACAGCTGGGGGATATGGAGACTTAAGTGGCCACCTCCTTTAGGAGTGGGACTAGGTGGGACTTCCAGTGGAGGGAGGTGGGCATTAACCTACCCAAAAAACCTTCAAACCAAAATTTGTCCTGCCCACAAGACGTACAAGATGAGTGGAGATTGAGGGAAGGGCTAATCAATGCAGTCAACTTGAGACACATCCCATGGGAGAGAGCCAGCCTCTGGCACTGTTAATACTCTGCTTTGCTTACAGACAGGACCCTAAATAACTCTTCTGAGGGGCTTCATCCAGCAGTTGTTGTAAAACAGAGGCAAGAGACCCACAAATCAAACTAGGTGTAACTCAGGAAGCTTTGTGAAAGCTGGGGGAAGGGTTGAAGGAGCTGGAGGGGTCAAGAACACCATAAGACCCACAGAGTTAATCAACCTTGGGTCTCATGGGTGTAAAAGTAACTTTTATTCTCCTGGTGTAATTGTTATCTCTCAGGCTTATTGCATGTCTGCCAACTCAGGCCTAGTGCTATAAACTTTCTAGCCTCCATACAATCTAATCTAGGCCTAGAATGTTTTCAGCCTGTGAGACTTGCTGAATAACCTCATGCTTTCCTAGTTGCTTTTGATTTCTGGCTGGCTGATTCAACTCTGCTAGCTGTTCTGGCTCAAACTCCTGGCCAAACTGATTCAATTTGGCTTTCTTTCAGTTTCTCACGAATTGTTCTGTGGGGCCTCAAACTCATCTGTTCAAATCTGGCTTCGTCTCATTCCCTGGCTCATTCTGTTTTCACCTGTGTCTAGCTTGTTCTTTCTACAACCCATCTCTATAACTATCCCAGTAAAACTGCCTTTCTCTGCACTGCCCTTAAAAGTAGTTTCCCTTTCTTTTGGTGAGAGTTGAACATAGCCTGTTCTGTCATTTCTCTGATTCATCACTTTGTCAATTAGACATAACTTTTAAATGTGGGTGCTCCCTTGGGCTGGAGAGATGGCTCATCAGTTAAGAGCAATAACTGCTATTCTAGAGGTCATAAGTTCAGTTGCCAGCAACTGGTGGCTCACAACCATCTGTAATGGTATCCAATACTCTCTTCTGGTGTCTGAAGACAGCTACAGTGTACTCATACATAAAATAGATAATTCTTTAAAAAAAAAAAAAAAAAAAAACAGGTGCTTCCTACAAATTAATTTTACCTTCATTGAGATTAAATCTGTACTAAAGGGCTGAGCCACACCCTAACACAATCTCAGGATTCAGTGTGATCAAATATCCGGCAACACAAGGGGGCTCACAGACTGAACCACCAACCAAAAAACATGCATGAGACAGATCCAGGCTTCCCGTACATAGCAGATGTGCAGTTTGGTCTTCATGTGATTCCTATAACAATTGGAGCTGGAGCAGGGGCTGTCTCTGGACTTATTACCTGCCTTTGGATCCCTTTCCCCTAGATGAGCTGCTTTGTGTGGCCTCAGTGGAAGAAAATGTGCTTAGTCCTACAGCAACATAAAGTGCCAGGGGGAGTTAATACCCATGTGGGGCACATCTCTTCTCTGAGAAAAGGGGGGGGGGGCACTGGAGAGATGGCTCAGCCATTAAGAGTACTGACTGCTCTTCCAGAGATCCTGAGTTCGATTCCCAGTAGCCACATGGCTTACAGCCATCTATACTGAAATCTTCTAGCATGCAAGTATACATACTGATCATAAAACTTTAAAGAAAAATAGTAAGTCCTAGTATCTTCATATATGGGAAATTTTAAAAATTAAGGCTGGAGACGGCTCAGCAGTTAAGAGCACTAGCTGCTCTTTCAGAGAACTTGGGTTCAAGTCCCAGCACCCACATGGCAGCTCACAACTATCTTTAACTCTTGTTACAGGGAATCTGATTCCCTCACAGACATACATGTAATTAAATCACCAATGTACATTAAAAAATTTTTAAATATTGGTTCTGCTTATTATAAAAGGATCTTCAAAATTAAATTTTGCTTAACAAAACATTCTCATCTTGACACCATGACTCGTGACTTACCACAGTATATACCCAACTGGGGCACAGCTTCCTGGGTGCTAGTGTCACCTATCTAGCTTATGGTTGTACTTCTAAGTGATCAAGTCATCTAATGTTTTGTTACCGCATCCCTACAATTAGGAAGCAGGGTATCCTATAAAATTACAGTAAGCCAGATGATCTCTGGGTCACACGTGAAAACTTACCACATGCCACAGTATGCCTTTTAGGGAATGTCCTAAAAGAATGCTTTTAAGTTAAAAATGTTTTACGTTTTCTCTCAATTTAAATTGCAAACCACTGGAACTCAATTGTATAGACCAGGACTGCTATTGCCTCCCCAAAACAGCAGACAATATTGGTTTATATGGGAGTTGGCTGTAGAATTTGGGGCCTGCCTACTGAATCACAATATATAAGCAACGCTCTGGGTTTACTCTTTGAACTTGTTTTCTAGGGAAACAGCTTACATGAGACTACATGAGTTCCAGGCCAGCCAGACACTACCTTGGAAAGATCCTGTTTTACACAAAAAGGGAAAGCTGGACATGTTGGCACCCAGTCAGCACGGATACAGAAAAACACAAATGCACACGGTCACATGTCATATAAAGATGAAGTCTGGGCAAAAGCAATGGTGGCAGTTAGCCTGAGAACATGTAGAAGCAGCAACTGCTGGGCAAACAGATCAAGTTTAAAGTCACACACTAAATACTACAGACTTACAGGTTTAGGAGTTGTGATATTCACAGCCAGAATTAGAATGTATTTGAACATTGACAAGTGTTATGCTGCACTTCTTAATACTGGTTTCAGTGGATCAGTTAAATCATGGCATGTGATGTAGAGCAGAATAACTGAGAGCTACCAATGGCAGTGATCCAACGTACCTGGAATATTTTACCAACAAAGGTTTTGAGTACAGGTGATTTGTATTGTAAAACCTATGCACTAAAACAAGAGGTGGCTTTGTTCTGTGTCCTTTTTCTTTTGGTAATACCTGTGAATAGCACCCTAACACCCAAGTATTAACTCTTCTGCCAGAAAAAAATTCTTAAATTATTAGAATTCCAAAGCTGGGTGGTGGTGGCACACGCCTTTAATCCCAGCACTTGGGAGGCAGAGGCAGGCTGATTTGAGCTCAAGGCCAGCCTGGTCTACAGAGTGAGTCCCCGGGACAGCCAGGACTACACAGAGAAACCCTGTCTCGAAAAACCAAAAAAAAAAAAAAAAAAAAAAAAAAAAAATAGAATTCCTAAACCTGTCAGGCAATTTTAGATAGAACACACCTTTAATCCCAGTACTTGGGAGGCAGAGACAGTAGCAGTGCGTGTGGTCTACAGTGAATTCCACAGATAGTGAAAGACAAAGAAAACCTATCTTGAATCCCCCACCCCAAACAAAATCATGAACAGGTCCTTGGAAGGGTATCTCCCATTTTACTGTTTGCAGAACACCTATGATCAACAATATAGTCATGGGTAACAAAAACAAGATGGAGAAAATAACCTTTGCTACACAGGTTCTAACTTGTGATACACAACCCAAACTTCCTGCGCCTAAGTAGGTGTATACAATAATCTTTGGCAGTGACCAGGAAGACCATGATTGAGGCCTAGATTTAGTCCCTACCACTACTATTCACCAAGAATGCAACCAAATAGGCCACTGCCACTGTAGAAATGATGGTACATTACAGGGCAGGGAGGGTGGGAGTGCATGGGGGATACCTTCTGGAACAGATTTTTTTTTTTTTTGATTTTTCAAGACAGGGTTTCTCTGTGTAGCCCTGGCTATCCTGGAACTCATTCTGTAGACCAGGCTGGCCTTGAACTCAGAAATCCGCCTGCCTCCCAAGTGCTGGGATTAAAGGCGTGTGCCACCACTGCATGGCTGCCATCCTACTTTTTAATGGTCTCCAAATGTACCTTGGGGTAGAGGCTAGATACATGTAATTTGAAAAGAATCACTTTCCCCTATTCTGTCCTATATATGTATTCCTTTTCCTATGACTCATTTCTTTCACTTATCTAGTTATACTATTAATAAAAGCCAATGAAAGAGTAAAGGTCTGATGATTTATTTGTTACTCTTAAAAGACTTATTTTTGACTGGACTCAGACTTAGAAGTAGAAGCTCTCAGTGAGGACAGCCTACGTCTCTTGGCAATCTGTTCTTGGCGCTTTTCTTTGGCTTCCTAAACAAAACCAAAAAAACACAGTTAAGGATTTACCTTGGTAAAAGATGCAAATCCAATGGCATTCTTGCTTTTTTTTTTTTTTTACCACCACTGTCTTACCTTCATTCTCTTGGCCAAAAGTTTAGCGTACTCTGCAGCCTCCTCCTTGTTTTTCTTAGTGCGTTGTTTCTTCAGAGCAATACGCCGGCGTTTGTGTTGCAGGACACGTGGAGTAACAAGACGCTGGATCTTGGGTGCTTTGGTCCTGGGCTTCTTACCTAAAAATCCAGATGAGTAATCACTTCTCAATATTTATGCTGGATGGATAGAAGCCTGGCATACCCTAGGCCCAATTCAATCCCCTCCATCCACTCAAGGTCAGTGCTGTCCTCAAAACATTTTTGTAAGTACTCTCGCCCTAGTCTGCATTCTTATAATCTCGCCATATTTTCAACTTCTCATTTGTGCTTGAATCCTATTTTCAGACAGACTCTGCCTATTAGAAATTTATGGTAGTTGGGCGGTGGTGGCGCATGCCTTTAATCTCAGCACTTGGGAGGCAGAGGCAGGCGGATTTCTTGAGTTCGAGGCCAGCCTGGTCTACAGAGTTCCAGGATATCCAGGGCTACACAGAGAAACCCTGTCTCGAAAAAAACAAACAAAAAAATTCCTTATGGATTTATACTCCTTCCTCCACATTACAGGCCTCTCTGGGAACAGAAACCTGCTGTCATCTCAGCTGATGGACCCCTGTAAAATAAGCTGGATAGCCAAGTCCTGTGGATCATTTTTAAGCCTCTTGTCAACTAAGTTACACATTTTCTCTAGTGCCACACTCTAATGCATGTCTAAGTCAATAGTCCTGAGTTAGTTGTATTTAATGTACAAGCTATGCTTCCTACAGAAACATTAACAATGTGTAACTGATGCTGTGGATCTTTATTAATGTTATCTAACAAATAGTAAGTATTTGTTCTTACTTTTCTCTTATAATCGGTAACTGTTTCTCCTGATTGTCACAATCTATGTCCCAGAGATGAAAAATATGAGAGCTATTCATCAGTAAATTAAAGTGTTTCTTCTGTAATGCAAAGCACCAACTTAGAACCTGGTCTCTCCAAAATCCTGTCTCCTGCAAGTTGTCCTTTGATTCCCCCACACATACACAAAGTGCTTTAAAGGTTTTTAAATGTATTAAAATGAGAATACTTTAATAATCTCAGAAGCTCTGTCACTCATAATCCCAAAGCCATAAACATAACTATCTGCTAAACCACACTTTAGGCAAGCGAAGCCCCCAAATCCCTGTTACCTTCTTTGTTTAAGGGCTTTCTGACAACATACTGGCGGACATCATCTTCTTTGGAGAGATTAAAAAGCTTTCGGATTCTACTAGCTCTTTTAGGTCCCAACCGACGAGGCACAGTGGTATCTGTCAGTCCAGGAATATCCTTCTCTCCTTAGAAAGAAAAATCAGAATAAAGATAGTAAATCTGTAGGAATAATATCACTTAGGAAACAAGTTCATTGGTCACCGCCCCACTATCTTGGAGGCAGATCTATTGCATTCCAGAACCAATTTCAACAAATAAATGTCAACAAAAGCCTCACCTTTCTTCACAATAACCAAGTTGAGAACACTCAGATTGGCGTCCACAATGCAGCCTCGAACAGACTTGCGCTTCCTCTCTCCAGTTCTCCTTGGTCTATAACAAGAATGGCCCTTACTCAACAGCAGGCGCACTCTGCCATGGGTCAAAACGCCTTGCTTCATGGGAAAGCCTTGCTTGTCATTCCCACCGCTGATCCGGACCACATAACCCTGCAGTGAGCATAAAATACTACGTTTACTAAGTTCAGTTCCAATCTACAACGTACAGGATCTTAACCTCTCGACACCCCACTAGGGAGAAAAACGGAGACGGACTTCAACCACTCACAATTTGTCACCGTTTCCAACTAAGGTCAACTAGCAATCTCTCCACTTGGACTTACACTAACCTCCCAGGTTTTACTAGAGGGTACATGAAGGGCTTTTTAAGACTCTGAATTACGACAAGCAAGAAGAAAGAAGCAACTCCCCTTGGCACATTTCCCAAAACCTGGTTCCAGTAATGAAAGCTAACCAAACCCAACAGCTCTTGGGCTCGCTGTTCAGAGTTGGGGTGGTGATGCCAGTGATAAACTCTACCTTCCATTCTTCACCAAGGGCATCAGCAGCTACTTCTGTGGCCATGCGCTTCTCATAGAAGGTGCGCAGCTTGCGTTCGTCATCGACTTCAATGAGTTTCTGACAGCCAGTGGCGGGAAAGGAGATATTCAGCTACGATTTTAAAAGCAAAGGAAAACCTTAGGAACCTACACGAGGTCAACAGTTTGGTCGCATAACGTTTTGAGGCAGCTCCCATACACAGCCGAGAGTCCGAGACTCGGATCCTAACGCCCTGCAGAGTACCACATCCACGGGACGTCTTCCAAGAGCTCTGTAGAATGCTACGAGGACGCCCGAGCGACCCTCACGATCTCGGATAGCAGAGTGGCGAGGGGGTCACGAGCTGCGGGACAGCTGGCTGCAAGCGGGGCTTCAGGCCCGCATGTGCCCCTGCGGGCAACTGGGCGCCGCCATTGCGCCACGTCCGCGGGGGCAGCGCTAAAATCGCTCGCCATCCGCCCTCCCAGAGGGGGCCAAGGCCCCAAGAGCGAGCTCCCTCCTGCCTCAGACCCTTCTCCGTTTAGTGCGGGATCTGTGAAAGCATGGGGTTGAGGCAGTGCCGCGTTCTCGGGCTCGAATTGCCTCACTCAACCCCAGCCAGGGACTCCTACCTTCATCTTGACACAGCCGACCGCCTAGGAGACGTCACGAAAAAGAGGCCCGACTTCCGCTTAGCCCAGGTCACATAGCGCTCTAAGTTCTCGCGAGAATAGCCTGAGCAAGGAGCCGGCGGAAGTGAGTTTGAAGGGGCGGTACTTCCGGGAGTGGGATTAACTATACTGAGAGGCTGCTTTGTAGCGAGATAGTGTTTTAACTTCCTTCACCTTGCCGGTGACGGGGGGGGGGTGGGGGGAGGGGGGGGGTCCGTCGTTTATCACGGGGATTAGCTGCTTTTTAGCTAATTTTTCCCGTGTCCGACCAGACTGGTCCACTAAGGAGCCGGATCTCCGTTTCCGACCCTGTTTTCTAGTAGTACCTAAACGGAAAAGCACGACCAGAGTTGTCGCCCGGCCTGGCCCGTCCATATCTACAGAACATTTGCAGCTCAGGATCTTGTCCTGGTCCCAACGATTGACAGCAAGAAACCCTGAAAGCCAGGCTTCGTTCTGCATCGATCAGAGTGACTCCTGTGGTCGCCGGACCGCAGAAGCCAAGCAGTCAGTCACGTTTACCCAGCACAGACAAATATCGGCTGCCTCAGAGTCTTGAGCTTTTCTCCTTTCTCTTTTCTTCTGCCAAAATGTTCTCTTTTGTGAGTGGGGTGGGGGGGGTGACAACTCAGCTTGGAGATTGAACGTAGAGTCTCATCACTGAGCGTCACTATCAGCTTCAGCTCTTTTTCAAAACACAAATTAACACCATTTCCGTGCTTGTTTACTGCAGTTACATACTGTTCTGTTCAAACTCATTTTTTTTTATTCATTTTATTATTATTTTTTGTATAACCCTGGCGGTCCTGAAACTCCCTGTGTACATCATACTGATCTACTCACCACTGTCACCAATTTCTGTCTCTAAAATTTTGATTTAAGCCCAGCATGCGATGGAATCAAATGGTGGTTGTCTTTTTCTAACTATTTTCCGTTGAGTGTAGTCTTCAAGGTTTATATTTTGCTGTTTGATGGTTTGATGAGATTTTCTTCCTTTGAAAGGCAGTGTGTGTCTGTGTGTGTACACTAATTTTTTTGTTGTTGTTGAACATTCATGTTGCTTCATACAGTATCCTTGGGAGTGTGGATGTCTGCCTGGAGCCCTCAGATATCAGAAGGTGTCTGATTCCTTTGACCTGGAGTTACAGATGGTTGTCAGCTGCCATGAAGGTTCTGGGAATTAAGTACTGGTCCTCTGGAAGAGCAGCTTCTAGTCTTAACCACTGAGATGTCTCTCCAGACCCTGTTACCTATTTTTAAATTTTAGAGTGTTAGACCTGCCATTGGTGGTGCCTGCCTCTAACCCTGATGCTATGGAAACAGAGACAGGACGATTGCCACAAGTTCTTGCCAGCTTGGTCTATATAGTAAATTTCAGGGTAGGCAGAACTACATAGTGAGAGCCTGAATCAAGCAAACAGATGAGATTGGGGTTATAGAAGCTTGCATGTGATATGGAGGTATCTTCTGGAGGCAGGCTTTCACTTTTCAGCCCAGGCTGATGTCAAGCTCCATGGTGTTGCTGGGGATGACTCCTGATCCTCGAGCTTCTACCTCTCAAGTGCTGAGATTATCATAGGCCTGTGCCACCACTGGTTTGATCTTAAAGACTAATCCTTGGTTTTAATTATTTTAGTTCTTACATTAGGTCATTGGTCCACTTGGAGTTTTGTTTGTTTTTTAAACCAAGTCTTACTTTGTTGCCTAGTGTGGCCTCTTGGCCTCTGTACTTGAACAGCCCTCCTTTTCCAGCCTTCCAAGTGGCTGGAACTACAACACATGCCATTGAGACCTGCACAGTGCTCATCCTCATGTGTCTCCAGAAGTAGAGTCACCTCTTCCCCATGTCAGGATGCAGTTGTTCCAGCAACACATGTGATGGCAGCTCTCTTGCACACTTCACCTGTCCCTTTGGTCTGTATGTCTGCCCAGTGTCAGGTCACACTTTGTTTTGTTGGGGTTTTTTTGTTTTGTTTTTTTTTCGAGACAGGGGTTTTCTGTGTAGTCCTGGCTGTCCTGGAGCTCACTCTATAGACCAGGCTGGCCTTGAACTCTCGAACTCAGAAATCCACCTGCCTCTGCCTCCTAAGTGCTGGGATTAAAGGCGTGCGCCACCACCGCCCGGCTCAGGTCACACTTTGGATTACCCTAATTTTGTAAGATTCCTAGAATGGGACTTGTAATGCTAACACTCAAAAAGAGAGATGGGAGAGTTGTGAATGCCAGGCCAGTCTCCACAGCTTAGCCAGACCTCATCACCACAAACAAAACACACACAATTTTTTGCCTGGGAGTGTCTAGGGCACATAGGGAAACCCTGTCTTAAACAGATAAGCAAAGTGGTGCACACCTTTAATCTAGTATTCTGGAGGCAGAACTTGTGGCACACCTGTCCCACAGATCTTGGTTCCTAAATTCTATGACCTATTCAGAAAAACAAGCATTCTCTAGCAAATTTCACTGACTCCAGATCTTTGACAAGTAGACAACAAAGTAAATGTAGAATGTTTGTTCCAGAAAGAAAGTAATACCTCAAAGACTCATTGTGTGAGCAGGGTAAAGGAGTAAAGGTTTCTGACTCTGAATATGAAGAGAGCCATGCTACAATTCTAGAATGCATGCTGATCTATGCAAGAGCTGGCTTGAACTTTTAAAACTTAGTATGTCTTGGTATACATCTGCCATCATAGTAGCACGTAGATGAGGCAGGACGCTGAGGAGTGTAAGGTGAGCCTTAGCTACATAGCAAGTTTGAGGGCTTGTCTCTCAGTTTCTATGAATTGGTTTCATGGACAGCTGTGGATACTGAAGTCCAATGATGCCCCAGTTCCTTATGTAAAATAGCATGATACTGAGTACTGCACACATCCGACTTCCTGTGTACCACCTAATACAATATACATGCTATGTAAATAGTTGTTTATGCTACTTATGAAAAGTAATGACTATAAAAAGTCTCCAGATGTTCATTATATATGCAGGGTTTTTTTCTCAAATAGCAAGATTATTTGTATCTATATATGCTGATTCCATGGATACAGAGGATTACTGTACTGAGGGAAAGGAAACACCAGACAGGAAGGTGGTGCATGCCTGTACCTCAGGATTTGGGGGTGCTCCAGCAGGAGGATCAATAAGTAGTTCAAGGCCCACCTTAACCATAAAATGCATTGAGGCCATCCTGGACGAGCTGTGGATCAAACCAACCAGTCAGCCATATTGGGTTTGTGTTTCCAGTATTTGGGAAATTAAAAGAGGATCATGAGTTTGAAGCCAGCCTGGGCTATATAGTAAGTTCCAGAGTAGCCTGGGCTAACAAGTGAGACACTTTCTCAAACAAAACAATAGTAAAATACAGGAAGAGAAGTTGTAAGGGAAGAAACGGGTTCTAGTGTTTCAGAGAACTGTCTGCCTAATCTTGGAGAGAGAGAGAGAATCATTTTAAACACAAAAGGCAACTTAAAGGACAACCTCTACTTCTTTTCCCTTTTTTGTTTATCTATTTATTCATTTTACATTCAGATCAAAGCTTTCTTCCCTCCTCCCAGTCTCACCCTTACAAATCTCTCCCCCCATTGCACCCATCCCTTCTCAGAGAAGGTAACACACCCCTTGGGACACCAAGTCACAGCAGGACTAAGTGCATCCTCTCCCACTGAGGCCCAACCAGGCTGTCCACCTAGAGGAAGGGGATCCACATGAAGACCAAGCCGTGCATCTGTTACAAATAAGTAGGGGGTCTAGGTCCAGCTCCTGCATCCTCCTTGGTTAGCGGCCCAGGCTCTGTGAGCCCCCATGGGCCTAGGTTGTTATCCTTTTTTTAAAAATATTATTTATTTTTATCTGTATGAGTACACTGTGGCTGTCTTCAGAGACACCAGAAGAGTATGCATCAGATCCCATTACAGATGGTTGTGAGCCACCATGTGGTTGACTGGGAATTGAACTCAGGACCTCTGGAAGAGCAGTCAGTGTTCTTAACCACTGAGCCATCTCTCCAGCCCCGGTCTTCATGTATCCTTGACCCCTCCGGTTTGCTCAGCATTATCTCCAACTCTTCCACAAGACTCCCTGGGCTCTGCCTGATGTTTGGCTGTGGGTCCCTGCATCTGTTTCCATCCACTGCTGGATGAAGCCTTTCAGGAGACAGTTATGCTAGGTTCCCGTCTGCAAGCGTAGCAGAATATCACTAATAGTGTCAAGGAGTTGGCTGTCTCCCACGGGATGGGTCTTATGTTGGGATAGTCATTGGTTGACCCTTCCCTAATCTCCACTCCATCTTTTCCTTGCACATCTTGTAGGCAGGATAAATTTGGGGTTTACGTTTTTGTGGTTATATTGATGTCCCCCACCCTCCACTGAAAGTCCCACCTAGCTACTTGAGATAGACACTTCAGTCTCCATATCCCCAGGTGCTAGAAGTCTCTCATTACACCTGGAAATCACCAATTCAGCTAGGCTAGCTGACTAGTAAACTCCAGGGATCGACCTATCTCTGCCTCCCTGGAACTGCGATTACAAATGCATACTGCTCTACTCTGCTTCTTATGTAGATGCTGGGATCCAAGTTCAGGGCCATACTTGTGTGTTGCAGGATATTTGAGCACACTGAACCCCAAGATTGTGTTATTTACTGGAAAACCCCTAGAGAGTAAGAGGAAGGTCAGGCAAATGGATAGAGAAAAGCACAGGAAGTAGACGGCAGGGGCATTTAATTTGAAGGGATTTTGAGATGGCCATGGAGAAGGAGAGCATCCTTCTGAGACATCAGCTGAGGAGGAAGGTCAACTGGGTGCTTTCTCTGCCTCTCTGAGTTAGGAGGCTTTCACCTCAGCCTCTGGCTCCTAAGTCTTCATTGGTAGAATCAAACAATTGGGATTTTGTTGAAACCAACAACCTAATACACGCTAAACAAGTGTTCTACCACATGTATGCATACACCCCTGCCACACACACACACACCACACACACACACACATCTCTAGCACTTAAATTATTGAAAGAAGTTTACAGTCTCAAAAAACCAAAAAGAAAGAAAGAAAGAAAGAAAGAAAGAAAGAAAGAAAGAAAGAAAGAAAGAAGTTTACATACTTAAATTTCTATATATATAAATAGCCAAGTTATCCTTCAAAATGGAAAAAAAAAATCCTGAAAATTTCATTTCGAACTAAGGGAAATTTTCGGTGGTTCACATATCTCACAAGAGATTTTTTGAAAAATTTATTTTTATTTATGCATATGTGTATAAATCTGTGTGAGTATCATGTATCAACATGTGTGTGGGTACCCATGGAGGCCAGAAGAGGGTGTTGGATCTCCTGGAGCTAGCTAAAGTGCCAGGGAGTTGTGAGCCGTTTGATGTGGATGCTGGGAAGTGAACTTTGGTCCAGCAAGTGCTCTTAACTGCTGAGTCATCTTTCCAGCTCCCATAGCTACTTTGAAAAACATGTTCTATTATTTTCTGTGTGAGTGAACATGCAAGTGCCAATAGTGCATATGTCGAGGTCAGCGGACGTCTTGCGCAAGAGTTGAATCTCTTTCCATCATGTTGGTTCTGTGGATTGAATTCAGGTCATCAGGCTTGGTGGCACGTTCCCTTTCCTGCTGGCCTCTTTTAGAAGAGATTTGGGGGGAGAAGGGAAATATAGGCTCTTTCTGTGGCCCCGACTCTCCTGGACTCACTCTATAGATCAGGCCGGTCTTGAACTTAGATATGTGACTATCTCTACCTCCAGAGTGATAGGATTAAAGGCATGCACCACCATGTCTTGTTTACAAGTGATATTTGTTAGCATTTCTTCTAGGCTTTGCCCCACTGTTACCTGGCAATAGCCAGGTATGTCTGGCTCACTAAACGGGGGGCTGCTTGCTCCCTCCTCACTCTCTTCTCTTGCTCTTCTTGCTCTCTTCTCTTCTTCCCCCTTTGTCCTTTCTCTCCCCATTCCCCTCCCCTCTTCCTCTCTCTGCCTTTCTCTGCCTCTACTGCCTCCTCAACTCCCCTCCCCATGCCATAAATAAACTCTATTCTATACTATACCATGGTGTGGCTCAGGGGAAAGGGAAGCCTCAGCATGGGCCCCCAAAGGCACCCCCTCCCGGCTCCTCACCATACTGCACCTCAACCAAACATATCCCTGCATTTTTTTTAATCTTTTTTTTAAAGATTTATTTATTTTATTTATTTATTACATATGAATATATTGTAGCTGTCTTCAGACACACCAGAAGAGGGCATCAGATCTCATTACAGATGGTTGTGAGCCACCATGTGGATGCTGGGATTTGAACTCAGGACCTCTGGAAGTGCAGTCAGTGCTCTTAACCACTGAGCCATCTCTCCAGCCCTCTTTTTTTCTTTTTGTTTTTTGTTTTTGTTTTGTTTTTTCGAGACAGGGTTTCTCTGTGCAGCCCTGGCTGTCCTAGAACTCACTCTGTAGACCAGGCTGGCCTCAAACTCAGAAATCCACCTGCCTCTGCCTCCCAAGTGCTGGGATTAAAGGCATGCACCACCACCCCGGCTGTATTTATTATTTTCGATAGGTTTCTATGCATTCCAGGACAAACTGAAATTCATAAGCTTTGTGCTTTAGACTTTTTCTGTTCTGAAATGACAGGCCTGTGCCACATACCAGGCTAAAACCATTATGTATGTATGTATGTATGTATGTATGTATGTATGTACCGAAATGGGCTCACTTTGTAGAATAGGCTAGCTTTATATTCACAGAGATCAGCCTGTTGTTAAGAATAAGGGTATGACTGGGCAGTGGTGGCACACACCTTTAATCCCAGCACTTGGGAGCCAGAGGCAGGTGGATTTCTGAGTTCAAGGCCAGCCTGGTCTACAGAGTGAGTTCCAGGACAGCCAGAGCTACACAGAGAAACCCTGTCTCGAAAAAAAACAAAAAAGAGAAAAAAAAAAGAGAATAAAGGTGTGTACTAGCACACCCTGCTAAATACTCTTATTTTTAACAAAAACAAAACAAACAATAACAACAACAAAACAAAGAAAGAAGAAAGACCTGCAGCCAAGTGTGGTGGTACACGACTGTAGCCCCAGCACACAGAAGGTAGGGGCTGGAGGATAACTATGAGATCCGCCTCACCTATCATGCTTGCTAGCATGAGTAATGTCTCTGTGTGAATGGAAAAATTTCAGTAAGTCCATTTAGGGAACCACCAAATATTTCTAGATTGAAATTTCTTCAAATTTGCACACCTCAAGGAGCATCAAGTGTCCCTTAACTAGAGTATCATTCGTTCTCAAAGTTGAATTTGCTAGTGAGACTTACATCCATTGTTCTTGGTATGTAGTCTAGAACTTTCCGATGGACAGCTGACCACACCCATATATAGTGCCTGTATTTCAGTCCCATGCCTTTCAGGTCATAATGGCATGATGGGATAAAGGCAGCTGGGATGCTGAGCACTTAAGAGCAGCTGGGATGCTGAGCACTTAGTGTTTTGGCTCTTGTTTTTGGTTTGTTTTGATATAGGGTGTCTGTGTATCCCTGATAGGTCTGGAGCTCACTATGCAGACCCAGTTGGCTCTGAACTTACTGTTTTGGCAGAGGGCCCATGCTTGGTTGCTAGCACCCACATGGTGGCTCACAACCATCTAGTACAATTCCAGTTACAGAGGGTCTGACACTCTTTTCTGGTTTTCCAGGCTACTATGTGCATATGGTACACATAAAACTCATGCAAAACACACACACACACACACACACACACACACTCATAATTTATTTTTTTAAATCTTAAGGGCTGGAGAGACAGCTCTGTGATTAAGAGCACTGGCTGCCCTTCCAGAGAACTGGGATTCAATTCCTAGGACCCCCTTGGCAGTTCAAAACTGTCTCTGTAACTCTAGTTTCAGGGGATGCAACACCCTCACACAGAAATGCAAGCAAGCAAAATACCTTAAAAAAAAATTTTAAAAAGTAGCCTGAGCGTATTGGTCGTCTTTCCCACCGACTCTGAATCCCCAGTCTCACTCTCATGCCTCAAAATCTCAGGAGTAGGACTTTCTTCCATTTCTTTCTCTTTCTGTTTTTCTTACTCTCATGGTGGGGGGGAGGGGGGCGGGAAGAGATTGATTTTAGATACACACAGCGGTCAGATTATGAACAATAGTTTTCTCCTTTGGCCTTTGTGTTGGTTCTAGATATTAAGTCCAGGTTCTGGGCTTCTACTCCAAGCCTCACTTTTACCTGTGAATTATCTCTCCTGTGTACCCTGACCCAGTGAGGCAGCTCTTCAGTGTGCTCCCTCTCTTTCCTTTGTCTTTAGACAGCATCTCAATATATAGCCCTGTCTGGCATGGACCTTGCTGTGTAGACCATGCTGGCCTCAAACTCACAGAGATCCATTTACTTAAGGGATGTATCACTATGCCTGGCTACTTATTTACTCTTTCTCTTATTTATTTATTTATTTATTTATTTAATTTAGTTGTCGGGTTTTTTGTTTTGTTTTTTGTTTTTGTTTTGTTTTGTGACAGGGTCTCTCTATGTAGCCTTGACTGTCTTGGAACTCACTAAGTAGACCAGGCCGATTCGGCTTCTGCTTCCTGAGTGCAGGAATTAAAGGCGTGTACCAGTCAGTACCCCCACATCTTTCACCTGTAAAAGTACTTCTACTCAAGCTCTTTTCTTGGGGGCTCTAATTTGCTCCAAACTCTCCTATGCAAAAGGAACACCGCATATCTCTTTAGCTCCGACTCAGTATTCATGCCTTCCTTCTGGGCCGTGTAAAGGTCGCCTGCTCTTTGATAACACATTATCCTATCTGGATTTGTCCCTCTTCAGTGTCAATCCCACTTCTCCTTGGCACTTCCTGATCTTTGGCAGAGTGAGGAAACATGAAGTGGGTAGGCCACCTCCACATAGCTAGCTCCCAGAGGTAAGACAGACTGTCCTGATGGGCCAGTGTTATCTCTCTCACAATCCACCTTCAACGTTCCCCTGGACTGGAGGCTGTGACTAGTTCCTGACCTACCTAATTTGCCTGTGGCCACTGAATCATCTAGACCCACCAGGATGCTGATAGGAGCTTGTTTACTGGAGGTCCCCTGGGTCCAAACTTTTCCAGGAAGAGAGTGATTAAAATACTTTATGTCCTCAGATAGGGTAACCTTGGCTGCTCTGCTTGTGCTCTCTGAAGGAAAGATGAAAGATAATAACCGAAAGCTGTACAGAAACTGCCTTTGGCACTAACTTGAACTTCTGTTGGTCTTGAGTTATGTGATGCATTTGCTGATAATCTACAGAAGCCCTTTGTTTCTGAAAAACAGTGTAAACGTGTACCAAGTAAAGATCCCTATCCAAAGTACCTGCCACCTAGTTTCAACAGTTACCTATCTGGGTCAATGCCGGCCATTTGGACCTCCCAAACCAGACTGTCCCCTCCCCTATTATTGCAACACGAATCTCCCATGTTCTACTTTATCATAAATACTTCAGTCTATATCTCTAAATGAGCTTTTGGGTTTTGTCTGTCTTTGAGTTTGATCAGATTTAGCCTTAAATAAGGTCCCAGGGTTTATGAATTCAAAATTCTGTTACCTTTCAGAGCCCTGTGTCCATCTGTAGTGAATTCCCTCTCTCACCCCCAGGCAGCCACAGGCATGCTTTCTACTATAGCTTTATGTTTGACAGAATGCCATCAAAATGAAGCCATGGTAGCCTGCTATAAGCCCACCTTTAAGACATAACTGTGAAGGGCTAGACAGATGGCCCAGTGATAAAGAGCACCAGGTGCTCTTCCAGAGGTTTCGGGTTCAGTTCCCAACACTGGCATGGCAACTCACAACTGTTTGAACTCCAGTTACAGGAGATCCAACATTCTCACACAGACATACAGGCAGGCGAAACACCAATGCACATAAAATAAAAATCAATAACTAAAAAACATAACTGTGGAGCCGGGCACATATTTGGTTGCAGCAACAAGAGAAATAATTAAAACATGTGTTGAAAGCGTCCCAATAGCCGGGGAGTGGTGGTGCACGCCTTTAATCCCAGCACTTGGGAGGCAGAGGCAGGTGGATTTCTGAGTTTGAGGCCAGCCTGGTCTACAAAGTGAGTTCCAGGACAGCCAGGGCTATACAGAGAAACCCTGTCTCGAAAAAACAAACAAACAAAAACAAAACAAACAAAAACAAAACAAAAACAAAAAAGAAAAAGAAACCACCTCCTCCTACTCTCCCAAAAAGTGTTACAACGAAACCTATAACTTGTTCATGATCCCCTGGTGCCTGCCTCATGAGCTGTAGAATCACAGCGTGCACTACCATACCTTACTCCTTGCTTTCAATTTGAGTGTTTGGGAAATGCAAAGTGACATCCACTTAGAATATCAACACATTACAGACTGAAAACAAGAGAATTGTCATTAGTTCAAAGCCACCCTGGGGTCTATGAGACTCTATCTCAACATGTACAGCAACCAGACTAGTAGCAAGGTGTCTTTTTCCTCCTACTGGGTCTCACAGAGTAGCCCAGGCTGGCCTAGAACTTCCAGCAATCTACCTGCATCACTGTCTCATGCTGGGGTATAGTCCACGTGTATGAACGTGATGAACGTGGGGTATGAACCACCACGTGTATCTAGAAGTAGTCTTGATAGTTCAACAGCCACCGTGACTACCCGCCCCCCAATCCTCCCTGGGAGCTGGTTGCTGGGGTGTTTCGCCTCTTGCTTCTCAGCCTGGCCCACTACTCTCCACACTCATCTGCCTGCTCAGCAGTCAGGCAGGCCCTGCTGCCTCCCATGGTGCAGGCTCTGTAGATTTGTGAATGCCCAGGGAAATGCTGTCCTTCTTCCCCACTGCATCTCCAGGTTCTCCAAATCTCTCTAATCCCAGTGTGGTCTTAATCTCCTAGCCTGCCTTTTCGGTGGTGGGGCAGTGTCTTTGAAGACATTCAGCCTGCACTTCCCCTCAAGTCAGATAAATCTAAGTCACTGTCTTCTGGGCTTTGGGCTAGTAATCTACCTTTTGGCTACTCGGGTCTTTTGAAGTTGTCTCTTTCATACCCTAATTTCTTTTTAGAGGTTTAGCTTTTTAAAACTCTCCTGTGCTGGCTAGCCTTCATTAAGTCCTGCTTGGGGGGGGGGGGTGAGAACAAAGCCTCCTCCTTAGTAGTTTTCAATACAGTACAACTTGCTCAAGTTAGGTATTTGTCAAGGATTTGCCTGAAGCACTGATTTGCTTCAAGGATTTTTTTTTTTCCAGTCATAAATGCAGACCAAAGAACAGCCCCACTTTGTGAGGTAACAGGGGAGAAAAGGTGTGGTCAAACCCCTCTTCAGGTATGGCACAAATCAATTCCAGTTGGCCACAACAGAGAAGTCAAGCCCTGTCCTATAGGTTTGAAAGTATAGGTCAGCTGGCCTTGAACTCGCAGAACTCTGTCTGCCTCTGCCTCTTAAAGTGCTGGGATTAAGGGCATCCACTTTTTTTTTTTTTTTTTTTTAAATGAGAATCTCAGCCTGGCTCTGCCGTGTCTGGAACTCATTATGAAGCCAGTTTGGCTTCAGACTTGCAAGCCTCTCACCTCTGCATTCCTCATGCTGGGGTTACAACAGTACTTTTATTACATCCAGCTAGCGAATTAGGTTCTTTGGGGCTAAGAACAGTCTTTTTATTAGTCTTATATTATCCATCACTTATATGGAGATGCTTAAAAACTGCCTGTTAAATCTTTGCAAGCCAGAGTTAGTTGATAGCCCTCTATCCAGGAGCATTACACAAAACACAGCCAAAAACATCCTATACCCTTCAAGCAGGCAAAGCTTTCTGCTCCCCTCCTCCCAGCTGTTGTTTGAGGCAGGGTCTCCTGAAGCCCAGGCTAGCCTCAGATTCACTGTGTAGACAAGGATGACCTCCTGCCTTCATCTCCCAAATATTGAGATGACAGGTGTGTACTACCATACCCAGTCTTACATGCTGCTGGGGATGGAACCCAGGGCCTCATGTGCATGCCCATGAGGCTAGCTAGGCAAGTTCTACCAATTGAATGAACTACATCCTTATCCTCAAAACCACTCATTTTTATTATTTATCCAGTTTTAACATTGTTAGTGGTTTTTCAGCCCAGATTAGAGCCAGAAGAGAAACACTTCTAGAGGCCATCAAGGGCCTGTTAGCAAACAAGTAGCAGGCACCTGCCCCAGCAACCGCCGTGCCTACTTGTGGATGCAGTGTTGTCTGGCAAAGACCTGCTGCCTGCAAACCCCACCTCTCTCTTCTCTCTCTCTCTCTCTCTCTCTCTCTCTCTCTCTCTCTCTCTCTCTCCTTTCTCCTACACCTTTTCTTTTTTGGTGTAGGGGATTGAACCCAGGCCTTGTACATAATACATATACACTTTACCACTGAGTTATGACCAGCCCTCTCCCTCATTTCTGAAGAGTCTAGACTCTTAAATTGAAAGCAGGGAGTAAGGCATGGTAGTGCACACTGTAATCCTACAGCTCACGAGGCAGAGGCAAGGGGATCATGAGCAAGTTATAGGTTTCATTGTGACATTTCCAACACATACGTTTTAATCACTTGTCTTGTTGCTGCAACCAAGTATCTGACAACGGGTTATGTCCAGGAGAACAGGCTTATTTTGATTCACAGTTCTTAGACATATAGTCTATTATAGAATGAAGACATGGCAAGCTGGTCACATTGTGTCACTGTGGGAAGCTATGAGTGGGGAAAGCCAGTGCTCATCTAAGTTTCTTCCCCTTCTTGTTCAGTCTGGGACCACACAGCCTGTGGGATGGAATGGCTCACATTCAGGGTGGCTCTTCCTTCTTCTGCATCTCCTTGGTGATTCCAAATATAGCCAAGGTGACACGATTAGCCTTTATACTTGTCACCATATACTGCTCTCATGTGGCCCCTCATCAACTGTTAGATTTGGCTTTTTAAAGAGTTATAGCCCAGAGTGAAACTGTACCCTTTTTACACACTTCTTGCACATGACAGGGTGGACTGGGGGACCTCCAGTGTATTTGTAGTGGGTGCTAGACAATTGCCTATCTAAAACATTCCCAGCTGGGGGTGCTGGGCTTATCCTGAGAAGGAATCACCAGCCTACACCAAACAAGCAGAAGAGAACTCTGGCCAAACAGGGAAATGCAAAGAATGTCATCCTTAACCAAGTACTTCTTGCTTCACTGGGTCAGGTGCCTAAAGTTTTTGTTTTTCCCAGTAAAGATTCTGTGGTTTGATAAATTCTACTTGTGGAACAAGCTGAGCTGGATACTTCCATCAGATATTTGCTTAGGTAAATATTGTTACACACTAGGTAAAAATGCAAGATATCGTGGGTGTATTTGCCTACCTACATGGTGGCATCTCCAGAACCTGCTCTCCTGACGCTGTATCAGTGATTCATATTTAGACCAAAGGTACTGTAATGGCTATTCCTGGTTGTCAACCTGACTATATCTGGAATGGACTACAGTTCAGAACAGGAGGGCTCACCTGTGATCCAGATCTTGAGGCTGGAAGATACAAGTGTTTGACCTGGGTCTTGTTATGATCTTGAGGCATAGTGGCCATGGAAAGCTTAAGCCTAGGCAAGGTGGTATACGACTTTAATCCCTGGAGACTGAGGCAAGGGGATCTCTGAGTTCAAGGTCAGCCTGGGACAAAGCAAATTCCAGATCCAGGCATGGTGGTACACACCTTTAATCTGGGCCACACATAAGGACATTGCTGGAGGCCTACATAAGGACATCGGAAGAAGAAACATTGGCTCTTACTTGCCTGCTTGCATTTACTTGCCAGCACATCTGTTGGTGTCTACTTCTACAGAAGGCCAGCTGAAACAACTAGCCTTGTGGGACTGAGCAACTACTAGATTCTTTCACTTCCTATCCACAGCTGCCCATTGTTGGGTTAGTGGGACTACAGACTAAGTCATCACAATAATTCCTTCAATAAAGAGAGGCATTTCGTAAGCACTGCGACTATAGAGCATCCTAATACAGAAGTTGGTACCAGCGACTGAGGTATTGCTGTGATAGGCCTGGCCATACTTTTGTTTGGGAGAATGTATATTTTGGGACTTTGGATTTAGAAAGCGAGTATTTTGTTATCAGCCTTTAGATGAAGATGTAGAATTCTCATGCCTGCCTGGATGCTGCCATGTTCCTGACTTGATGATAATGGACTGAACTTCTGAACCTGTAAGCCAGCCCCAATTAAATGTTGTCCTTTATAAGACTTGTCTTGGTCATGGTGTTCTGTTCACAGCAGTAAAACCCTAAGATAGATACAATAAGCAAACTCAGCATAGAACTAAGCTAGGCTTTGTTCCTGTTGCCACATCCCCCAATACAAACATACACACACACACATACACACACACACACACACACACACAGATTACAAGATTGAGTATGAAACCATTGATTAGCTGCTGAAGCACAATAGAATTAGTAGAGCTCAATCTCAGAATCACTCACCTGACAATGCTACTGATATTAAATGAGACCATTATAGTTATTGGGAAAGTATTTTGATCACAAAAATGTAATAGTCATCAGCAGACCAACACGGGTGTTCCTGGAGGATTCTCTAAGTTTAGCGCTCTCTGCCACTCCTCCACAGCTAGTGGCTCACACAGTGTGTAGTAAGAAGGCGTTAAGGAGATGAAAGCGTTAAGGCAGAAAATGCTGGGCTGCTATATTGGTTACTTCAAGCTGAATCACTTAAGGTACTGTACTTTCATAAAGAGTCAGTCAGCCTTTTCCCTATATGTAGCAAGCCATAAGAATTCTTTGAGGGATAGCTAGAGATGTAGAAAGAGAGTGTGTCTAGTATGGTTGGGTGTCCTAGATTCTATCTTCAGCACCACAGAAAGAAAAAGACAAGTTAAGTTTTGGTGAGAAGGCTGTCCTATGCATACTGAGACCAGAAAATAGCTTAGAACACTAGAGTCTGGCGATGTAAACTCAAATAAAAGAAATGCTTTTCAAAAGCTCCATCTTCTATTAGCACCTAATATTTCACTTAGTAGTAGCCCCTAGAGCAGTGCCTCTCAACCTTCCTAATGCTGTGACCTTTAATACAGTTCCTCATGTTGTGATGAGCCCTAACCATGAAATTGTTTCTATTGCTACTTCATGACTGTAATTTTGCTACTGTTATGAGTCTTGATGTTTTTCTCTTGTCAACCAACTGGCTTTTGAATTGATTGGAATCCCAAATCTAACCAAAGATCCTACCTAAGAACCAAGAAGGTAAAAGAGCGTTTTCTCCCTCACACAGTAGAGGACTTTGATCTAACACCTGAATCGTTTCTGATAATACATACTCTAGTGAAGGGCTGGAGTGATGGCTCAGTGGTTAAGAGCATTGGCTGCTCTCAGAGGATATGGGTTCAATTCCCAGCACCCACATGGCAGCTCATAACCATCTATAACTCCAGTTCCAGGGGGCCCAATGCCCTCTTCTGGCCTCCATGGGCACTGCATGTAGTGGACAGTCAAACATGTGGGCAAATAAAACATCCATATACATAAAATTAAATAAAAAAATTAAAAATATTGAGGATGCTAGGGGCTGGAAAGAGAGGAGTCAGTGGTTAAGAGTTTCTGCTAGGCAATTATGAAGAGCCAGATTCATATCCCAGGACTCATGTAAGACACTGCTACCTGTACAGTCATGCATCTGGTACATGACTGTAACCCAGCTCCAAGGAGAACGGAAGCAGCATCAATACTGGAGTCCACTGGCTACCAGCCTAATCAAGAAAAAACAAACCCCAAATTCAGGGAGAGACCCTGTCTTAAAGGTAAAGGCAGTGATAGAGGCTATACCTGGCAGCTGCTTTTAGCCTCTCTATGCATGAACAGACTTGAGTAGCATTCTCCATGTGTGCCTACACCTCCCACATGACTCAGTCTTTTAGTATTGAGGACGCTGAATAACCTTTATTTATGTGGGTCTATCACCTGCCTTTATACCTACCTACCCATCATCAACATTTTTACAATGCTGAAGATTTAACCGGGGTATTTAATACCTACGAATGTGTAAACACATTCTATTAGGTGTCCATATATCACACTGCAGCCTTTGGAAAGCTACAAAGCACACTGATTTTTTTTTTTAAATGAGAAAGAATCTGGATGTGGTCGTATGTGGTATGTGCCTATAAATTCTAGCATTTGGGGGGCCAGTCTGGCCTACATGAGACCCTGATTCAAAAAAATTAAAAACAAAAGTATTGCAAATGGTAGATAATGTTACAGTATTAACAGGAAACATTTTGACCTCGTGGACCACAAGTTGAGAAAATTGCTACACACAGTAACTGTTTTATATCAGATTGGATAGATGTGGATAGTTTTTTTTTTTTTTCGGAGATTACGAGCATGTGCTACTACACCCAGCTTATTTTTGCCTAAGCTATCGGGAGGAGAAAAATATGATCACATGAGAAAGCAGTCTCTTGCTGGACAGTTGGTATTCAATCTACAACAGTGGGGGAGGCATTACAGTGCATTTTTCGTTTGTAGCTCTGGCCTGCTCACTCCTGCTAGCCTGTAAATGACCCTAGAAGGAGGTCAGTCTATGTTCTTCTCCTTGGGTTCCAGGAGACCATCAGTAGAACTGGTTCTAGAGAAGTAAGAGGGGACAGAAAGCAGGATAATGAAGACACAGGAGTGGTTTAGCCTGTAAGGAATAAAGCTGAATTTCCCGAACAGGAGGTAGAGACTGGCAGCTTCTACCAGCCTTGGAGACAATGGTTGTGTGGGTGTCTGAGGAGGAAGAGAGACACAGATGTGTTGCTTATAGGAGCTCCAGCCAGGAGAGAAGGCAAGCATGCCTGAGCAAGGAAATGACAAACCAGTGGAGATTGCTGCCATCTTTGCCACTGTCCTTACATGGAACTTCCTAAGAACGAGGCCCTGAGTTGCTACTGAAAAGAATAAAATGCTTTGCTCCAAGATCTTACCTGCACCACATAAAACTGGCTTATATTTAGAAACTACAGGATAATTACAGATGTAAAACCGTTATGAGCAGATAGGTCATCTTCCCCAAACTTGATTGCTAGCTTTAACATTCACACTGGTAGAAAGGTTAATAGAACCCGCTGCCCGGGATGCCACCGAGAACACCTAATGAGTGACATATGAAGACTCCGAGTAATAGTGCCCAGTACACATTACTATATGTACTATATACTACTGTGTATGTATTATGTCCTGCACTTGTGGTTCTTACCTGCTATACTGCATCTTCTGTGGGTTGGGATGGCTGAAGGTTTCCCCAAGTCTATGTTACTCATAAATGACTAAACACTCAGTACTACGGAAATGCTCTTGGGTGGGGGGGGAGGGTCAAGATGCTTGGAAGGGTCCAGAGAACCTGTTGCTACAGCCTTGAGGATCTTTTTACCCTAGCCAGCAGCGGGTTGGGTCTGGTAAAGCTGTCCTGCCTTCAAGAGGAACAAGAATCTTCCTTAGGCGTGAGAATTGGTGTCTCAAGCGCAGTGAAGAAAATTGCTGCGAACTCCCATGGAGTCCAAAGGGGTCTGGGTCTCCTTGCGTTTTTTCCGTATTTTACATTTTTACAAAGGGTAGGGGTCGCTTTGGCTTTTTTTACACACCCTGAACGCACGCGGACTAGAGCGACTTTGAAGGCCTTTGCCACCAACCACGGTGGAACCGGAGAGCTGGTGGCTACGGTCCCGGCTTCCACCCCAGCCCCTGTCCTACCCTTCGGGGCCGGCCTGTCAGTCCCGCCCCGGGTGGGCGTGGCAGCCGTGCTCCTGGACTCCCGGGGGCGGGGCCGGGGCCGGGGCGGGTCTGTTCCAGCGGTGGCAGGCGGGAGCAGCCCGGCTTGGGAGGCCCGCGGGGAGGCGCCGTATCCGGAGGCTGCCCCGCACCGCATAAAGCCACAGACGCACAGTGTGCCCCGCAGCCACTCGGGCGGGTCGCAGCTCCGGAGAAGCTGCTCCGATGCTCCAGAGCGGCCATGGGCGCCCCGCACTGGTGGGACCAGCTACGGGCTGGCAGTTCGGAGGTGGATTGGTGCGAGGACAACTACACCATCGTGCCTGCCATCGCCGAGTTCTACAACACGGTGCGGGACGCGGGAGCGGCAGGGCAGGCGGGTGGAGGGAGAGAGTTGTCCCCGTGGCTGCGGCGCCTGGAAGCAGGCGGTGAATGACCGTGGTCGTCCGAGGCAGGAGTCATTACACGCCCCCTTCTTCAGGCGCTTCTTCCAGCTCCATTTCTGCACCTCTCTCCGGTCCCTTTCCAGGGCTCTTCCAGCTCTTCCTATCATTTTCTTCTTTATGGTTCTATTGTCTTGTTTGTCTCCCATAGTCCGGGAGCCAAGGGTCCGCATCAACCCATTCTTCCAGTTTGGGTCATTTGGGGACGTGAACCCACAGGGACAGCTCTCTTCCTCCTGCCTAGGATCTTTGTGGCGTGACGCACCTGGGTCTCATTGTGCGTTTTTGCGTTGAGTACTTGCTTTGGGTGCCCTGGGAAAGGGGAGCCCTGGGCATGTCCAGGGGCTGGGCCCACTCCCACAAGTCGGCATGTCTTTTTCATTAAACTATGACAATGTTGATCGAACTTTTTTTTGTCCAGAACCAAGTTAATTACTATAAGTTCTTTTTCTTGTTGTTTTTAGAGTCCAGTTTTGAGTCAGCTCCTGGTGGTGACAGTGAAATTTGGGAGTGATAATGGGTGGGTTTTCTGGACCTAGATCTCTAGATATGGACAAGTGGAAATTTACAGAATTCCTGGGGTTTGGGTCTTTGTGAGAGGGAAGGGTTGTCCCTAGGAGAGGAAATGTTTCTGCTTTTTCCCTGAACCTATCGCTCAGGACTCTGGTACCCAATGTGACTTTGCATGGTCATTTTTCTGGCTTATCTTTTTTTTTGCTGTTCAGACACAGAAAACAGGAACTCTTGGTTTGAGTCATTATGAATTTTGAGATTGTTATTTAGGATTTTTTCCCCCTTTCGGATTTCTGGAAAGCATGTCCTAACTGGATAAACTTCTAGTCCTTTTTGATCCCCCAACCCCCCCCCCCTTTTTGTTTGTATTGCTTTTGTATTCCCTTGGTGAAAAGACTAGGCTACTGATCAGTGACCTGTCATGCCCACATGCTGGTATGTCTGCGACTACAACCCAGAATTCTCCACCGTGCCTCACCTCAGTGCTTAAAACTCATGGCTGTCCTCCACATCCGTATCCCCACTTCTTTTTATGTGGCCTGGTTAGTTGCTCAATAAAACCAGACCTTTGACATTCAGAGACATAGGGAAAAATCTAGTTAGTGGAAGTGGCTACACTTTTTCTATTATCCAACCTGGTGGGGTATGCTGTTGCGTACTATATATAGGCACCAACAGAAGAGGCTGGATCAGAGCAGCTGGGGTAACCAAGGAGAAACAACAGCAGCAACCCTGTCCTCAAAAACCAAACCAAACAAACAAAAAGCCAGTTTGTTTAAAGCACTTTTTGATAGAAAAGTACTAGTATGACCATGGTAGACTAGAAGATGGAAGTTATAAAGTAATGAATTATTCTTCTTATTCTTCTGTGTCCTCTCAGACATTTCCTAGGCATGTATAAAGCACATGGAAGGGTCAGGGACATACGTCAGAGGTAGGGTACTTGCCCGGCATGCATGAAGCCTGGGTTCAATTCCCAACATACAGGTTTTGTGTTTACATGCAGAATATGAATATTGCAGTTGGACACACTCAAAATTGTTTTTACAACTTAACTAAAATCACACTGAATGAACTGTATGTACGTTGCTTCTTTTCTAAGTCCTTCTTGGAGGTGATCATTTGTGGGGTCTCTGCAAACATCATTGCCTGCAGAGTAATAGTGGTCCACATGAAGCAAGAAGGAAATCTAGTTGAACACGATTCTATAGCTGTTTTGGCCCAAATTTGGGTAGTTTATTTTTGGCATATTTAAGTACAGTACGATTTATAAAAAAATTTTCCTGTAACACAATCTCATGTGCACAGGGAAACATAATTATATAGAAACTCTTCTCAGGTACAAGTTTCTTCTTCCATGAAAGTGGGTTCTATAGATAGAATACGGGTCTTAAGGGCCTCGGGAAGGATCTAGTATGGTCTTGGTCATGTAGAATAGATAGCTCAGAGGTCATCTGGGCTATTACCTCCCTCTGATCCTGGCTGCAGGAACCTCGGGGAGTCCCTAGGCACACAGATAGCACAAGGTTCATCTAGGCTACTAGCCACCCCATTCCTAGCTTTCTGGGTAGAAAACGGGTTTGACATCTCTTCCATTGAAGAGACAACCCTACATGTTTAACATTCTTGGATTCCCTAGTGCTTATCTGTGAGGGCAAAGACCTCTGTTCCCAACGGTCCTACTGGCTGCACAGAGACAGACCTCTTCACAGTGTCGGGGCCATGCTCCCTAGAAGGCATTTGCTGTGATTTACTTAGCTAGTTAACTCCTTCTTAATAAACATTTGGGGATATATCTGGTTGCTGTATAGTTTTCATTTTGGCTTTTGAAGAGGGATACAGAGAAAGTCCCCACATTTGGAGATACTTTTTTTTTTTTTCATCAATGGGAACCAAACTTAAGGTCTTGTGCATTTGAGGCAAGTATTCTACTTCTGAGCTATATACCTGGCTCATGTAGATGTGCTTTACAAATTCTCATTGGAGGAATTGTTGTGTTGAGGAGAATATTCACGGGGTTTTTGTTTCTGTCTTTAGTTTCAGATACAGTTTTACCAGTCAGCATTCCTGACTGGCCTGGAACCTGCTAATATAAAACATACTGACCTAAAACTCCCAGTGATCCTCCTGCCTCAGCCTCTAAAATTCTGGGATTGCAGGCATGTAACATCTGCCCAGTCTGATGTGTTTATTTATTATTTATTTACTTTATTTTGATTTTTAAAAACCCACAAGATCTCAGGTAGCTCACGTTGAGTTCAAACTCCCTATGTAGCCAAGGATGGCATTGAATACCTGGTTCTCTTGCCTCTGCTCCCCCTGTGCTGGAATTACAGGTATGGGTGGTCATGTCTGGCTTGAAAATGTTCACTGTAAATGCTGATTACTATCGCCTCCTGGCCCACCAAAGAGAGAACACAGCTTCCTTCCACTCTCTCAGTGCGGCCCCAGTCCCTCTTATCATCCTTGGCTACAGACAAGCCTCTCTCTTCCAAGGAGTGATCACCTAAACCTAGTGTGGTCCTAACACTCAGGAGGCAGAGGCAGGCAAGTTTCTGAGAGGTCTAGGCTAGCCTGGTTTAAATAGCAAGTTGCAGGACAGCCAGGGCTACATTGTTTTAAAAAACAAAAAGAACTTAAGTCTTTCCCTTCACTTGTATGCCTAGGATACTATTTTTCTTTTCTACGTAGAACCTTCCCTAGGTTGAATGATGTGGGTTTGTTTGTTTTGCTTTTTAAGACAAGAGTCTCATGTTATAGCCCAATGTAGCCTAGAACTCACTTTGAGCCAGACTGGCTTTGGACTCACAGAAATCCTGCCTCAGCATCTCAAAGTACTGGACTTCTGGGTGTGAGCCAACATGTCTGGCTCCCTTGGGGGGCTTCTACCACACAGGCTGCTTTGGAGAAAAGTGGAATCTGCTTTGTGATCACTGGGTCTGGACTTTGTAGGCTATGCTGCTGACCAGTGACTTGGAAAACAGAAATTAAAAGATATAGAAAAAAATGAAATATGTGCATAAAATCAGCACATGATCTCTCATCTCCTCCTCTGTACTCAACTGTCACAAAAAGGAAAGCTAAGCTTTCTTTCTGTGTCCAAGTCTGGGTCCCCCTATCTGATGGACAGAATATGCCTGGCTGGAGGTCTGCCTAAGCATTTGCTGCTGTGTGCCTGTCACAGAAACCAGATCTGGAAATAGCCACTTGGGCACCGGGGTTCATAATAGTGGCACACACAAGCTGCTGAGATGTTGTTAGTCGACTGCATTGTGTCTGGGAGGGGGCTTTGCAAACACGCATCTCAGTAAACTTATCCTAATTATTATTATTTTTTGTTTTTTGTTTTTTGTTTTTGTTTTTTTTTTTTTTTTTTTTTTGAGACAGGGTTTCTCTGTATAGCCCTGGCTGTCCTGGAACTCACTCGGTAGACCAGGCTGGCCTCAAACTCAGAAATCTGCCTGCCTCTGTCTCCCAAGTGCTGGGATTAAAGGTGTGTGCCACCACCACCCAGCTCCTAATTATTTTTAAAAACATTTCTGTTTGCTTATTTTAATTTCTTTTTTTATTGGATATTTTATTTATTTACAATAAAGATGTCATACCCTTTCCCTATTTCCCCTTCCTAGAACCCCCTATCCCATTCCCCTCCTCCTTTATGCTTTTATATCATTTTGATTACATGCATGTATTAAGGTCAGTTCTAGGTTGAGGGTCTAGCAATACAATAGATGCAAATATGCAAGGTACAAGCAACACAATAAACACAAATAGTCAAAGAAAAAGCAAGGCACTAAATCCAATTACTTGAACACTCCCGTGATCACTGTTTCTAGCTTATTTTAATTTCTTCATTTTTTTATGTGTATGGATGTTTGCTTCTATGTGTGTGCGCCATGTGTGTGCAGTGACCGTGGAAGCCAGAAGAGGGCACCAGATCCCCCCTGGAATTGGAGTTACAGAGGGTTGTGAACTGCTATTTTTGGGAACCCAACCTGAGTTCTCTGCAAGAGCAGTCAGCACTCTTAACCACTGAGCTATATCTCCACCCTTATTTGTTTATTTGTTTGGTGTGTGTGCATGTCTGTGTCTGGGTCTATGTGTCTGCAATTGTGTACATGTGGAAGTCAGAGGGCAACTGGTGAGAGTCAGTTCTCTCCTTCTACCACTTGGGTTTAGGGATAGAATCCAGGTCCGTGGGTATGACACCAAGCATCTCTCCTGCTCAGTTTTCTTGATTTTCACAACTGGAAGTCCCGTGCCCTGGAAGATGCACTGAGTTCCTGGCAAACCAGGCTATTTGGCTACCCCACAGGCTGGAGTAGGTCAGTGCAGTGGAGGACCAGGAATCCTGCACACGACTGGAATGTACAGACAACACACTTAGCATCCCAAGCTGCTCCTGCAAGCTCTGCAAGCTTCCTGCCCGTGCCTTTTATTCAGACTCCCCATTTCTTGGGAAAGGCTCATTCTTAATGCATCAGGACGAGAGCACAGTGTGTTCTTGAGATGATTTTGTTTTGTTTTTTTTTTTTTTTTTTTTTTGGTTTTTCGAGACAGGGTTTCTCTGTGTAGCCCTGGCTGTCCTGGAACTCACTCTGTAGACCAGGCTGGCCTCGAACTCAGAAATCCACCTGCCTCTGCCTCCCAAGTGCTGGGATTAAAGGCGTGCGCCACCACCGCCCGGCGTTGAGATGATTTTGAAACAAATGCTGAATAGCAATCCACAGAATAAGGAACTCTTAAAGGAAACAATTAATGCATTTTGAAATTGTGGTTTTTCCTTGGTTAAAAAAACAAATGTCTGTAGACAGAGAGCAAATCAAATCTTCAAGGGATAATTCAGCAATGAACTTAAAGCAAGTTCCCTTTGGCTGAACTGTCTACAACCTTAGAGACCCAAATCGTTTTGAAGGAGAGCTTGTTTCTCAGTAGAGATGGAGCCACAGAGTCTGTCTTTAGCCATAACTCATTTGTCTTTCCGGATTTACTTTGTTATTCCTTCCTCTTTTTGTTTTGAGAACGGTCGCCCTCTAATTTGGGCTTTTCCTTTCCATATATTGATGTCTTTAAAAGGAATAGTCGTAACCAGCAAACCTTGTCAGAGAGGCTGTTTAGAAGTTTAAAAAATGTGATTTTAGTGTTAGTTTGGAGCAAATATCAAAATAGAGCTTGGAATGGCGTTTATATGTGAACTTAAAAATAATGCAGAATTGTGGGAAATGCCTTTAATCCCAGCATTTAAAAGGCTGAAACAGGAGATTGCTATGGTTTGAGACTAGCCCAGGCTACAACTATAGTATGAGGCCCTTCTCAAAAGCTTAACAAATAAAACAATAAATAATAATACAGGTGTACTAGCCGGGCAGTGGTGGTGCACGCCTTTAATCCCAGCACTTGGGAAGCAGAGGCATTCGGATTTCTGAGTTCGAGGCTATCCTGGTCTACAGAGTGAGTTCCAGGACAGCCAGAACTACACAGAGAAACCCTGTCTCGAAAAACCTTAAAAAAAAATACGGGTGTACTAAATGAACTCACGCTTTCATGAATATCACATGAACACATTTATATGTGTCAGGAGTGTTCCTTGCCTGTGGTGATATGAATCTACAGAGCCATGTAATGGACAGCTTGTCAGTCATAGTTGCACTTGGCAGAAGCAAGGGATATTAATAGGCCTTCAGTCAACAAAGACACACTGGAGTAAAGGTCAAGATGTGGGATGGAGCTGGGCATGTTGTAACGTACCTGTAATTGTAGTGCTTGGTAGGTAAAATCGAGAGAGCAGGAGTTTAAGGTCATCCTTAGCTACCTAGTGAGTTCAAGGCCAGCCTGAGCTACCTGAGACCCTACCACAAACAAGCAAGCACACCCCCAAGTGCATTATATTTCCCAGCATTGTAGTGGAGACTCTTAAGTTGGTGTTCTTTCCCCTGAAAAATAACTAAAAAAACAAACAAACAAAACCCCCTCCTGCTATCTGCAGCAGTTACAGCAGCGAGCTGAATCCTTGGGTACTAAGATGAAAAGATAGAGGGTTTGCATTCAGAATAGGGTTTATCTCTGGGGAGAAGGGGAGAAAGGAGGTTTTTTTTTTTTTTAAACTCTTAGGATGTTCCTTAGAGGGAGTGCTTGCCCATGGACATGAGGGAGAATGATTAAGGTACAATTCGTTTTTCTATTTCTTTTCATTCTTTGCTTCCTCTTCAGCATCCCCCATTTCATCTACTTTTCCCTACCGAATGAAACTCAAGTTTAAATCATGGGATCATTCGAGCACAGTGTGATGGCATCCACAGTTCTTAGGTAGCATATGGGAATGGCCCAGTTGGAGGTGAACCCTGGGTGGGGCAGTGGGAAGAGCCTGCTGGCTGGCTGGCTCTGGGTAATTGCTGCTTTGGAGTCTTTCGGGTCTTCATATCCCCTTAAAGCAAGTGATGGTTTTGAAGACTTTCCAGCCTAACCCTGAAGGGCCGATGGCTCTTTAAATGGCTGTGCTCATAGCATGAACAGAAATCTGTGTGTATGCAATAGGTAAGCCCTTGTCCCGGCACCTTAGTCTATTTTTTTTAAAGTGCTGGGGACTGAATCCAGGGCTCTATGCATGCAAAGCAAGTGCATAGACCCTTACTTACTTCTCTTCCTTTTTAAACATAATGGTTTTTTAAAGTTATTTTTTATACATAAAAAATTGCGAGTATGGATATTTTGCCTGCACTATATCTGTGCACTACATGCAATGCCTTGTACTCATGGACGTCAGAGAGGGTGTTAGATCCCTTGGAGGTGGAATTTCAGATGGCTGTGAGCAGTCAGTTGGGAATTGAACTCCAGGTCCTCTGGAAGTGCACCCAGTGCTCTTAACTACTGCACCATCTCGCCCACTCCTCAGTTACTTCTTCTAAATGAGGATGGGCCTGTTTCCAAGCCAGGGACCTCTGAGAACATTTATTCACTCTGAGAACATTCGATCACACATCAAGATTTTGTTCTATCATTTGATTATTCTCTTATTTCTTCCCTTTCCAAAATCCGTGTCACCTCCAAGGGGTGCCTGAGTTCTGGGGTTTGCTAAAATATTTTTTCTTTCTCTGTACATGTGCTCCCACGTGTGCACGGCATATGTACAACTGTGTGTGCTTGTGAGTGGAGGCCGGGGTGTGAAGTTGGATGCTGTTCTTAATCCCTTTCTACTTTAGTGCCTGTAGAACCCAGAGCTCACACATTTGGCTAGACTCACCTGCAAGCAAGCCTGGGAAATCCTCCTCTCTCTCTGCCTCCCCCAGCGTTTGCATTAAAGCTTCAAATGTAGCTTTGTGCATGGGTACCGGAGTGCTAGCTCTCCAAACCTAAGTCCTTATGCTTGTGTGCCGAACACTTCACTGACTAAGCCATCTATCTCCCTAGCCCCTGCTATGACACGATGCTCCCAGTGTGGTTTCTGAAGTCTGGGGAAAGCCCTACCGCCTTGCTCTCTTCATCTGGGTTCAGGCGCCCATGTGGCTCCTTTGAGCTGTCATTTAATTCACATTTCTATATTAGCCAACAGGGGTAGTCACGCCTTTCTTTTGGAAGCCCTCTTGCCCTTGCTTTTGTGGTTTCATATTTACTTTACTGCACTGTCTAGTTTTACATCAACTTGACAAAAGCTAGAGTTACTTGGGAAGTGGGACTCTCACTTGGGAACATGTTCCTGTGAGACTGGCTTGTAGGCAAATCTGTAGTTCATTTCCTTAATTAGTGATTGCTGTGGGAGTGCCCAGCCCATTGTGGGTGGGACCCACCCCTTGAGCTGGTGATCTTGGGTGCTATAAGAAAGCAAGTAATGGGTGAGCATGGCAGTGACCAGACTCTTCCATGGCCTGTGTATCAGCTGTATCCTCCCCTCTTGTGTTCATACCCTGACCTCAGTGATGGACAGTTTCTTGGAAGTCTCAGAGGAAATAAAGCCTTTCCTCCCCAAGTTGCTTTGGTCATGGTCTTTATCACAGCAAAAGAAACACTAAGACCCTTACCCTGTCTACTCATCCCTGAATTTTTCTGACAGTGCTAAGGATTGATTCAGGGGCCCCACACCTGCTGAGGGAGTGTTTTATCCCTGAGCTATAGCCCCAGCCTTCTTTTTATTTATTTGTTTGTTTTTCATTTGCTTAATTTATTTAGTGAGTGTGTATGTGTGTGGGTGCTTGCCTACTGTAGCATGTACCTCAGAGGATAACTTAAGGGAGTTGGTTCTTCCCTTCCACCTGATAGGTCCCAGGAATTGAATCCTGACTGTCAGGCTTCGTAGCAAGTGCCTTTATCCACCGAGCATCTTGCCAGACTCGATCTTTTGTTTTTTTTTTTTTTAAATTTTGAGACAGAGTCTCACTAAGTTGTCCAGACTGGCTGTTAAATCAAGGTGTAGCCTAAGAAAGCCTTGACCTTGTGATCCTCCTTCCTCACCTCCAGATTAGCTGGGATTACAGGCATGAGCAACCAGGCCTGGCTCTTTTTATTTTTAAAATATTTATTATTAATTATTTTGAAGATTTATGTGTTCTATATCCTGTGTCTGAGTGTTTTGTCTCCATGTGTATAAGTGCACCACATGCGTATCTAGTGCTTGAGGTATCCAGAAGAGGGTGTTGGATCACCTGGAACAGCAGTGATAACTGGGAACTGTCCTGTGGTTGCTGGGAACTGAACAGAGATCCTCTCTCTCTGTAAAAGTAGCAAGTGCTCTTAACCACCAAGCCATCTCTCTAGCCTTCTTTTTATTATTTTAAAGTGTGTGTCTGTGTGTGTGTGTGTGTGTGTGTGTGTGTGTGTGTGTGTGTTGCCTTCTGAGGTTAGAGGCATGGTATACTTTGGAGCTGGAGTTACAGGCAGCTGTAAGAGCCCCCTGATGTGGGTGCTGCAAACCTGGTTTACACAGGAGCAACACGTGTTCTTCAGTGTTCTTCGCTGCTGAGTCACTTGCTTTGCTTTTCAAAGTCTTTATATGCCTCTCACCTCACCCCCAGTGTTAAAGCCCATTTAGACGTAGATGTTATCTTTACATTCTGCGTGCACAGGCCTGGATCAAGAGCTCCTCATTCAGCAACTGGAGGTGACACTTAGAGAGCCGCATGTCCTACCGTTGCATGCCTTCTAGGACAGCCTTACTTTAAAAACAAGCAATAGAGTGTAATAGAGTATAGTTTGGGCAAGGATTAGAACCCTTGTACACTGTTGGTAGGAGTGTAAAACAAAAGAGAAAGAAGTGCCTCGAAAGCCCACTATTGAATGGAAAATCACCAAACCACCCTGTGCCAGCTCTGCCTCTGCTCCTATAACAAATAGCCTTAAACCTAGACAGTTACGATATCAGAAGGTTCTGACAACTCTGGAAATGCAAGATGAGGAGCCAGCAGATTTGTCATCTGAGGAGGGCACAGTCCCTTTGCTGCTGCCTCCTGCCCTTTCTGTCTTTCCACCCTCCAGCAGCTACCCCTCTTCCTTTATTTATTTCTTTACTTATTTATTTAATTTTACTTTTTGTGGTGATTCGGTTGATTGAAGTCAGGGCCTCACAAAAGCCAGACAAGCATACTACAACTGAGATATAGTCCCAGCTCTTAAAACTTAGAGTGTGGTAGAACTTTGCTTTACAGTATGGCTTCTGAATACAGGAAATGTGGCTAAAAACTGAAATTTTCTATATGTGTGAAATTCACATTGGGTTTAAAAGGCTTACTATGAACCAAAGAATGTATAATATTTCATGATAAAAATAAAAATATTGTAAAATATTTTATATTAAATATATTTTATATTCAAATATAATAAAATATTTTAAATATTTTTCCTTTCATTTATTTACTGGGATTTTTGAAATTTTTATTTATTTTTTATTTTATATATATGGGTGTTTTACCTGCATGTATGGCTGTGCAGTGCGTATGAGCATTGCCTGTGTAGGCCAGAAGAGGGCATCTGATCTCCTGGAACTGGAGTTAAGGTTGTGAACCTTAACATGGATTCTGGGAATCAAACCCAGGTCTGGAAGAGTAGCCTGTGCTCTTAATTGCTTAGTGATCGCTCTATCCCATGGTTTATTTATTTATTTTTTCATTTAGTTT
Source organism: Grammomys surdaster (assembly GCF_004785775.1). Classification (NCBI taxonomy): domain Eukaryota; kingdom Metazoa; phylum Chordata; class Mammalia; order Rodentia; family Muridae; genus Grammomys; species Grammomys surdaster. The sequence goes on along the minus strand of NW_021604670.1, from coordinate 8,064,757 downwards.
TGGTTGCCTAAATATAACTAATCAAATTCATAGTCCTTTAGCCCGAGCTTCTCAAGAAGTTGGGATATAGGCACAAGCTATTTTCCTAGGTAATAATATTTTAATAGTGATTACATATACAGGTCATTAGATAAAACATTGAATTTTTTAAAGAGTTGAGTGCTTCTTGGAGGTATAATAGGTTTAAGTACAAGTAAAATTTGCAAGTTAAAATACAAATTTTTCTTTTGTTTTTGGAACATGGGGGTCAGGTGGGGGTAATGGCAGAGTTTCATGTTGCCCAGGCTCATTATGTGGTTAAATCTATATGAACTCCTGATCCTCCTGCCTCAGTCTGAGTGCTGGCATCACTAGCCTGCGCCACCCTGTCTGGCAAAATGATCATATTTTAATGCTGGAAAGAAGGGTACAAACTTGATTTTCTTATAAAAATAGGTTTTGATTAGGATAAGAAAACTGACAGGGTAGCAAAAACATTTCCCTCGTGTGGAAAGCAATAGTTGTTGATTCAGAAGAGGAGTTTAGGAAATTTTCATAAATCAAAATATTCATGTAAGTTCCCACTCCCTTCCCTTTCCCCTGTGGACTGACCCCAGAGTTTGATGCTAGACCAGGGCTCTATCACCCAGCTACACCTCTAGCCTCGACGGTGTTGTTTACAGTTGGCAGCAAGGAGTCCATTTGTTCATGGTCTTTAAACATGTTCTAAGTCCCAGTGTTATCCGTGCCATCCCCCCTCCCCTGCCCTGTGCTTGCTCTGTGTGTCTGCAATTTAAAAAGTGCAGAGCTTGCGCGAGATGCATGGCCACATTCACCCTGGTTTGCAAAGGACACCCCTGGAATACGCATCTTTACTTCTTTATGCTTTTACTTAATACTCATCTTTTCACGTTTCACTCCCCTCCAGATCAGCAACGTCTTGTTTTTCATTTTACCGCCCATCTGCATGTGCTTGTTCCGCCAGTATGCAACGTGCTTCAACAGCGGCATCTACTTAATATGGACTCTCCTGGTTGTAGTGGGTAAGTGGAGTCATGTGGAAACGGGACTGAAAGGGAGGAAGTGGGACCCCACATGTTTCCTGTCCCTTTTGAACACAATGTTTTGTAAACTAAAGTCACTCTGACGTCTTAGCCATTGATCCCCTGATGCCAAAAGAACTCTTGAGTGCCGGCTTGATAACAAGACAGCCTGTAACTATCACATATCTCAGCATCTGTGGGACAGTCGCTGGTGGCGTGCCAGTGTCAGCGTGGTTTTCTGAGAACTTCTGAAGAACCTCTGAAACAATTGAAGTCTGATGAGATGTGGCTCCAGAGGACTTAAAGAAAAATATTTAGACGTTTGGTCCCCTCATTGTTCTGTGAAATACTTGTGTGTGATTTCCATTTCCTCTCCGGCAGTTTGGGAATTCTTAACAGAGAGATAGTGTTGAGTTTTATTTACTGCCTGTTATCGTGAAGGTTCAGAGGATGGAAACATAGTGTGCTTGGCTGTGGAATTCTGTGGAGATGTGTTGCCGTTTGAGCCCAACTTGAAACCCTCTTTCTAGTCTCTAGGTCTGCATGCCTGAACCCTGTGAGTCTGTTTGTCTGCTGCCCCTCTCTTCCCCACTCTCTCTCCCTCTCTTTTTTCTTTTCTTACTTTCTCTTTCTTTTTTGAGAGTGATCTGGTGATTCTGATAGCTCTTCCTAGAGAAGGGCTCTCCTGAAGCACTGAGTCTGTTCTGCATTCATCTTTTTTTTTTTTTTTAGTTTTTCGAGACAGGGTTTCTCTGTATAGCCCTGGCTGTCCTGGAACTCACTCTGTAGACCAGGCTGGCCTCGAATTCAGAAATCCGCCTGTCTCTGCCCCCTCTGCATTAATCTTTATTGATTGTGATTCCTTCTAGGAATTGGGTCTGTCTACTTCCATGCAACTCTTAGTTTCCTGGGTCAGATGCTTGATGAGCTCGCCATCCTTTGGGTTCTGATGTGTGCTTTGGCCATGTGGTTTCCCAGGAGGTATTTACCAAAGATCTTTCGGAATGACAGGTAAGCTTGTGCTAAAGACTTTTGCAGGGATGTGGTTGTCGATGTAACACACTCATCAAGTTGTCAGTGTGACACACTCATTGAGCAAATTACAGCCTGAGTGAGCTCAGCTGGTGACGAGCTCCTCCTACTCTAGCTTACCGTCTGCCAGTTTAACGATCTGATAGGACAGCTGAGCTGACGGATAAACGAAGAAATGCTTGGCAAAGAACGTATGGTAGGGACAAGAACTCAGAGATCTGATTTGTGTGAAAACACTTCCAATGGGAGAGACATTTTTGGACGCTATTTCGAAGTCCTTTGGTTTCCTGCTAGCATATGTTGTCCAGTACAGGCCAGTCCGTGTCAGGTTGTTCACAATCGCCTATAACTTCAGCCCTAGGGGGTCTAACACCTCTGGCCTCGGTGAGCACCTGCACTCCTGTACACACACCCATACATGTATTTAAAGATAAAGTAAATATAGAAAAAAATTGATTGTTTTTTGAAGCCTGAATGGGAGGGATATTTGTGGAAAGTACTGGCTACAGAAAACACATGGTAAAATTGTGTGTGTATGATATCCTACTTTTAGAATCCATCAAGTAGATTACAAACACACAGATTTATATACATGTATAAAATGAACATATAATTATTATTTAAAAAAATTGAAGTTGTATTTATTTTTATTTCATGTGTATGGGTGTTTTGCCTATGTGTAGTTCTGTGTACCATGAACATGCCTTGCCCTCACAGGCCAGAAAAGGGCGTTTGAACCTCTGGAACTGGAGTTACAGATGCCTGTGAGCTGCCACAGAGTGCTGTGAATAGAACTGGATTCTCAGGGAGAGCAAACAGATACTGTCCTTTGAAAACAGACTTGCTTTATGTTTCATTTTGTATCTGTTTGTGTATGGGAATGTGCATGCACACCTGTGTGCAGTTGTGCACGGGGTCCAGGAGATGCCAGCAGGAGATGCCAGCTTCCCCGGAACTGGAGTTCCAGGAGACTGTGAACTTACTGATGCGGGTGCTGGGTACTGAATTTGTATACTTTTTAAGAGCAGTATGCACTTGTGACCAACCGCTGAGCATCTCTCCCGCCCTCCTAGTTTGGTTTTGTTTGTTCTTGAGTCAGGGTCTCATGCAATCCTGGCTAGACTAGAACTCAATAGGTGGCTGATCTGAGACCTGAACAGAATCTTCCCGCCCCTTCTTCCTATATGTGTGTGACTTACAAGCATGTACCACTATGCCTGGATTGATCAATATGTGTTTTCATATATGTACAAACATTTTGGTACTCTGAGGACAACAACCATTGGCTGCCATTAGCTCCCCCAACCCCTGACCCCCAGACAGGGTCTTGGCTGGAGTGGAACTCACTTTGTGGACCAGGCTAGCTTTGAACCCACAGAGCCTCCTGAGGGCTGGAATGCAAGGCAGGCACCACCATGCCAGGCCCAGAGATACCTATGCTTATCATTACTCTAAACTAGTTGATGTTATTTAAATACAAGGAGCACTATTGATTTTAATATGAAAAATTAAACTTTAATTGGGATAGAGAGAAAACACTCTTAAGTGAATTAATCTTTATCCTTCAACATAGGAGTTGAATAGCATAATTTTCAATTATCATCTAGATTTAGAATTATCCTTAAGAAATTTATATTATTTATAAAAAAAGAAGAGAAAGCAAATTAGTAGACCTTTATTTTGCCTTCTAATTAAAAGAGAAAAGTATGCTCTAAGATCTCCCCATTCCTTCTTTCTTGCTTGCTTGCTTTCTGTGTCTGTCTGTCTGTCTGTCTGTCTGTCTGTCTGTCTGTTACTGGGAATTGAACTCAGGTCCTTACACATGCTGTGTCAGTTAATAAACATGTTCAGCACCAGAAATGTACTTTACAATGTGTCCAGGCTGCTATGGAGACCACAGAGTAAAACTTGGTTCATCTCAGGAAAAGCCACATAAGTGCAGGGTTAGGGACCAAGTGCATAAGGCAAGGTCACGAGGTGGTTTTGCAGGTGATGACTTTTAACTTTGCCCACCAGCTCCTGGGGTGCCCACCTCTTGCACTCTGAAAGGCTTAGAGATTGATCTAGTGGGTGCAATAAGGGTGTAAAGAAATGATAGACACACAGAAAGAAAAGCTGGGATCCAGTGGCCATGGGTCTGATGGAGATGCACCAACAGTAGCGGCAACTTGGAAATTCAGCACCTTTCTTGTATACATCTGCATAAATGAGTCAGGGTTACTGTACACAGCTGAAGCAGGAGGCAGGGTTCCTGTATACAGCTAAATGAAGCAGAAGACAGGGTTATTGTATACAGCTACAGCAGAAGCTAGGGTTACTATATACAGCTGAAGTAGGACACAGAGATATTGTATACAGCTGGAGCAGGAGCCAGGGTTATTGTATACAACTGAATAGTTGAGTCAGAGCTACTGTATACAGTTGAAGCAGGAGGCAGAGTTACTGTATACAGCTGAAGCAGGAGGAAGAGTTACTGTATACAGCTGAAACAGGAGGCAGGGTTATTGTATACATCTGAATAGATGAGTCAGGGCTACTGTATACAGCTGAAGCAGGAGGAAGAGCTACTGTATACAGCTGAAGCAGGAGGCAGGGTTATTGTATACATCTGAATAGATGAGTCAGAGCTACTGTATACAGCTGAAGCAGGAGGAAGAGTTACTGTATACAGCTGAAGCAGGAGGCAGGAGACAGGGCTATTGTAGACAGTAAAGCAGGAGGAAGAGCTATTGTATACAGCTAAAGCAGGAGGTAGGTTTAGTTAATCTTGGCAGGAGGTCCTTGTACAGGATCAGCCTCAGGCTGTAATTATAGAAAGGAGGAAGCCTCTGTGGACATCCTCCGCACATACTGTCAATATCCACACACAGACCATGGGAAGGCTTTGCCATTCCTATGAGTCTGAGGCACTGTGGTCCTTATCTTGACCATGCTTACGTCATCGATATATACATACTCAGAACTTCATCAGCTCCTTACACATTCTGGTGTGTGTTAGTTTCTGCATCAAGGAGCCACTTTCCCTTAAGAACTCCTCTTTCAGATCTTGGTTGGGATCTGGGTAAGAAATTGAAGAAATGAGAGTCAGGATTTTCTCTATTTGTGGCATCCTATATAGTTCTAGGTTGAGATTTCTTTTCCTTCCTTTCTTCCTTCCTTCCTTCCTTCCTTTCTTTCTTTTTTTTTGGTTTTTCAAGACAGGGTTTCTCTGTGTACCCCTGGCTGTCCTGGAACTCACTCTGTAGACCAGGCTGGCCTCGAACTCAAAAATCCGCCTGCCTCTGCTTCCCAAGTGCTGGGATTAAAGGCGTGCGCCACCACTGCCCGGCCAGAGGTTGAGATTTCAATAAGCAGTTTTTATTCTATTAATTATAGACACCATTTTTCTTCCTCATTTCACAGAGTAGAAGTGGGGAATGTTTAAACAGGAGAAAGGGATGTTGGGTGCTGATGTTGGTGATTGAAACCTATCAACTTAAAGATGAAAACAGTGTGAGCTGCAATGTTGGGACATACATGGGAACTGTCCATCACAGTCCTGTGAAGTGTTGGCCTAGGGAGCTTGTGACATGTGAGTGAACACTGAGCCCTGGGTGTGGGGAGAGTCATTTGGAGGCTGAGAACCACATGTCCTGTGTCCTGACTGGAGATGGGGTTGGTTTCCTGCTCTTGGTGCTTAGGACCTGGCTGACTTGGCTTGCTAGTTCCTGATCTGTGAACTCTCCCGAGGCACACACTTTGCACCATGCTCAGCAACATGGTGAGTGCTGTCCCTCAGCTCTCAGGGTTCCATGTGGCACACAGTGAACAGCTCTGCTTTGGGTTTCTGAGATACATGGAGAAAGCAAGGGAGAATTTGAATAATACACAGCAAGGAAGAACAGGCAAAAGGCTCATCCTCATCTGCCCATCTTCATCCTCTCAGTGACTTGAGGCAAGAATGTCAAGCATCCATGGGGGCTTCTTAGGATTATAGTAGGTGGCTGTTCTGCAGCAGGCCAGCCTTTAGAATTTTTACCAGCACTTGAGGCAAGGGATACATAGTTCATACACAGACCGCAGGCAGAGGTACATGCTTGCACGAACTCGTGTGTGTGTGTGTGTGTGTGTGTGTGTGTCTGAGAGTGTGCATACACACACACATGCACGAGTGTGTGTACACACACTCAGAAAAAAATGAGAGATGGGTGTGAGTATAGTTTATTACAAAGCCCTTGTGTAGCCTGGTTTGAGTCCAAGTTCTAGCACTGCAAAAAAACATATTTATTTTTTGAAGAGAAGATGAAATTAAAAGGTATATACAGAACCTTGCTTCTCAGAGAACGAGGACTTAGTAAGTGCTACAAGCTACTGTAAAACAGAAATCTGGAAATACATTTACAAAATGTCCTAATTAGGTTTCTGGTGCTGTGATAAACACCATGACTAAAAGCAACTTGGGGGTTGGGGGGAGGGTTTAATTTCAGCTTATGCTTGTATTCCATCACGAAAGGAAGTCAGAGCAGGAACTCCAGGCTAGAACAGAGACTGTGGTGAGATGCTGCTTACTGGCCTGCCCCCAGGCTCACAGTCAACTACCTACCTTATTATACCTTCCAGCGTCCTCTGCCCAGCATCCCAGAGTGGGCTGGGCCCACCTCTCCATCCATCATTAATCAAGAAAATGCCTTCAAAGACGTGTTACTGGCCAACTGGATGGGGTTACCTTCTCAGCTAAGGTTCTCTCTTCTCCAATGAATCTAGTTGACAGAAACTGAACAGCACAAACAATAACACTACCTATAGAAGGTTAGTGTTCATCATACCAATATGAGAGGTTAGGAAAAGACACAGTTTCATTTTACTTTGAAGTCCTAGAACTCTTCAGAATATACACTCAAGTATTCAAAATTTTAGATATTTTTTTTTTCAGACAAAGTAAGCAAAAAAAGGGGGGGGAGGCTTTATAATAGGCTAATGGAATATGCTTCCCAAATAACCCTCACATGTACTGTGTTCATTTTTTATAAAACCTACAGCCAGCCTTCATTTTGGAGTCCACTTCATTTTTATTATCTTGAGTGGCCAGGAAGTAGGCTAGGCCCTTCCTGTCTTAGCAATGGAAGGCTAGAAGCTTAAACTGTCTGGGTCTCAGTGCTCCCTGGGCGAGCTCCCTGGGAAAGCTCCCTGGGTGAGCTCCCCGAGGCCCTTCCCAGGCCAAGTGCTGTAGCATCAGGGATAACAAGGGCTGGCTGCTTTAAGTAGCTATGTTTGCTTTCTGACTGTCGAAACTAGTGAGTTCTAACCATCTAAAGGAACATCTCAGAGTTTATGGACATGGTTTTATCATCCATAAAATCCATCTCACTTTATAGGAGTAAAGGTGACATTATCAAGTGCTAAATATAAAAAGCAGGATCAGTTAAGAAGGAAAAACACTTCGTTAAGGGGTAGATAATGGTAACAGTAACGGCTTCTTTTACTATTGTTATTATTATTATCATTATTATTATTATCATTATTATTATTTGGTTTTTCGAGACAGGGTTTCTCTGTATAGCCTTGGCTGTCCTGGAACTCACTCTGTAGACCAGGCTGGCCTTGAACTCAGAAATCCACCTGCCTCTGCCTCCCAAGTGCTGGGATTAAAGGCGTGCGCCACCACTGCCTGGCACGGCTCCTTTATTATTAATGGTTAGGAAGTTGGGTTGCTAGATTTGTGTTTTGGGAATACAGAAGAAGGGGGTACTAAGAGTTCGGTCACTGTGAGCTCTCACACAAGACTCTGTGGGCTATAGGGACCACCTGTCATCATACTTAGAACACATACTGTCAATTCTGGAAATTTCTGGCTCTTTAATACCTAGGGCCTCTGATGACTCTTGCTCGAGTATGCTGGGCTGGCTGGCTTTCTCCTGGCCACGTGACCTTTGTTTACTTCAAATGGTTGCAAAATTGTGTGCGTGCACAGGATGTCCTCGTTGTGCAGCACATTCCTCCACTCCCTCTGGACCCAGTGTGGGGAGGTGTCTGCGACTGTCTCCTAAAGCATGTGCCTTTAAACTATTTGGCAGTATTATATGGAGCCTCAGGGGAATTACAATGCCTGTCCAGCCTGCTCTCCTTCAGAGGATATCATCAACAATAACATTTTTTTTTCTGTCTTGTTTGCTTGTTCTGTTTCATTTTGAGACATGGTAATACTCTGATTCTAGTTGGCCTCAACTCAAAGCAATCCTCCTGCTTCAGCCTCCCAAATGCTCAGATTATTGCTCAACAATAGTGATATTATTAACATAGTATTTTTTCTTATTGGCACATTACATGCCTGGGCTCTGTATTAAGCACTCTCAAGAATGTCATGGGTGTTAGTGGTTCAGTTCCATTTGAGACGTCTGTGCTTTTAATTACTGTATTCCTCTTTGTAACCTGTGCTTGAAGCTTCCATTGCACTGGGTAGTGCTATACTTTGAAATATTATTTTTCCCTCCCCCACCCTCTTTTAAATAAGGTCTCAGGTCTCATGTGTTCCAGGCTGACTCCAAGCTAGCTAGCTGAGGATGGCTTTGACCTTTTTTTTTTTTTCCTTCGAGACAGGGTTTCTCAGAAATCTGCCTGCCTCTGCTTCCCAAGTGCTGGGATTAAAGGCGTGCACCACCGCTGCCTATCTTTTTTTTTTAATTGTCATATTTGGTTAACACTTTAAGATTTATTTATCTTATTTATATAAGTACACTGTAGCTGTGTTCAGAAGCACCAGAAGAGGTCATCAGATCCCTTTACAGATGGTTGTAAGCCACCATGTGGTTGCTGGGAATTGAACTCAGGACCTCTGGAATAGTAATCAGTGCTCTTAACCTCTGAGTCATCTCTCAAGCCCTGGCTTTGACCTTCTAATCCTCCTGCTTCCTCCTTTCATGGACTAGGATCACAAATGTGCACAACCACACCCAGTTTTTGAGGTGTAAGGGATCGACCCTAGGGGTTTGTGCATGCTAGAGAAACAGTATACTAACTCAGCTATATCTCTAGCCTTCAAATCTCTGGTTATGTTTCCAATTGAAGGGTGTGTGTGTGTATCTGTGTGTGTGTGTGTGTGTGTGTGTGTGTGTGTGTGTGTGTGT
>NW_021604670.1:8026010-8055500 GCF_004785775.1 Grammomys surdaster | reverse complement strand
GTGTGTGTGTGTGTGTGTGTGTGTGTGTGTGTGTGTGTGAGAGAGAGAGAGAGAGAGAGAGAGAGAGAGAGAGAGAGAGAATGAATGAGAATAATATTTTATAGTAAAGAAAAACTTAAAATGAAGTCCAAAGGATAAAACAACATGCAGACATGGTATATGCTAAGAAGATAAGGAAACACATGGGCTTGTCCTGTGACAAAGAGAGAAGATGAAGAGATCAAAAAGAGACCAGCAAAATGCTCTGCTAGCCTTGGTGTGTCAGGGGCTTGCAGGGAGAGTTGCCCAGTGCCCCAGAGCCATGTGCCTGGTGCTGGTCGCGCTGTCCTCAGGCTGGACAGGCAGCCTTGTTTCCAGTAGCTGAAAAGTTCTGGCCTGTCAGGAAGAAAACACAAGTCTCCTGATCATTTGCTGCCTGCATCCTTTCACATACGGCTGTTCCCCTCTGGTTCAGGGTTACAAAGCCTGTTCATTCCAGTCAGAAGGTTGGCAGCTTGATCAATGGTTTCCTGTGCCTTGATGATAAATGCCTTTCCTCTTTAGAAGATAAATCTGTATTTTGAAGGGTCAGTGCTTTTTGAGTTCTTTATAATAGAACTCCATTCCAATCCATTTCCTAACTGTGACCTGTTCCGGGGCTCTTGGCCAAAACAAATTCTGCTAATGACAAATAACAGAAAGTACAGGAAAATCATGTGCTCCTTAATTTAAGCCATGGATGAGGCTTCTGAGAGCGGCTAGGCCAGGGCCTTTCTTGCTCTATAGATCAGGAAACAGGATTTCTGGAGAGAGGAAGAAGCAAGCGTGCTCAGGATCACGTCGCCACGTCTGGCTGGCTCCACTTCCCTGAAGGCTGTAGGAGAGTGCCAGCCATCTTCTCAAGTTAAAATCTTGTCAAGACAAACTTCCAGTTCATGCTAGACCTACAGGTTGCCAGGAAATATCTTATTTGATTTTTTTTTCATAAAACCTTTAGTTTTATAGGTTGGCTACACAGAAATTTTTTTCTTTTAAGTAGTAATGTTGATCCTTTATTGATGGTCTCTGGTGTCTCATACATATTGACCTGTTAGAACTACTTGGGGCTAAATGGATTCTGTGAAGTTTTATTTATTTATTTATTTATTTATTTATTTATTTATTTAATGTATGTAAGTACATTGTTGCTGTCTTCAGAGACACCAGAAGAGGACACTGGGGATTTCATTGCAGATGACTGTGAGCTACCATGTGGTTGCTGGGAATTGAACTCAGGACCTCTGGAAGAGCAGTCAGTGCTCTTAACCGCTGAGCTATCTCTCCAGCCCTCTGTAAAGTTTTATAAGTATGTATGTCCCTGAACTTACCTTTATAAAGACAGAGTTGAGTAGCTATAGCCAAGAACTTAAGACCAACAAAACCTAAAATGCTTCAGACTCTTGACAGAAAAAATATTTTTTTTTGAGATCGGTTATGTTAAGTAGTTGAGGCTGGTCTTGCACTCCTGATCCTCCTGCCTTTACCTTCCAAGTTCTGGGATTATAGTCCTATGCTACTGTGTCTGACTTATACAGACAGGGTTTGTCAAGTCCTACAGAAGATCTGATAAAACACAGAATGACAAAAACAGGGAAATCATTACCTCCCAGGAGACTTAGGTTGATGGTGGCTTAACCATTTTCCCAGTTAAATGTTTTCAAAGTCTTTGATTTGCCAGCCATCAGCTCCTAGAAGCAGACAGGATGGCTTTTAGGTCTGGCTTATCTGTAACCTAACGGTACTTAGTATAGTATACAACAGTGGTCTCAACCTGTCACATATCTGATATCCTGCATATCAGATTTTACATTACGATTCATTACAGTAGCAAACTTACAGTTATAGAGTATCGACAGAATAATGTTATGACTGGGGGTCAGCACAACATGAGGGACTGTATTAAAGGGTCACAGCATTGGGAGAGTTGGGAACCACTGGTGTAGAAGTTCTTCTCAACTTGCACAAATAGTGCTGGCTGCACCTCGCCAATAGTGACAAGCAATGGGAGCGCACACAGAGCCTTGGGTTCAAATCCTCGGCATGAGGTTGGGGAAGCATGTTAAACAAACCAACATGATTTCCTTTGTTAATGGATTTTCTTCACTTCCACTGACTTAGGGGCAGGTTCAAGGCAGTGGTGTGTGTCCTGTCTGCAGTTACAACATGCCTGGCATTTGTCAAGCCCGCCATCAACAATATCTCTCTGATGATTCTGGGGGTTCCATGCACTGCGCTGCTCATTGCAGAGTTGAAAAGGTGGGTACTGTTCTTCCTGTCTTTTGTTGCCCAGGTAACCATTTTCTTTTGGGAAGTTGTAGATGAAGGCTTCAGGTTCATCACATCATCAGCATGTCCACAGAGATCAGGAGAGTAGTCTGATCCTTTGGACTAGAGTTGTGAGCTGCCTGACATGTGTGCTGAGACCAGATCTGAGTAAGTGCTCTTAGCTTCTAAACCATCTCTCCAGCCCTTCCGGAAACATTTTATGGGGACTGGAGATATGGCAAAGAGCATTTGTTGCCCTTCCAAGCATACTTGGTCTTGTTCCCAGCATCTGAATGGTGGCTCCCAGGCATCCAACACCCTCTTCTGACCTCTGCAAGTACCAGGCATGCACATGGCACATACATTCAAGCTAAATCCATACAAACAAAATAAAAATAGTGAAGAAATCCCCCAAATTTTATTTTAGGTTGTGTGTGTGGGTCTTCCAGCCACAAAATACATATGATCACTTTAAGATTTGCTGAAAACATTGTTTCTATTGTAGTTACTTTAAAAATGTATTTGAATTCATACTTCTCTTGCTATGAACACTGAATGTCTCGATTCTTTTTTAATCCATTCTTGCTATGTAGCTGAGGCTGGCCAGGCTAACTCATATTGATCTTCCCACTCTTCCTTAGGACTGGGATCGTAAGTGTGAAACGAGTGCCCGTGAGTGACTTTTTAAAAATTATAAAGACAATATTTTATGTGTATGGGTGCTTTGTCTGTATATATGCCCGTACACCACTTACATGCCTGGTACTTGGGGAAACCAGAAGAAGGTATCAGATTCCCTGGAACTGGAGTTAAAGATGGTTGTGAGACATTATATGATTGCTAGAAATTGAACCCCGGTGCTCTCAGAGAACAACCAACTGCTCTTAACCCCTGAGTCATCTTTCCAGCCTCTAAATGTGGTTGTTGTTTTTTGTTTGTCTGTTTGTTTTGTCTTGTTTTTGATAGGATTTCTCTGTGTAGCCCTGTTTGTCCTGGAACTTGCTCTGTAGGCCTTCCTCTGCCTCCTGGGATTATAGGTGTTTGCCACCACACTGGGTTTATGAAGTCTTTCTTATCTTTAGTCCCCAATCTGTTTAGCTGCTTACCTGACTCCTATAGGAGTCACAGGTATTGAGAGTTCAAGTTGACAAAGCCAGGTTCCTCACCTGTCCTTCCTATCCCTAGTTTTCTCTGTTGTGTTTCCAGTTGTGCTAAATAGGAGTACCGTGCGTCCAGATGTCCAAGTCAGAAGCTATCTCTCCCAGAACATCTCCTCTGGTCTTGGTCATTGTTCTATTTGTTGGCACGCCAATTCCCATACAATTCAAAGTCTTTCACACACATCTCTGCTGTCCCTGTAAGTTGAGAGAGCGTATTGTGTGTCGTTCTACCGCCCCCCAACTCCTCTGCAAAACACACACACACACACACACACACACACACACACACACACACACAGAGTTCCCCCTTCTGTCTGTTCTCCACCATTCTGACTTCTGTGTCTTCACTTGAACCCAGGTCCCTCTGGCTCCAGGCCCTTGCTCACACGTCCCCCTTTCTGACCGTCGGTGTGATTGACTGTTGCTGGTCCTCTAGCTTGGGCCTCAGCCATTTATATATGGTCCTATTGCTCGCCTTTATAGCACTCACTACAACCGTGATTAGAAAGTTATTTGCATTGTTTGACTTCTGCTTAACACAGGGACCAAGGGATACTGCGTGGACAGGGCTCAGGTCTTTTTGTTCCCTGCTGTAACTCAGTCACCACCCAATCCCCAGTAAGGAAAAAGGAAAGGAAAGATTCCCTGCTTTGGTGACATTCCCAGAAAAAGGATGCCCTTGGAGCTCTGTGCATTTCCTTTCAGCATCTTCCCTGTTTGTTCTCACATGACATGTTATGCCAAGCCAGTCTTTCTCAATGTGCCTTGCTTTGCCTAGGGGACAAAGAGGAAGGACTGTGTTTTATCGCTCTGCTCATCTCTAGCCTTCCTTCCTGAAGCACGTCTGGTCTTTAGAGTTTCAATGTCGGTTCTGAACCTTCTGTCACCAGGAGAAAATGAAAGTTTATTCTGATTCAGGGTCATGACCTGATGTGCTGAACTTTGGGATATTTAAATTACGTTGCTAAGAGACTATCTTGCATTTAAAATACTTTAAAAACAACTTTTCCGAGGGGTGGGGAGATGGCTCAGTGGTTAAGAGCACTGACTGCTCTTCCACAGGTCCTGAGTTGGATTCCCAGCAACCACGAGGTGGCTCACAACCATCTATAATGGGATCCAATGCCCTCTTCTAGTGTGTCTGAAGACAGCTACAGTGTACTCACATACATACAATAAATAAATAAATCAATCTTTAAAAACAAACAAACAACCCCCAACTTTTCCTGGGGGCTGGAGAGGCTCAGTGGTTTAGAACACTTGTGTGTTGCTCTGACAGAAGGCTGGGTTTTGATTCCCAATACCACATGATGGTTTATGATGGTCCCTGTTCCAGGGGACCAGACACTGTCTTCAGGAGTCTTTGCATACCAAGGCATGCACATAGTGTACATATATACATGCGGGCAAAATGCTCATACACATAAAGCAGACACACCTAAACATTTTTAAATGATATTTTAAAATGTATCTTTTCTGATTCCGAGAATGATTATTTTATTCATTTTTTCCATGAATTAATTTATTTATTCACTTTAGATCCTGATTGCAGCTCCTCTCTTTCCTCTCAGTCCCCCACTCAGATGACCTCTTACCCCCCCCCCTTCTCTGAGAAGGAGAGGTCCCCTCTGGCTACCAACCCACCCTGGCACCTCAAGTCGCTGAAGGACTAGGTACATCCTCTCCCACAAAGGCCAATTGATTACTTTATTCTTTAAAGTACCTTAAGTATACAATAAAGGAGGCTGGGTCTGATAGTACATGCCTTTAATCCCAGCACCAGGGAGGCAAAGACAGGAAAATCTTTTTGAGTTCAAGGCCGGCTTGGTTTGCATAGTGAATTTCAGGACAGTCAGTAGGGCTACAGAATAAGACTCTGTTTCAAAAGCAAAACAAAACACTCCCTACTCCCAGCCAATAAAGGATTGGTAAGAGAAGAATTAGTGGGCGTTGCTCTCTGGGGTTTGTATAAGGATTGATAAGGGAAGAAACAGTGGGCGTTGCTGGGGGGGGGGCATTGTATCTTGAAGTCTGATCTCCTTGCAAATATTCATTTTTGCATTGCTTGTTTCCTTCTGAAACTTGACCTCACATTGATGTTCTGATGAAAGCCCTGATAATGAGACTAGAACCTGGTGGAACCAGGTTTGGGGCAGTCCCAAGCTGAGCTGGGCACCCTGATCAGCAGCTGTAGCAGGACCTGCATCCTCAGGAATGGAGGGAGATAACAGAGGCACCACCATGGGAGGCACTGCCATGGGAGGCACTGCCCTGGGCTCCTGGCTCTCCACTGACCTCCCTCTAGTCTGTCAACCCCCAGTGACCTCCTGACTGGCACTCTGCTTTCACTGACGCTCCTCACAGTACATCTCTGCCATGTTGCTCTGTTTTTGTGTGATCCTTAAGCCAAAATTTCTAAATTTAATTAGGTTGGGTGTTCATGGAATCTTTTTATAAAAGTAATGATGTGTGGAGAAACATTTTTAAGTTAAATTTTTGTTTTAATTTGTATGAGACAAGGTCTCTCTGAGTAGTCTTGGCTGTCCTGGAACTGGCTTTGTAGACCAAGGTGACCTTGAACTCAGAGCTACACCTGCCTCTGTCTCCTAAGTGCTGGGACCAAAGGCGTGCATCATCACACTTGGCTCATTTTCCCTTTCTTTAGATTCCCTTCCTCATCCCTCCTTCCCTCCAGTTTCTTCCCTTTCCTGTCCTTTTATCACATTTTATTGGAGCCTAGTCTAGCTTTGAGCTAGTCTGTAATTCTAGTCTGTAATCCTGGGGATTACCTGGGAGTATTTAGGAGGTAAGAGTGGGGGGCTACAGAATGGCTTTGAAGCCAGTTTGAACTGTACAACGTGTTTCCACAGTAACAAAAACAAATGAACATTGAATAAACATAATATAGTGCCAGGCAGTGGTGGCGCATGCCTTTAATCCCAGCACTTGGGAGGCAGAGGCAGGCGGATTTCTGAGTTCCAGGCCAGCCTAGTCTACAGAGTGAATTCCAGGACAGCCAGGACTACACAGAAAAACCCTGTCTCGAAAAACCAAAAAACCAAAACAAACCAAAACAAAACCATAATATAGTTCTATCCAAATCACTGGAGTCCGGCTGAAACTGTGCCTGTGCTTTATTAGTTTATTGATTCATCAACAAGCATTATTGAACCCCTGCTTCGGAACCATAGGAAGTAGGCATCCATTGGTTCCTACTGCCATTGACCTTCAGACATGAGGCAAATAATTGCACAAACAATATATCGTTTCAACTTGTAATCGTGCTGGGAAGGAGAACCGCAGGGTTCACCGAGAGGATGCAATATGAACAGATAGCCATCAGAGGGTACAGTTCAGGAAGTATTGGAATTCAGGCCTGAGGAGGAGAAACTGGGCTCAAGCTAGACTCTCTGGGAGCTTTGGTTTTACTTACAGAAGGACTAGAGTGGTTTTTATTTTGTTTTGATAGGGTCTCAATACGTAGCCCTGGCTAGCCTCGAACTTAGAATTTAGAGCAGACTGCCCTTGAATTTATAAAGATTCATCTGCTTCTGTCTTCTAGATGCTGGGATTAAAGGCATGTACCACCACACCTGGCTTATGTGCGTTCTCTCTCTCTCTCTCTCTCTCTCTCTCTCTGTGTATACATGTGTATGAATATTTTACCTGTATGTATGCCACATGTATGTGCTTACATGCCTGATGCCCTTGGAGACCAGAAGAGGGTGTTGGATCCCCTGGAACTGGAGTTACAGACCACTATGAGCCACCATGTATTTTGGGACCCTATCTGATTTTGTCTCTTTTCTTTCTGGAAATCATGAAGTAGCTTTGCCTGGCCTCATTCTCCCTGCCCTGATGAGCCAAGGGCAACAGGGCCTGGTGGCCATGGCCTGAAACCTCTTCAACCATGAGTCAGTATTAGTATTACTCTTTCTTCTTTTTGAGTCACTTGTCTCAGGTGTTTTGTTACAGTGATGGTTTGCTAGTAAGTTTTTTTTGTCCAGTTGACACTAACTGGAGTCATGGGGAGAAGGAAACTCATTTGAAAATGCTTCTATTACCCTGGCCTGTAGGCAAGTCTCTGGGGACATTTTCTTGAATAATGATTGATATGGGAAGGGCCAGCCTATTTTGAGCAGTGCCAGCCCTAGGGAGGGACAAGCCATGAAGAACAAGCCAGCAAGCAGTGTTCCTCCATGGTCTCTATTCAGTTTCTGCCTCCAGAGTTTTGCTTTGAGTTCCTGCCTTGGCTTCCCTCTAAGGTGGCCTGTGACCTGGGAGTTTGTTAGGTTTAATAACCCTTTCCTCCCCAAACTGTTTTTGGTCATGCTGTTTTTGTTACTGCAATAGGGAGCAAACAAGGCCAGAGGAAGTTAATGGTTTTTACATGTCATGAACCTCTATTTGTTTTTTCAGAAATACTTTTCCAAGGTGGCATTCAACGTTCCTGTAAGAGAACATTTTCTTGTGTTTTGTTTTTAAACAGAGCTTGCGAGCTGCTGTTACTCTGTTTTCACAGAAGCTTTTGCTTATGTTTCTCTCAGGCAGTGGGAATGGTCGTGGCATGCTGGGTCTTTGACATCTGTCCATCTGTTCAGTAAATAAGTTAAGCCTTTTCTTGGATGCTCAGACCTCTGTAAAACCGTAACTGACTCAGGAGTGCTCTACTGAGGAGAAAGGTCCTGGAAGAAAGGACTAGAACCTGTTTGACCCCCAGCTGTCAGTGGGTTCACTGGGAATTCCTCCCCAGGCATGGAAACCCTCCGCTTTAGGACCAATTCCGTAACAAGTGAAAAATTGTTGCAGGTTTCAGGCAACCTGTAGGTGTTGTGGAAATTATTTAATCCCATCCTAGGGTTCTACCCAGCCTTTACCGTTTAGTTCCTGGATAAAACACACACACAACCTTTATATTTACAATAAGCCTTAAATAGCACAAGAGCTGGGCAGATATCTACCCTCTATGCTATTAGAATCTACTTTCCGATCAGTAACCCCTTTCCTAACAGAGTTTTACTTACTATGTTTCACCTGGGCTGCTCTTAACTCCAATTGACTAGCCCTCTTGGCCAAGTTTTCTTGACTCCTAACCCATGGGTGCTTCTCCTTCCTCCTTCTGCACTTCTCCCTCCTTGTGGTTCTCCTCCGACCCCAAGCCTGGGAATCTTACAGCTCAACTATACCTCATCAGAAATAACTTAGGGGCAGGGTGACTTAGGTCTACTCCAGGTCTTGGGGGGCCAATATTAGCATTAGGACACAAACAGCACCAGGCCAATCCACTACAAGTAGGACTTGTTTCAGAAGAACATTTGTTCAGTGTGTGTTTTATTTAGCAAATCTTGAGAACTTTTTCTATGCCCAGTGCTGTTCTAATGCTGAAGAAACTGTGGTGAACAGCTAAAGTGTCAATGGGGGAACAAACAGCAAAATAGAAGATGTTAGGTTGCATTAAAGGAGGAATGGGCCAGGTGGTGCACACCTTTGATCCCAGCGCTCAGGAGGCAGAGGCAGGAGGATCTCTGTAATGGTAACTTTAATATAAATGTAACCAGTAAGCTAATACAACAGCTTTAAAATAAAATCTAGTTCCCCAATAAAGACACAGAAGATTTATTTTCCACTTAAAGTACAATAACTTGAATTATAATTCAATTTTTTTTTGTTTGTTTTTTTGGTTTTTCAAGACAGGGTTTCTCTGTATAGCCCTGGCTGTTCTGGAACTCACTTTGTAGACCAGGCTGGCCTCAAACTCAGAAATCCTCCTGCATCTGCCTCCCAAGTGCTGGGATTAAAGGCGTGCGCCACCGCTGCCCTACTCAATTCTAATCCTATGATCTAATCTGGCTACCTCTCAGCCACAGTTTCTGAGATATTTGCATTTTTAAAATATTGTTCTGGCCCTCTGGGTGTCAGGTGTGCTCTGCCTTGATGCCTTTCCAGACTCCTTCCTCATGGCGACTCCTCTCTTCCTCTCTTCCTTTCCCTCCTCCCCTGGCTGGCAGAAATCCCACCCTATTCTCTTTGTTGCCTGGTCATTGGCTTTCCCAGCTTTTATTGACAAAGCAGAGAATAAATGAGGAACATTGTTTACACAAACTTAGACAGGTGATTCGTGACATAAGCTTTAGAATACTGTGTCCCAATTGCAACAAGATATAAGGGCAGAGAAAGACATGAGTTTGAGGCCAGCCTGGTCTATAGAGAGAGTTCTAGGATACCCAGGGCTACACAGAGAAACCCTATCTTGGAAAACCCGAACCCCAAATCTAAGCCCCCAAGCTCCCCATAAGGAGGAAGGGTCTTGGGAGGGGATGGCTTTGTAAATTATTAAAAAATTGTGTCCCCAAAAGGGCTCTGTGTTAGTTACCTTTCTGTTGCTGTGATAAAATGTCACGAGACAGCAACTTATTTTTTTCTTTATTGAAAACAGATGTGGGTTTTTTTTTGTACAGTATATTCTGATTACAGTTTCCCCTCCCTTTACCCCTCTCTGGTCTCTTCCATATCCACATCTTTTCTGTTTCATGTTGTAAAACAGATATCTAAGGAAAGAAAGATAACGAAATAAAATTTTATTTTATTATATAAAATTTAAAAAATTAAAATATATAAAATTCAAAACTAATAAGGTAAATGAAAAACAAAGAAATTGGAATATGACAAAACAAACAAACAAGAAAAAGAGCCAAAGAAAAAGCACAGGAGTCAGGCTGTGGTGGCACAGGCCTTTAATCCCAGCACTTGGGAGGCAGAGGCAGGTGGATTTCTGAGTTCGAGGCCAGCCTGGTCTACAGAGTGAATTTCAGGACAGCCAGGGCTACACAGAGAAACCCTGTCTCGAAAAACCAAAAACCAAAAACCAACAACAAAAAAAAAAGGAAAGAAAAAGCACAGGAAAGCCATCTAGACACTCACAGAGCCCCTATGCAAACCCCAAACCGGAAGGTACAATGTACATACAAAGATCTGTAAGGTACAAAAAGATGCCCTGACTTAACACTATGTGACAAAGAACCTCTGAAGATGTGTTTGGGTTTATTTTGTATTGATTTCTACTGCTGGGCATGGGGCATACCCTTAAGAGTGCTGTGTGTCCCCTAGTGAGACTTCCTTGGAGAAGACTAATTTTTCTTTTTAAAAGATTTTTCTTACTTAAAGCTAGTTTTGAATTTAAGTGTATTTTAATTGTATTCTTTTCTTCCCCGATGTCCTTCTAGACCCTCTCCTGATTCCCACCCATGTAACTTTAAGTTCTTTCTCAAAAAAAAAACCCAAAAACCAAAAAAACTCCAAACAACAACAACAACAACAGCAACAACAGCAACAAACCAAGCCAAAACCTCAAAACAACTCAGTGCAAGCATCTATCAATTGGAGAGAGCTGTTGGGTTAGAGATGGGTGTGTGTGCTTACTTCAGCTCTAGGGAGGGCCTCGTCTGAGTGGGCCCTGTACATGCTGCTTCTGGTCAGCTCAGATATGCATTGGTCTTGTTGATCTAGAGGACCTTTCTTCCTTGGTATTCTTCACCTCGTCTAGCTCTTTCAGTCTTTCTAGACTTCTCTTCCACAGAGTTATCCACCTCTGTGTATTTGATGGAGCTATCCCTTTTAGGGCTGAGTGTTCCCAGGTCTCCCAATCTCTGTGTGTTGTCTGCCTGTGGGGCTATGTATCTGTGTCTTTGCATTGCTGCTTGAGGAAGCTTCTCTGATGTTGGCTAAGCAACACAGGGACTCTGAGTATAGCAGCTAGGAGTCATTTTATTGTTTCGTTTCTTTAGCAGAAAAGTAGTATTTGGTTTTCCCCTAGGTCCTTGGGCAAGGTAGTCTCAGATTCTTGGCCATCCAAGCACTGTTGGATATGGGTTCCATCTCATGGAGTGGGTCTTAAATCAGATATTGGTTGGTTACTCCACATGCTTTGTGCCACTATTACTGATGGAACTGGGTGGCAGGTTTGAACAAGTCACACTGTGCATCAGATCTCACGTGGGAGGTTTATTAAGAGGAAGAGGTACAGAGGCTACCTTTGGTTTTGGGGGGTGGGGGGGTGGGGGGAGGAGGAAAGAAGGGATGGGGGAAGGGAAAACATGGCTTTTAATCGGGGCCTTGGCACATGCACAAGAGGACATGTGACAGGGGCAACAATGTGTCACCTCTGGGTAGCTAGTGGTGATGTGTCTTGTTGTCACTGGTCCCTGGGAGCTGGCTGTGAAGATGTCTGATTGTTAGCATTGTCTCAGAGTCTCTTTCAGTTGTTCCTGGATGTGCCTGATTGCTAACAATTACACCAGCATATCTTGCAGACAGGTCATTCTTGTAGATTCCTGCCAAGGACCAGCCTCAGCTTGGAGAGGGGTTCTGAGAAAGGGGTGTCTGGGAGCAGTGAAAACAAACAACTTGAAGTCAAATCTTGGGTCTGGGCTGAGATCACTTTCCAGACTGTTGTGTTCTGCTCTGCTTATGTTGTGGACATTATTACAGCCCGGTCTGGAGTTTCTACCCTGCCTTTGGTTATTGAGTTCAAAGATGAAAGACACACTCAAAGCCTTTATATTTACAATAAGACCTAAATAGCACAATAGCTAGACAGCTGCCTACCCTCCATGCTGTTAGAATCTACTTTCCTATCGATAACCTGGAGTTATTACTTAATATCTACTATGGTCCATCTGGGCTGCTCTTAACTCCAATTGGGCAGCCCTCAGGGCCACGCCCTCCTGACCCTTAACCCATGGTGGTTTTTCCTTCCTCCTCTCTACACATTCTTCTCTCCTAAGCCTGGGAAACCTAAGCCCCACCTATGCCACTTCTACCCAGTTATTGGTTGTCAGCATTTTTATTCACCAATCAGAACTAACTTGAGGGCAGGGTCACAGGGGCTACACGCAGACTTCTGGTCTTGGGGGCCCATACTTAGCATTACAATACAAGCAGCATCAGATCAACCCACTAAAGTTCTAGGCTTTCTCTTGCTATTCTAAAAACTCTCTGGCTGAGATAGCTAACTTTACTAGCTCTCTATGCTAGTAAAAATTCTAAAAGCCCTCTGGGTAGCTCATGGCTTTTCTGACCTCAGACAATCTGCTATAAAAAAAATTCTGGGATCTTCCAACCAAGTCAGAAATCCTGTTAGAAAAATTCTAAAATCAAAAATCAGAAAATCAAAATTTTGATTCTAAAATCAAAATCAGAAAGCCAAAAGAATTTCAAAAGAGTTTGAGATTGCCTTCTCTAGATAGCTGCTAGAAAGACGTTCTAAAAGGGCCATGCTTACTTTCTAAGTAATTCTTGGGAGTTCTGACTAAGAAATCCTATTAGAAAAAATTCTAAAAGACTTATGAAAAATTCGAAAAGAGCTGTGTTCTCTCTCCATGGGTTCCCGACTAAAATAAGAAATCCTGTTAGAAAAAAATCTTAAAGACCTGCATTCACTCGCTCTCCAGACAGTTCAGCTCTTGCTAGGGAAAATTCTAAAGAACTGCTACTGCTTTCTGCTAGCCCATCTCATGAAGACAGAAACCCAGTTTTTTTTATTTACATATTAATTCAGTTATTTATTCCAGGTTTCCTTTAGCCTCTTAGGAAAAAGACAGCAAGTACATCTTCTTCTTCTCCTTCTCCTTCTCCTCCTTCTCCTTCTTCTTCTTCTTTTGGGGGGGGGGTTTGAGACAGGGTTTCTCTGTATAGCCCTGGCTGTCCTGGAACTCACTCTGTAGACCAGGCTGGCCTCGAACTCAGAAATCCGTCTGCCTCTGTCTCCCAAGTGCTGGGATTAAAGGCGTGCGCCACCACCGCCCGGCCGCCGCCGACTTCTTCTTCTTCTTCTTCTTCTTCTTCTTCTTCTTCTTCTTCTTCTTCTTCTTCTTCTCCTTCTCCTTCTCCTTCTCCTTCTCCTTCTCCTTCTCCTTCTCCTTCTCCTCCTCTTCCTCCTCCTCCTCCTCCTCCTCCTCCTCCTCCTCCTCCTCTTCCTCCTCCTCCTTCTCCTTCTTCTCCTTCTTCTTTTTTTAACATTGCAAAAGAATCCAAAGATCTGCCTGCCTTTGAAAATTAAGCTGGGTAGGACTTTGTCCTGAGATTACCATTCTGACCACACATAGACCTAAAGTAGCTCTGTCCCAGGCTGATCCTGAACTCAGGAATCTGCCTGCATTTGTAAGCATAAATTAAAAACTCTTATCTGGGTGGAATCGTGTCTCCTGATCACTACCCCCTAAATCTCTTTTATCTCCTTACTTTGTATCTTTCTGACATCTGGCTCATAGTGCAGCTGCCTGTGTTCTTTTAGATCTTTGAAGCCCCTCATACAATTCATATTGCATCCTTTCCTTGTATTTATGCATAATTGATAAATTATATATTTTCAAACTCATGTTTTTAGAGTTCTTTTCCACAGCCTTAAGGGCCGTCCTGAAGGTCCCAGCAATTACCACACTGCTGAGACATTAGGCACACCTTCACCTCCCACACTCATGCTGTCTTTGATTATCATCGAGTCATTAACATTTACAGGGAGGACACTCCTTGGAGGAATGTGAAAATACGTATGTTATTATACAAACAAGCCTTCTGCCTGCAGCAGCCATCCATGCTTCAGCCATCGATGCTTGCGGAGGCTCATGTCTGCTGGCTTTCTCCCTACCAGGTCATTCTGTCCCTACCAAGGTCATGGCAGACTCAGCAACTGAAGCCTTTGTAATTGGGTTGGTGTTTATCTCCAGTCATAGGAGTGAGGCTGTAGGTAGGCACTAGCTTAACTTCTCTGTGTTCTGTGAGTCATGTATGTGTTGTCTTTAGCAATAGGGTCATACCAGTATGTGGAAAGCCAAGGCAACTAGAAGGAAGGGTATGTTGGAGCTTACAGTTTTTTTTTTTTTTAAAGATTTTTACTTAATATATATATGAATGACATGTACTCTGTAGCTGTCTTCAGACACACCAGAAGAGGGCATCAGATCCCATTACAGATGATTGTGAGCCACCACGTGGTTGCTGGGAATTGAACTCAGGACCTATGGAAGAGCAGTCAGTGCTGTTAACCACTGAGCCATCTGTCCAGCCCGTGGGTGGGGGCAGTTACAGTTCTAAGGCATAAGAGTTCGTTGTCATTATGACAGGAAGCTTGGTGGCAGGATCAGAGCTCACAGGAAGCAGGGAGAGCAAACTTAAAATGACATGAATCTTTAAACTCACAAAGCCTGCCTCCGGTGACATTCTTAACTCTAACAAGGCTGCATCTTCTAAACTTCCCAGACAGCACCACCAACTGGGGACCAAGTGTTCATTCAATGAGCTGATGAGCTGGTCTCATTCAAGTCAACGCAGGCTACCCGGGTGATGCTGAGCAGACACTTGAAGACAAGTGAACTACATGGCTATGTGAAGGCAGAACACTCTAGTCAGAGGCAAAGCAAGTAGGAAGGCTGTAGGGCCCATTTGTGCTAAGACCTGGGGGGTTTGAGGAACAGTAAAAATCTACCATGGTTTGAACAAAGACAGTGGGAGCCAAAGTATGGAGAGAAAATTAAAAAAAAAAAAAAAGGCGAGGGAGCCCACGTATGGGGCCTTGTGGCCCCTCTGAATGCTATGGTTTGGTGTGCGCCAGCCCCCCCCCCCCAACCACATTAAAGCTTTGGAGCAGAGCATTGCCAGTTGACTACAAGGTCAAAGGTGAGAGTGTTAGGGAGGAGAAGATGTTGGGGACCTGGACCTACATGGCCAGAGGGCAGGTTTGAGGTGGAGTCTGAAGGAAGAGCTAAGAAACTGGATGCGGAGTCTACAGGCAGGAGGGAAGATGAGCTTGTATTTTATATCTTCATTAGATATCAGGGTACCCTCTCAAGATGGTAGATGGTTCTATGTATCTGGAGTTAGAGGCAGGGCCTGTGTGGAGAAGGTTATCGAATCACGTGCATACATGTGATATTTACATCTATGAGGCTGTCTTCAGTATGAGGCCAGTGCCGTGAGCTGGAGCCAATGAGAAGTTTTGAAGACCCAGGGGAGGTAGCCAGCAAACCCCGTGGAGACCAGAACTGACTCTCCCTTCCTTTTCCTCGCAGGTGTGACAATGTGCGTGTGTTTAAGCTGGGCCTCTTCTCAGGCCTCTGGTGGACTCTGGCTCTCTTCTGCTGGATCAGTGACCGAGCCTTCTGTGAGCTGCTGTCTTCCTTTCACTTTCCCTATCTGCACTGTGTGTGGTAAGCTCCTGCCCTGGGGTGCTCCTGCCCTGGGGTGCTCTTGTCCCGGGGTGCTCCTGCCCTGCGGAGCTGGCATTGCTGCTAGCGTCCTTGCTCGGCTCCAGGGCTAAGTGCTCCCTGCCAGGAGCACAGGTGGGTTCAGGGGAGGGGCACAGAGCCGACCCTTCTTTCCCTTCCTCTCCCAAGTCACACATTTTAGAAACGAAAGTAAGGTAGAGTGTGAAAATGGCTCCAGGGAGCTGGTTTAGCCAAAGCAAACCCTCCCAAAGACCTAATTGTTTCGCTGCACAGCGGGTTGGCAGCTCTTTCATTGTACTAGGAGAGCCTGAAAACTGAGCCTGCAACTTGAGTTCCCCCGTCTGAAAGGGGTGGGGGGTGTAGGGGAGCTGGGGCCTATGTGATGTGAGGACAGGCTCGTTCTCAGGAGGAACCACGCCCTCAGGGCCCTCGAGGCCAGGTGAAAGCTTGGACTTTGAAGGTCACCTAGGGACAGTCACACCGATTCTTTTTACAGCTACAGACAAAGCCTGGGGGACTGAAGTCTGTTATTGAACGTCACTGTTTGATCATGAGGGAATAGAGTATCTCTATTTTGGGAAGCCTGGAATGGCTCTAAACTTCAAAGGAGGGAAAGTGGAGGCTACAAAATCGCATACAGAATCCACACCCAGGAAGGGGAGGAAGCAAGGGAGGGCCAGGGAAAGGTGGCTCAGTGCCTGGCATGCAGCCCTTGGCCTCAAACTCTAGCCAAAAAGGAGAGAATGGAGTTGGGGAGTAGCTTTCTTCCTAGGAACTGCTTCTGCTTCAAACCCAGGACAAGGCAGTGTTTCTGTCTCTGTCCTCATGACTGCTAAGTACAAAAGCTGGCAGCGAGCAAGAGAAATGGTTGTCTTATGTCCTGGCAGATTAGCAGGATCCAGGGAGGAATTCTATAGGGCTTTGTTTATCCAGAGTCATCTTCTGAGATGTAGAGGTCCCAGCACAAACTAGGTATGGTGGCTCACACCTGCCATCACTGCGCCTGAGAAGCTGAGGGAGGGAGAAGCGTAATACCATAAGATTCAGGTTAGTGTGGACTACACTGTGAGGTCCTTCACACAGACACACAGGCGTAGACACAGACAGCGCGCGCGCACACACACACACACACACCCCAAACAGGAAATTCTTTACCCCAGTGGACTTCAGCTTGAGTGTTCATACAGAACTGGAGTTTGGAGATCGGGAGTGACTTTAATGTGGACTTTTACTTTAATGTAGACTTTTAAGTAGGAGGGCTAAGAGAAAATGCAGCACTCAGTAAAGAATAAAGAACGCAACATATGTACCCAAGCGTAGGCGTGGCCTTGGTCAAGCTTGGGCGAATTTACTGTGGGACCCTGTTTGTGGGAAATGTAAGTTTTGGGGGCTTCTAGGACCACATTCAAAGGACTAAAATCAAACAAAGCAGCACAAACTGACGTGTTCACTCATGGTATCTGCTGTGTAGGTTGAACTGTCTTTTCTTCTTCATTATGAAGTCATTATGTTCATGTAGGGTGGGTGTTTGGTAGCCTGTGTGAGCACGTACGTGCACGTATGTGTGTGTGTGTGTGTACTCATGTATTTGTTCCTTTCTTCCATCACGTGGATGCCAGGGATCTAACACATCCTCAGACTTGGAGGCCAGTGCCTTTACCCACCTAGCCATTTTGCCAGATGAATGAACTAATTGTTTTAAATTTAATTTTATATATACACGAGAGTTTTGACTGCTGAGGAGGCCAGAAGAAGGAGTTGGAGCCTCTAAAGCTGGAGCTACAGCCAGATGTAAGCCACTCTAGAGGTGCTAGGAATCAAACTCCAGTCCCCTACAAGACCAGCAAGTGCTATAACCAGTTAGTTATCTTTCCTGCCCCATGAAGTCATTTTTGAATAATAGTTTTTGTGTGTGTGTGTGTGTGGTTTTTTGAGACAAGGTTTCTCTGTGTAGCCCTGGCTGTCCTGGAACTCACTCTGTAGACCAGGCTGGCCTCGAACTCAGAAATCCACCTGTCTCTGCCTCCCAAGTGCTGGGATTAAAGGCGTGCGCCACCACTGCCCAGCTGAATAATAGTTTTAAACAACATAGAGATATAGAAAATGGCTCTCATAATTCTACTCCCTAAAGAAGGATAATTGACAACCTGAAGTATATCTTTGCAGATTTTATTATATACATACCCATTTCCTGAAATTTTTTTCTCCTTTATTGATAATGAAAAATGAAGAAGAAAAGAACAGCCAGGTGTGGCAGCACACACCTTTACCAGCACATTTAGGAGGTGGAGGCAGGCTGGCGTCTGTGAATCAGAAGCTAATCAGGTCTATATTCTGACTTCTAGGCCAGCCACATTACATAGTTAGACAGCATCTCAAAACAAAACAAAAGGGCCAAAGAGATGGCTCAGGGGTTAAGAACACTGATTGCTCTTCCAGAGGTCCTGAGCTCAATTCCCAGCAGCTGCATGGTGGCTCACAATCATCTGTCATGGGACCTAATGTCCTCTTCTGTGGTGTGTCTGAAGACAGCTACAGTGTACTCATACTTAAATAATTTTAACACCCCCAAAACAAAAACAAAACAAACAAAAAAAAACCCAACCAACCAAAACCCCAACCTCCCCCCAAAAAACAAAAATCCCACAACAATAAAAAACTTTATGTCTTCCATCTATCCACAGCCATGTACCCACGAATTATTCTATTTCTAGAAAGCTACAATGGCACCTTTCTATATGTAACGCAAACTTAGTCTTGTCTTAAGCCAAACTCCTGTGAGGCATGTCCAGCCAGTGAGTGGCCCCAGGCCCACATGCACTCACATGCCACACAGGATAGTTATGAATATGACCCGACGTGTTTGTAGATAATGATGTTCTATTGGAGGATTAAAATGTCAGATAACTCTGTATCTAGATCATGTCCATTTATGTATATGAGTATACCGTAGCTATCTTTAGACACTCCAGAAGAGGGCATCAGGTCCCATTATAGATGGATGTGAGCCACCAGGTGGTTGCTGGGAGTTGAACTCAGGACCTCTGGAAGAGCAGTAAGTGCTCTTAACCACTGAGCCATCTCTCCAGCCCGATAGAGGATGTATCAGATATTAAACTGATAGATGTTGAACCAGAAATTTGCCTTCTCAGCTAGGCTGGCTCTCCAGCAAGCTCTTAGGATCTGTTGCAGGCACACTCAGCTTCTCACTGGACTTTTGCACTCGAGTCTTTGTGTTTGCAGAACAAGAGCTTTCTTTTTTCACTAAACCATCTCCTGACCTCCATATTCTGTCATTTCTAATTTTTCACTTTTGTAAATAATCTGTAAAAAAAAAAACCCATATATATTGATTCTAATCTTCATAGGTTAGATTGGAATATAAATTGTAAGATAGCAACATATTTTTCTATTTTTTTCTAAGACTTCTAGACTATAAGGTCTAGGACTGGGGATGTGATTTAGTTGGCAGAGTGCCTGCCTCGCATAGGGATTTGATCCCTAGCACTGCATAAACTGAGCACTAGAACCGGGTCATAATCTTAGAGGCGGGGGATCGCAAGCAAGTGGGCAGCCTGGATTAGAGTAAGACCTTATTTTATCTTATCCGTCTTATTATACTTGTGTGTGTGGGGGAGGGGTTGTTTTGTTTTAAAATACAGTCTCACTATGTAGTACTAGTTGGCCTAGAACTCACTGTGCACACCAGGTTGGCTCAGATCCAGAGAGAACTGGCCGCCTTTCTTCCCAATGCTAAGATGAAAGGCTTGTGCCCCCATGCCCAGCTGTCTATTTCCTGTGTGAGAGAGTTTTACATATCCTAGGTTGGCCTCACATTCACTACGCATTCCCAAGTCTGGAATTACAGACACGTGCCACCATAACAGACTTGTTTGTGTTGGCAGTGCTGGTCATCATGAATGCTAGGCAAGTGTCTGCCACTTCTAGTCCAGTTCTTCGATCCCTTTACTGCAGTCTGTTAGGATGCTCAGCCCACATGCTCACACACATGGGCATTATTAACTGCTTTAAAGCTTTGCTACCTGATAGGGAAAAAGATGTGTTTTTATTTTTATGTCTTTAAAGACAGTGCCACTGGATATCTTTAAAAACATAATCTGAATGGTGGTTTTAGGATATAATTTAATTTTTTTAAGATTTATTTATGCATATGAGTATTTATGCATATGTACCTGTCTTTCACATCAGAAAAGCATCAGATCTCATTATAGATGGCTGTGAGCTGCCATGTGGCTGCTGGGAATTGAATGAACTCAGAATCTCTGGAAGAGCAGTCAGTGCTCTTAACTCCTGAGCCATCTCTCCAGCCCTAGGATGTAATTTAACTAGAATCTTTACAATTCGCCATATTTCCTCTTTCAAAGTATGCCTTCTGATATCCTAATGTTTTTATCTGCAATGGCTATTTGTAATGCAAATTTTAATTAATTACTTATTAGTTAATAATTATTATTTTGAGACAGGGTCTTACTACGTAGCGCTGGCTAGCCTGGAACTTGATTGTAGACTTGATTGGTGGCCCCAAACTCACAGAGATCCAACTGCCTTTTCCTCCTAAGTGCTGGAATTAAAGGTATGCCACTGTACCCAAGTTGAAGAGGTTTTTAAAGCACAATATATGAAGCCACCATGTGTGCCAACTTCAGCTTGTGGTTCTCCCTGGAGGCCAGGTCTTGTCTCTACTGCTTTCCTTCTTGTTCTTCATCCAACCCCATTTTAAAGCAAAGCTCACACAACATTTATAATGATTAACATTTTGGGGTATTGTAAGTTTCAGGTCTATCACATTGGACAGATAGTTTCTTTTCTTTTCCTTCTTTTCTTTCTTTCATTCTTTTTTTTTTTTAAAGATTTTATTTATTATATGTGAATACACCATCACTGTCCTCAGACACACCAGAAGAGGGCATCAGATCCCATTGCTATGATTATGAGCCACCATGTGGTTGCTGGGAATTGAACTCAGGACCTCTAGAAGAGCAGTCAATGCTCTTAACCGCTGAGCCATCTCTCCAGCCCAGGACAGATAGTTTCTTTCTTATTTATTTATTTATTTATTTATTTATTTATAAAGCAGGTGAATATTTTTTTTTGTGTTGTATTCATTTTGAATTATCACATGTGTCTGGGTTTTCTTGACTGGTTTCTGTGCCATTCGTAGACAAGCCTCTTTCATCAAAGTTTATAGTTTTGGGGGTATATAAAAATATAGTTTTGGGGGTATATATTACAAGCATAGGTGCCGGAGAGATGGCTCAGCCATTAAGAGCGCTTGCTTTTCTTATAGATGACTGTAGTTCAGTTCCAGCACCCAGGTTGAGTGGATCACAACCACCTGCAGTGCTCATTCCAGGGGAATCTTGCACCCTTTGGTGGCTGCTGCAAGTACTGCACAGCTGTCCATACACTCACACAGGACACACACCTATAAAGTGAACCATTTTAAAATTATATTCTAAATATGTTTAAAGTAATGAATTTTTCACATTTATTTATTAATCTGTCCACACACACACACACACACACACACACACGGACATGAGCATGCCGTAGTACATGTTTGGATGTCAGAGAACAACCTTTGGGAGTCAGTCAGCCCTTTCCTTATACCTTGTGGGTTCTGGGGATTGAACTCGGCCGTCAGACTTGGTGGCAATCACTTCACCTCACAGGTCTGTATTTTAAGCCTTATTCATTTGGAATAAGCTTTCAGTATAGTGTATAAGGAAGAATCTGTCCCCCTTTAAAAGACTTCTTTCTTCTTTTTTCTTTTTTTCTTGTCTTTTCTTTCTGTTTGTTTGTTTGATCAATTGATTTTTGTTTTGTTTTTCAAGATAGGGAGGGGTTTTCTGTATGGCCTTGTTTGTCCCAGAATTATCTGGCCTCAAATTCAGAGATCTGCCTGCTTCTGTCCCCTGAGTGCTGGGATTAAAGGCATGCAACACCACTACCAGGATTTATTTCCTGATAAAGGCCCAAAACTGAAACCTTAGACAGGTAAAGATAATTTAGAAATAAAAAGGATTTTCAAAGTAAAGCTTCGAACATACTTTAATACAGGCTAATTTCCAATGAGAAGCACGAGCTGTACGTACATCTTGCTAAGGGTCTCAAGATCTAATTCTGGGTTCACCCGTTTCCACCTTGGCATTTCTAGTTTCATCCTGGGCCCTCAGTCTTACTGAGAAGGCCCCAAAGGTATTTGTTCCAATTATCTATCATCTATCTATCTATCTATCTATCTATCTATCTATCTATCTATCTATCTTTTTTTAAAATTGTGGCTCTGGTTAGCTTTGAACTCACAGTGTACTCTTGGACTAGTGATACTTGTCTTGAGTTGGCCCCCTAGAGTACTAGGGTTACAGATCTGAGCTACCATACTGTTTTGAATACAGGCTCAAGTGCTCAAGGTGTCACCCCTCTGGTGTTGCTAGTTATCCCATCCTTTCCCTGTTTTACTTGCCCTATGGATGAAAGGGACAGCGGGAAGGACGGGTGGCCCCAGGGAGAAGCACTGCACCAGGCTCACCTCTCCCCTCTCTTGCAGGCATATCCTCATCTGCCTTGCTGCATATCTGGGCTGTGTGTGCTTCGCCTACTTTGATGCTGCCTCAGAGATACCTGAACAAGGTCCAGTCATCAGATTCTGGCCCAGCGAGAAATGGGCTTTTATCGGTGTTCCCTATGTGTCTCTCCTATGTGCCCACAAGAAGTCGCCAGTCAAGATCACGTGATGGCAAGGCAGTGATCGTCTTCTCTACTCACTTCTATGCGAGCGTGTGCTGGGCTTCGTTTGCTAGCAAAGATGGCCAAGGGGATTGAGGAATCGGTGTGATGTGGGTGTTTAAAATTCTGCTCCTTTGTGATCTAACTGGACCACTGTGCCTGACTTCCCCAGGTTGGGAAATGGAGGGCTCAGGGACATAAGTATGTCTTCCTCAGTTTCCTCCCCAGACACACGGGCTTGCTGTGTTAAGTCCATAATGACATTGACAGAGTAGGTTTTTGGGGAGACCTAGGGCAGCCCAAAGTTTCTTGCTGTAGATCTGACCATTTCCAGGCTCTCTCATTACACAGGAGTCAGCCCCCTGATATACAAGACCTTCTGAGTTTGTGATGGAAGGTTCCAGAACTTTTCATTTTGCTGGGAGAAACTGTCCTTCAACAAAACCAAGTGGGCAAACACACGTGGGGGCTGTGGCTAAGGCGGGTGGCTTGTAATTCGAACCTCTTAGCTTTCCCAGGTTCTCCATGTGCTTGTGGCTCCTTCCACTACCTCTGCTGAGAGATGGAGCCTCGGCTTCAGAGGGCAAAGCCAGTAACACCCTCTGTGCCAAAAACTACACTCCACTTAAAGCACACATTATTGACATTATTTCTGCTCTTCCAGAGTGCAGCAGCCTCAGACCCACAAAGATTCCTTCTGGTCTGAAGACTGCACACACAGCCCCCTCTGCTTGCCCCTTGATCTCTGTGAGAGCAAGGCCTCTGGGGGTTTGATTGTGGAGCTCCTGTGAAGCTTTAGGGAAGCATTTCTTATTGGAAGCTTTCAGTGTGTTGTTACCTCCAAAACTCTGACCCCATTTCTCTGCTTTTTTTAGGGGATGTGCGCTTCCTGAGGGATGTAGCTTCCCGGGATGTGGACCTACAGGGGAACGTGGCCTCCTGGGGATGTGGGCCTCCTGGGGATATAGCCTCCCTGGGGTGTGGTTCTCTAGCTTTTGTTTTTATAATACCTGGTGCTAACTGGTTTTTCAGAGCACTTTGTTTGGCTAGCTGGGGGGTCACAGGTAGGAAGGGGCAGGCTCTGACATGAATGTTTCTCACCTGCATCGTAATGTCTTCACTGTGCTATCTTCAGGATATGAAGTGGAATGGGGTATCTCAGGGATGTTTGTACTCAGGCACCTTCTGCTTTCTGACATCCCATTGTCGGGGGTGGAGGGTGGGGGTGGGGGGTGGGACAACGCCCAGGGGATTGGAGTTAGAACACTGTTCTGAGAGGTGTCCAGAGTCAGAGGGAGCTAGCTGGTTCTGGCACTTCCAGGAACTCTTACTCTGTTTAGAACCTTCACAGGGTCCAAAGTGGAAACTGGACTTAGAGTTTTTAGATGAATAGACTTCATTCTGCTTTTTTGTGGCTTTGAAGTTTTAGAAGTAACTTACTGGGCTATTTCTTGTTTGTAGTCACAAATATTTATAGACCACAAATATGTGAAATAAGTTGTCTTTTATTAAATCTATATAGCATTTACTAAATCTCCCAGGTAGCAAACACACGGTCATTTGCTTGGTGATATTTACAAGGCAGAAATATTTGGTTTTGAATGATTGTATATGTTAGTTTGCTGTAGCTTAAAATATATTTAAAATGATTTTGAGTTAAATGTTTGTGACAACCTAGGGGTTCGTGGGCCAGAATTGCTGCTGAGTCCTTTGATTTTTGAGTTTAGAATTTTTAGAGGGCAAAATCAAACTATCCTTCTTGTCAGTTCATCTTACCAGGCACAGGGGCTGCTCTTGTATATTCTACACGATATAAATGTCCTGAAGAGGACTCCTAGCTGCCTTCATCTGGAAGGGTCATCTGGGACTGGAGAATTGGTTCAGTAGTTAAAAACACATGTTGCTCTCCACGAAGACCTGGATTTGATTCCCACAATGCTCATGAAGCTCATAACCTGTAACTCCAGTCCCAGGGGATCTGATGTCCTCTTCTGACTTCCAAGCGCACAGAGCATGCATGTGGTACAGATATCCATACAAGCAAGCGAAACGTTCGTGCATGTAAAGTAACAAATGAATACGCTAGTAAGATGGCTGTAGGAAAGGGTTTTGAGATGCAAGGTTTAGTTTGTCCCGAGGGCCCTTCCGTGACAGTGGTGGTGTCCTCAAAGTCAGGAAAGAACCACTTCTTTTTATCTGGAGAAGGACTTATTCCCTAGGGCCCCTGCTAACACTCCTAGGTGTAGGGACAGAATATTGATGGATGTGCTTGGACATGACTGTGTGAAAGGAACTGAGCACCTGACTGGATTCAGTGGGCCACTTCCCCAGGTATGTGGCACCGTAGCTGGCTTGGAAGGGAGTGTGTTTGGGGACAAACAGAACTTTTTCCCCCCTTCCATCTGAGACAGAGCTTTGCTCTTTTTCATGTCTCAAGCTGGTATCAATACTTACTATAGAGCCCAGGCTAGCCTCAAACTGATAGTGAGACCCCCCAACTGCTAGGTATAGCTATAGAATCGAGGTACCACACCCATCTTAAACAGAAATCTCTACAGCTTGGTAGCTGGGGCCTGACTGATCAAGGGAGTAGATATATATGAATCTAATTTTGAGCTGGGCTTTGGTCATTGATCACTTTTTTTTTTCATTAAAGCTTTACATGTTCAAAGAAAATTGGGACACTACAGAAAAGTTACTCTACCTCTCTTGCCTTAGAGCATCCATGGCCAATATTTTGGCTTTGAGGTGTGTTTCCTTCCTATCCTTTCTGCCCCACTACAGCTACAATGAGCTGTTAATTAGGCCATGTATCCTTGAATGGAACACACACTCGTGTTTTCATGGAGAGCTAGCCTTCTCTCCTACGCTGACGTCTGGGTTCTGAGCTCACCACTGGAGTTACCTTTCCCATGAAGGCTGACTTGAGAGGCTCCTAAGACATGAACTGATTTTGGCTTTGCAGTATAACACTTCACATTTGGATCTCTGAGTCACAGTGAACAGCTGGTAAAGCTCTGACTTCATGGATGCTACTGTGTTGAGAGCGGTAACGGCAAGCAGAGCCCGCTAACTGATGTGCACTCCTGAATCTGCTCCCTTCCAGTGGAGATGACATTGACGAGTGATGTCATAGCCACTGTTCCGAGTCTGCCTGAGATCTCAGGACAGAGGAAGCCATGGATGTTACCAAGTGGTCATGTCTGTCAGTGATTTCACAGTTCTGATCCATTGTTGATTTTTAGGAGAATTCTTCTCTCTTTAGTGCCCGGTGATGCCAAAGCCAGCTCTTCAGAAGTGTTCTTTCTGTCTGCTTTCATTCATAATGTGATCCACGTGGGAGAATGGGTGTCTATATGGTGAAAAGTGCCTACACCAGTCACGGGTCAACAGTGTTGTGTAAAACACTGCTCTGTAAAAATACTGCCACCCATTCTATTGGTTGGATTTCTCAGGTGTCTGAATCTTCCTCTTCTCCCAACCCTCTCCCAGAGCCAGCACTGGGATTTGAACCTTCCCTGGCTCTTTTTTCCCTCAGGTCTGACAACTGACAGTCTCTGGGGACAGCCAACTAGGGCCTCCCTCAGCTCCTTTCTCCAGCTGAACTTGGGTTCTTCCCAACCAGGGTTTGACCTGGGTCTCTTGGTCCCACTGGCCAATGACACATCTTTGGCCAGATTGGGATTCTCAATAGATTTTATAGACATTATTCTTCCACAGACTTTAAAACATGGCTTGTGTCTTTTCCTACACATCAAGTCAGATTTAAAACTATTTTATAACCACAATCATTAAACCAAGCAAAGGAGGTATTTTTAGATATACACTGTGCTTTATACTTTGTGTAGAGTGTGCTATGTACAGGTGGTTTGTACCCTGGCTGAAGCAACATTAATCATAGCTCTGGGGAGATTTACAGACCTTTTGCACTTTATGCTTTTTTTGTGAACTCTGATAACCATGGTCAATATTAAAGCCATTAACTGGCATTTTCTGTGAATAAACATGTATAGGTATCTATTTCTGAAATGATTTCTTTCTTTAAACATTTATCATCATCATCATCATCATCATCATCACCATCATCATCATCTGTGTGTGCCTGTATGTATATATGACATATGTGTATGAATGGTAGCTCTCACACTGTGGAGTCTGGGCTCTTCTTCTTCCTTTATGTGGGTTCCAGGAGTTTAACTCAGGTTGTCTGGCTTGGGGGGCAAATGCCTTTACCCACTGAGCCATCCTGTTAACCCTTTTGTGTTTTCTACCAGAGTCTGATAAAGCTCAGTCTGGTCTTGAATACACACACACACACACACACACACACACACACACACTCACTCACATAGTTGAAGATGACGCTGAACTTCTGATCCTCCTGCCTCTACCTCCCAAGTTTTGAGATTCCATAGTGGTGGTTTGAATGAGGCTCCATACGCTCACATGTCTGAATATTTGGTCCCCAGTTGGTGGAACTGTTTGGGAAAGATGAGGAGGCATGTCACTGTGGACAGCTTAAGGCATGTCACTGTGGACAGCTTAAGGCATGTCACTGTGGACAGCTGAAGGTTTTGAAGACTGTCCCACCGTCCCCAGTGCACCCTGCCTACTGCTTGTGGATCAGGCTGTGAGTGCAGCTGTTCCTGCCACTGTGCCTTTGCAACATCACTGTGGATTATAACCCTGGGAAACTGTAGGCCCAGGTGAATGCTTTCTTTTATAAATTGCCTTGGTCATGGTGCTTTATATCAACAATAGAAAAGTAACTAAAATAGCCACCGTGTCTGGATCTTCAAAATTATTTCTGAAGTATCTGCAATGAAGATTTATGTTTTTCCTTCTTCCCTCCCCTCCTTCCTTCTTCCCCCCTTCCCTCCCTTCCTCAAGGCAGGATCTCATAGTAGGCTGGCCTGGAACACTTTGGGCTCCTGAATGCTTGGATTGCAGGCAGGGATCGCTACTCTGAGCAAGAGTGCAGTTCATGGGTTCAGTGTATTTGTCTGGGTCTATGCATGAGAGGCTTGGGTGTTTACAACCACAGATGCTTCAAAGAAGTTCACTGAGGTGTGAAATGAACACGTCAAATGTTCCAAGCAGAGTACCAGACAGTGGTGTGCCTTAATTACGGATTCTGTGACCTGCCACGTTCTGTCTCACACAGATGATTCTTACTGATACTGCGTTTCAGGCAGTCACTGGAGGCAACATTTTGTGACATTTCAAAACTGCCAGTCTCACATAGATTCCCCCCATTCTTCCCTCTCCTTCTCCTTTGAGAAGGGAGAGCCACCTTCTAAGTAACACCTCTGAGCCACTACACCCTTCCTGTACATCCCCCAGCACATCAGGTGGCTGCAGGATTAGGGACATCCTCTCCCACTGAGACCAGACAGGCAGTTCATTTAGGGGAACAGGATCCACAGGCAGGCGTCAGATTCTACATAAGGAGAGAGGGAGGAGAGTGGGAGGAGAGTGGGAGGAGAGTGGGAGGAGAGTGGGAGCTGATATTGAGATGTAAAGTGAATAAAAAAAGTAAATCAAACAAACAAAGACCATATATACATACACCATTTTTTCAAACACGTTTGAAACTTTCACACCCTAAGAGCTATGTGGGAAGACTTTCACTAAAGGGACTTTTCTGTGGCAGGGCCTTCTCGCCATCACTGCCTATGTGGCCTCTGGCAGGTAGCTTGACTTTACTTGACAGAGCTCACTCACCATTCACAAACCATGGTCTGTACACGAGATGTATAGGAATCACTGTAGTAAATTCCTAGGTCTAATTTCTTGGCCCCAATCCAGTCCATTTGGTGTGTGCCTCTACTGTCTGCATTTGTTCAGTATGCAGGTAATCCCAATGAAGCATGAACTTTGGAGCCTGCTTTGTTCTCTTTGGATGTGTTTTGTGAAATAAACCAGGCTGTGATTTTAGAACAGAACAAACAAACAAAAACAAAAATAAACCAAACCAAACCAAACCAAACCAACCAAACAAATAAAACCTGTCAGTGACTTTGGTGGCAGTGCCTGTATCTACCTACTTACTGTCATTAACTTTCTGTGACAGTCATTTCAAATTAAGATTAAATTCGGTGACCAACATTATCAAAGTCATTGTAGTAGACCCTTTAGACTTTTCTCTGGTTAATAGGGAGAGCCATTGGTGGCCTCAGAGCCTTTCAGAACCATAAGGCTGGGTCTTCTCTCTAAGGCAATGTCCCTGCATGTGATTTCCTGGGGGATTGATGTCCCTAGGAGCTATACCCCCCCCCCACTAGATAAAGAAGATAAAGAACTCTCTCTGACTTGGGAGGTAGAGGCAGGTGGATTTCTGAGTTCCAGGCCAGCCTGATCTACAGAGTGAGTTCCAGGACAGCCAGGGCTACACAGGGAGACCCTGACTTGAAAAACCAACCAAAACAATAACAACAACAAAAAGAACCCCTCTCTGTGCAAGACTAAGCAAGGATCTGGTTTTGAAACCTTTTGGATTCCCAATCTCTCTTGATGCTGTGTAGTGCGGACAGAACTTGGGGAAGGTGAGGGCTCTGTGTTCAGGAGACAGTGCAGAGTAAACCCAAGGCTATCCTTGCAAGTTCCAGGCCAGCCAGGGCTACATAGTGAGATCATGAATTAAAAAAAAAGTCAAGAGAAGAAGAAAGAGTAGCAGTAGGAGGTACAGAAGGAGGAAGAGAAGAAAAAAGGAAAAGGAGAAGAAAAGAGGAAGAGGAGGAGGAGGAGGAGGGGGGGAGGGAAGGAGGGAGGGAGGGAGGGAGGGAGGGAGGGATAAAATACCCAAAGGTACTCATTACATTAAGGTGCCAACATGAGGGGCGGTGAGAGGGCTCAATGGGTAAAGGCACTGCTGTCAAGCCTGCTGACCAGAATTCAATCCCCAGGATTCATGTGGTCAAAGAAAGACTCCTGTAGGTTGTCTTCTAACCTCATGTGTACACACAGAGACATAGACACAGACACAGACACACCCACACACACCACCACCACCACCACCACCACCACCAAATAAGATATAGTTTAAAAAAAAAAAAGACTCTAGCACAAGTCCAAAC
>NW_021604670.1:7993073-8025910 GCF_004785775.1 Grammomys surdaster | reverse complement strand
CCCCGCGCTCCCAATTCCACCCATTGCAGAACTCCTCACAGTTGCCAGGATGCAGAATCAACCATTGTGCAGAGGAGGCTGCCCACTCAGGGTGGGCAGGAAAGAGCCCGAGGGGAAAGGGCCACGGACCACACCTTCTTCCAGGAGGAACGGTCAGTGACTCCTTCCTCCAGCTGGACCCCACCTTCCAGTTTGCACCGCCTCCTCAAAGGGCCACCGCATTCTGAATCTATCAGTGTGTTAGTTCACTGAGGAAGTCAGAGGCTCATGAGCCAATCGCTTTCCAAAATCCCATCGGTGTGCAGCCAAACCTTCACCATAGGAGCTTTCAGATCAAACCATAACAACTGTGGCCCACACTAACAGCTAATTTTCTCTGGTTCTTTTAGACACTGGCCTAGGGTTTTTTTTTTTTTTTTTTTTGGTTTGTTTGTTTTTGTTTTGTTTTTAGCTTCAATATCCAGGAACATGCAATATTTGTCTTTATGTGCCTGGCTTATTTCACCTAATGTCCTCCAGCTCTGTCAACTGCCGCAGATGGCAAGACCTCATTCTTTCAAGAGGCTGAATAATATTCTCTTACATTTATGTCCTACAGGTGATTCTATCAGCTGATTCCCAAAACGAGAGCCAGTGGGTCACCAGCTAAAACCTGGGTCCCTGTAATCATCTGTCTTCCTTTTGTTTCTCAAGCATTTCGTCAGAGCTACAGAGAGATGACTGACAGCGGGTGGGGTTGGGGTTAGCAGAGGTAGGTAGCTGTATACTAGAGATACTTCTAGTGTCCCTGGCTCAGCATGGTGAGGATAATCTACGACAATTTAATATACATTTCGGAAAGAACGGGGAGGGAGGAATTCTCAGGCCCCTAGCACAGAGAATATTAGCTGGTCACTGGGATGGGAGTGGTAGATCTGTGGTTCTGTCACTGCATGGCATATACATGCATTATCGTGGTATGCTTGATAAATATGCACAGAGTTAAATGGCATATGCGTGTGTTATCATGGTGTGCTCGATAAATATGTACAGTTATTAGATGTCATTAAGAAGGACTAGCTATCACCTTCAGAGACTTACAAGGACTAAATAAGGCTGGAGAGGGCAGGCCAGGGTGTTTTGAACAAGGTGGGACCTTACTTTTCTGCAAGGCTTCTCTCCAGGTTTACCGTTTGGACGGTCCCTAACATGGCTGTGGTTTGGGATTTGACATATATTCTGTTTCATATATTGTCATATATTTTAGTTTCATACTGTTGATTTTTTTCTATAGTTGAAAATACAGTATTTGTATTTTATCTACCACTCAGGGTATGACTGGTTTTCCTCCCTTTTTTTGAGAGAGGGTGGTAAGGAGACTGGGATATTACCCTGGCTGGGCTACAACAGCTTTGAGAGATTCTCCTACCTCAGCCTCTGGAGTAGCTAGGGCTGCCTATATCGGGCCTCTGGTTCTGATAGCTTCTTCCTTCATTGCCTCAAGTGGGACTGTTGTCTCTGACAATCTCTGGCCAGTGACACCCAATGTACGTGTGAAAGTGGCCAAAGATAGGGGCAGAAGCACAAAATAAAAAATTTAAATGGACGAACGGACAATCAAATAAACAAACACACAAGGCATTTCTGCTATTTGCTAGCCATTCTGTGAACAAAGCAAGCAATAACCTCTGGGCCAGAAGAGTGGAGAGAAACCAGTGGAGTCGTTGCGCCACCGTGTGACGCTATGGGGTATTGCAGTCAGTGGTGCGTGCTTGTCTCCAAACTCAACGTCTCAAATGTCTGACGAACTGTACAAGCTTTTTCAGGCCAAGTGTATGTTTCCTTGGATAATTCAACCATCTCTCATCCTTCATTTCCATCCTCTCTTCCCTCAGTAACTCATTTTTATGGCCTAGGATGTTGACTCTTACTAGAATTAAGAAAAATCTGCTCAATATAATAAGGCAAATATTTTCCTGCATGTAAAACTGCTGACTTAATATGGCTGTGATCCAGAGGAAGTTCTTTGTCTGTCTGTCTGTCTGTCATCCATGCATCCATCTACCTACCTATTTGACAGTCTCATGTGTCTGGCATTAGCCTCAATATTATTTAATATAAATTCCAGGATGACCTGTGATTTCTGATCCTCCTGCCTCCCCCCCCCCCCTTTCAAGGCTGAGATTGCGTATGTGTGTCACCTGGATTATTGAGTGGTTTGCTTGTTTTTGTTGTTTTTTTGTTTTATAAGATTTCTTTATTTTATATGTGTTGCTGTTTTGCCTGAATGTGTGCCTAGTACCCTTGGGGGTTAGGAGAGGGTGTCAAATTCCCAGAAGCTGGAGTTATGGAGGGTTGTGAGCCATCAGGTGGGTGCTGGGAATGGTAGCTTGTCCTTTGTAAGATCAGCATTTGCTCTTAACAGTGAAGCTGTGGCTACAGCTCCTAGGAGGAGATTCTCGTCCACCTCGCTCTGGATCAACAGTCTCATTTATACACAATAAACATGTCAACACAAATGCAGTGGAGGCTGAGTCCGCCCATCCACTCTTTCATTATTTTGTAGTGCTGGGAACTGGACCTCACTTTCGCCCTAGCCTGAGACACCCAGTGCACCTGCCCCGACAGCTCGACAGCTCGTGTGCTGTGCGTTCTGTGCCTGCTCTGCCTTTGCCTTTTCCTGGGATGTTTTGAGCTTTCTGACTTTGTCCCCTTAAGAGAATCTTCTGAGCAGAGTATGATAGCACACATCTTTAATCCCAGCACTCAGGAGTCAGAGGCAGGAGGATCTTGGTGAGTTCAAGGCCAAACAAGTCTACCTAGTGAGTTTGAGGACGGCCAAGGCTACATGGAGAAATCTTGTTTCAAAAAAAGGAAGTTTTAAAAGTAAAATTAGTTGAGACAGTCACACTGCATTTAGGTAGACCATAAACACTGTGCATGTGGCATCCCCATGGGATGATTAGATTTGGTGGCCAATCCAGTGGCCTTAAGACCAGCCTAGCCTGTCTCTTAAAGGTGCCTCCCCTTCAGACCAAACCAGGGTCCTCCTTCCCACCAAGTATTTCTTCTTTGCTTGAAGTTTGAAGAGAAATGGAGAAGGGAGGGGTGCCTTGTCTTACCTCCAGGGCCGAGCACAGCTTGGCACGAGTCCACGTGGCTGTGTTTGGGGAGAAAGGCCTCATGAGTGGCATCTGGAGAAGTTCAAGCCAAGCTTTCATCAATCTCTCCCTTGTCCCTTTGTGTTTCCCCACTGCTGAAGTGTGACAAGATGACAGGGTCACTCGAGTTCCAACCTTTCTTCAAGCTAAAGAAAGCCAATGGAATAAACGTGCCTGTGACACCCAGGCATCCTTTGCCCAGGCTCTAGGCTTGCACGGTCCTCTTGGACTCCCTGTGACTTTGGAGGATTCTGTCATCTGTCTGAGCCCTTGAAATGAGGTTAGTGCCACTGAAAAGGGGACTGTTGCTTTGTGGCACTGGCCTCACTGTGTGTCCCAGGCTGGTCTGGAACTCACTGTGTTGCAGGCTGGCATCAGATTCTAGATCTCTTTGCCTCTGCTCGCTGGCCCTCAGGTTACAGGTGTATGCCTCTATTCCCAACTGGAAGCTGAGTATAATTAAGTTTAATAGTCATGTCTGACGTCGGAGGGGACCGAACAGTGGGCAGAGAAGCCCACTGTGAGGCTCAGAGGAGGAAGACTTCAAGGAGCCCCGGACGAGGTCCCACACTTGGCTCTTCACCTGGCCCTTTCCCAGGGAGCTGGGGTCAAGAGGAGACGGAAAACCAAGGTGCCCTGGTTTAAAGCGATACGTGAGGCCTAATTCCTTTCATAGTCACGGCTTAAGCTAAGGGCATCACGAACCCCAGTTCACCCCTTTCCTCTTGCCTTGGGATCTCCCTCCAAAATGGTATTTTAATTCCCTAATCACTGCATGAGCAGTAGGGCCTCACACAATGGCTAGCTGATTGGATACATGTTTGAGAGTGATAGGTGTAGGAATGGAGACCTGGGCCTTCTCTCTACGTGACAGTCAGCCATTTTTACCACATCCCCAGTTTTCTGGAGCCAGAGAGACAAGGCTGAATTGCAATCGGCTGTTCTTAGCCTGGGTCTCCCCACATGTAAAATTAGGGCAGCATTCATTAATGCATGATCGTTAATTTTACGTCAGCTTGGCTGGACCAAGCATGCCAATGGACAGACATGATTGTAGGTGTTTTTGTGAGGTGAGAATATGTTTGTCTTGTAGACTTTTCGTAAAGCAGATCCCTGGGTTATTGTGGAAGTGACTTCACCCATCAACCGAGGCTCAAATAGAAAAAAAAGCCTGGCTTCATCAGGGGAAGCCTGGCTTCCCCTCTCGTACACTGTTTGCATATCAGCTACAGTAAGGCTTCTCTTCCTCACTGAAGAATATCAGTTGTCCCGGACTCCAGCCCATTAGCTCTAAGTGGAGCCACACAGCCTTGACCCTTGTGTGTCTCTGGCATACCATACCCTTGCAGATTCTAGACTTACCAGTTTACATAATTGTGTGAGACATCTTTCCATCTCATAAAACATCATGAATTCTGTTTCCCTGGAGACCCCTTGCTATCCAGAAGAATTAACTAGAAGTCAAGTATTAAACGAAAGCACCCAAACAACCAGTATCAAGGTAGTTTTTTTTTTTTATCCGACTTGTCAGCTCTCTTGCCCAAGCATTAAAACATTCGTAGATTAAATACGTTAGAGATTACCTCGGAGGCACCAAAGTCTGACAGTATCACCTTTAGAAAAGAAATCAAAGTATTCCCTCCTGGAGAAGTTTGACCAAGAGTGAGGCCAAGTTTGAGTTTTCTACTTTTTCACCCCGTGTCTTCTGTCGTCTGAAACTTGTAGTTTCTGGCTTGACTGTAATCTGTCTGTTGTGTGTCTATCTATGCCTGTACGAAACATGACTATCTGTTTCTCTGTCTGCGTCCCCAGTGAAAGGACTTTGTTCTGCATATATTAAATGGGATAGAAAGTATCATGTGGGAGAAGGAGTGAGGGATACTTTACAGAAATCTTCACGGAGTTTTACAAGGGATTAAGTTGCTGACTCCAACTGATCCCTACTGACACAGACAACAAACAGTAATATAAACGTACTGTTTTCAAGATATATCCATATGCTGGTTGCTGTTTCTAGCACTTAGGGCAGTATTTACCATACAAGATTTCTTTTGACTTTTGAAGCAATTTATCAAATATATTGAATATTTAATACACATCTATCTTCATGCATCCCTCTGGGTCAGGCCAAGGAAGAGACATAATTTAAGACTAAAGTTGTACATTAACTTAGGTTTTTATTTTTTTTTTATTTTTATTTTTTATTTTTTAGACAAGGTTTTGCTCTGTAGCCTTGACTCTTTTGGGACTCGCTCTGTAGACCAGGCTGGCCTAAAACTCACAGAGATCTGCCTACCTCTGCCTCCTGAGTGCTGGGATTAAAAGCATGTACCACCACCTGATGTACATTGTTCTCTTAAAGGCAGCTTAAACAAACAGGCTGACGCCTCAGCGGGTTAGTAGTTTTATCTTTTATCTTTTATTTTTTCTGTGTAACAGAGCCCTGGCTGTCCTGGACGTCCTATGTAGGTCAAGCTGGCCTCGAACTCACAGAGAGCCGCCTACCTCTGCCTCCTGAGGGCTGAAAGGCATGTGCTACCACACAGGGCTGCAGTCTTATATCTTAAATGAACTCCAGATGCATTGAGGTCCAGCAAAGGTTTCAGTGTCTTAGAATGAAAGAGATGTTTTCCTAAGACTCTATTGCCACATCTCAGGAGGAGAAGCGTTCTTTCTTTGAACTTGGAAATCCATTGGCCAACCTTCCAACATTTCCTATTTTGAACGGACTGATTGCCTGGCTTCTGTCATATTATTCCTTCGAGGGGCACACCTTCCCAGTTTCTCCCCTTTACCTCCTGGCTCCAGTTTCCTCAGCTTTGGGATGTGAGGCAAATGGCTGTCTGTTTCTTATCACAAGTTTCCTGGGGTGGGTTAAGAGTAAGAAGCAGCAATTCTCCTCTCCTCCCATCACCCACAGCCTCTCTTCAGCCATGTGTGCTTCAGAGTATGAAAGACGAGGGGGTGGGTGTTTTATAATTTTTAAGACACAGACCTCTTTTCAACCCAGTGCTTCTTAGCACTTGATAGCAATTAGTAGAATCATTTTTAGCAGATTTGAAAACTTTCATGTCCCTAGTGCACTTTGGAAATCTAAAATACTTTTTTTACTGTTAACTTCTTCCCTATTTTTAATT
The DNA here is from genome assembly GCF_004785775.1 of Grammomys surdaster. Classification (NCBI taxonomy): domain Eukaryota; kingdom Metazoa; phylum Chordata; class Mammalia; order Rodentia; family Muridae; genus Grammomys; species Grammomys surdaster. The sequence goes on along the minus strand of NW_021604670.1, from coordinate 8,019,633 downwards.
GGAACTATAATAAAACCACCCAGGATCACATTCTTGGTGCTTTATGATACGCATGGATGTGCACCACGTGAAGCTTAGCCTATGAGTCAAACTTCAGGGGCCACATAACACGGCCACATGTAAGACAGCTCCTTTGTGGTGTTCTCCCGCTCCTGTGGCTCGGAAGTCCGTGAAGGTTTTCCTTGCTCAGACTGTGTGAGCCAGGTGGCTTTGCTTTCTTTCTTTCTTTTTTTTTTTTTGTTTTTTGTTTTGTTTTGTTTTTTTGAGACAGGGTTTCTCTGTGTAGCTCTGGCTGTCCTGGAACTCACTCTGTAGACCAGGCTGGCCTCGAACTCAGAAATCCGCCTGCCTCTGCCTCCCAAGTGCTGGGATTAAAGGCGTGCGCCACCACTTCCCGGCTACGGCTTTGCTTTCAAAAATTGGTAAATAATAATACGAACATTTATGTGACATACATGCATGTTCTAAAGGTCCAAAGAATAATACCAACAACAAAATGCAAGGACTGGAAAAATGGCTCAGTGGTTTAGAACACTGGCTGCCCTTGAAGAAGACCAAGGTTCTATTCCCAGCACCCACATGGCTACTTATAACTGTCTGTAACTCCAGTTCCAGAGCATCTGGGCTCTGCAGGCATTAGGCACACATGTGACACACAGACATACATGTAGGTCAAACACATAAAAACAAAATGACACCAAACAAAAAACTAAACCAAAACTGCCCAGCCCCCCTGAAAAACAAAACAAAACCCCCCAAACCAAAAAACCCAAAACCTCAAAAACCTCGTCCTCACATCCCAGTGGTGAGGAACCATTGGTAAGGAACTTGCCTCTTCCAACCTATGTATCTGGAAATCCCTGCTCACTACCCAGCTGTTTTAACACTGGAAGTTTATGTCCCAGCCAACCCCTTGTTTTGAGGCATCTTGGAAGTCAGCCTCTTTCCCTCCATATCTCCCCAACCCCCACAGGGTACCCTCTGTGCACTTGTGTAAATGGGGTCTCACACTGGGTTTCGTTTATGGCTCGTTTCCCCATCGTCTTTCATGGGCTTCCTCTTACTGATGTGTGTAGTCACTGTCCACCCAGCCTCCCTGGTGACTAATTATCCCTCAGTAAATATAGCAGTGTCTCCATTCCTCACTGTCAACAGACAGAGCAGCCTTTGTTACTGTGAGTGGTGTCTCTCAGGACCGTCTTAGATGTCTCTTGGCACAAAAGGACAAGATGTTTTCTAGACTGTTTGTATAAATCAGTCTTTTTCCATCAACAGTGGCTGTCCTGCCAAGGGCCAGCACTCCATAAACCTCTCTAATCTTGTGAAACTCTTGTGTATGTGCCTGTTTTCTCTGGCCCTGGATGCCAGAAGTTCCTGACACTTGACTCTCTGTCACTTCCTTCTGGTTCCCACTGATCATGAATTAGCTAGCTGTGTCAGATTGTGAGGTCAAGCTCTACCATTGAGATGACACAGTCACCATCCTGTGTTAGGATAACCACATCCTAACACATGTAGACATCCCACTCTGCGTCCTTGCTTGCCAAGTTTGGGTCCTTGTGCTCCCTTTTGCAAAGCTAAGTTGACTTGCTGAATTACTTCTACTTTGTTGTTTGTGTGACACTGGGAATATCCTCGTGAGATACAATTACCAGAGGATACGACATGTATATCTTTCACCTTACCCACAGACAGGAAATTGTTATTTATGAAAAAGTGATGTTGTAATCAGAGTAACAGGTTCTGCCATTCACTGCTTTCCCAGAGACAGGTAAAAGGTGAAAGGAAGTATATTTATTTACAGTTTGATTCTGAGAGTATTGGGGTTGGTCTGATGTGACTATGTATTCAAATATAAAATTCTGTACTCCCCAGTGTGGTTGCCTCAAGATGATTGAGTTCACACCAACAGCAGCTTTTATTGCACAAATCTTGCTCCTCAAGTTAGTCAATAAAAGGATAAAGCCTGTGGCTGGGTAGTAGAGAGACTACTGGTAGAATCCTACAGTCAGGACTTCCTGGTAGTGAGAAATGAACTCTGGGAAGAAGGAAGAGGAAGGTCCTTTCAAAGGAGACATCAGAGGGGATAGATGTGACTCCAGCCTGGAAGGTATAGCTAGCCACGTGGCTGGATGAGGCTAGATGGTCAGGTTGACTTAGATGAGGTAGTTGAGAGTCTGATCAGTTAAGGCATAAACTTTGAAATATTTAAAGTTCTCTTGTGTGATTATTTAGGGGTACTAACCAATTAATGAATAACTGCTACCGTATTAATTTCCAGCTTTAATGAATATATATATAGAATATTAGCAATCATTTTTTATAAGAGACAAACATTCTTGGTTTCTTTCAGTCTTGCCTGTAGCAACGTTAGTTTATGGAAAGGATGAAACAGAAGTCAAGGAATGCACTGTTAGCTCTGAGCGAAGCTGTGCTAAGTGCTCGATCTGTGAGGTTAGCCTTTTCTAGGGAGACAGCCTTTTTTGCAGCCAAGGTTTTGGGCTGTTCTCACCAGCAGCATGGGATTTCCTGGAGAGATTATAGCTTTGTTCAGAGCCCCCTCGCTAATTTCTATTATCAGCAATTCTTGGTAGTACCAATTTTCATGCCTTGCTAAGCAGGTCTCAGAGCACTGTAACGGGCCTCTGTGGCTGACAGGCAGTATTGGTTCTTTGTGAACTTTGCCTAAAATTTCCAGACTGCTGTTGAGACTGAACCTTCTCAGGAGCTGACTGGTCTTTTTTAGTTCTCCTGTGAAGGGCTTACTTGTATCTTTTGTACATTTTTTTTTCCTACATAAAGTAGAGCGCAGTGGTTACTCTGGGTTGGGAGGAGATGAGAGGGATAGAGGATTCATATCCACTGTTCACTCCTGCAACCTCCCTATCCAACAACAACAACGCACGCACACAAACAAAAACAAAGCATAGACAACATCTATATGTGGAAGCTATAGTGGGTCACAGTGTGTCCCACAGTGTACCCCTCTGTGTTGGGTTGTATTATTTGAGGGTTCTTCGTCGGGTTGAATTGTGGGTCCTGCGTCTGCCACCCCCCCCCCCCAAGGGGCTATGGCCGCTGCTCAGAGAGACAGAGGATCAGGAATTTGACTGTGTTCACTCCACATTGGCGCTGGGTGGACATTGGGCTATTCAAAGTCACAGGCCTCCACTTGTAGGTGGGAAACACAGTCTGAGGTCCCATGAGAAGCCAGAGCTTTTGGGTTGGGGGTTCTCGGGCCAAAGGGCAGCTGGGAACCAGTTGATTCTCAGGCCCTTGGGCTCTCAGGTGCCGCTGGCAAGCCGCTGAAAGGCCGAGAACAACGTGGGGGCTTACGGGTTAGAGGCCCGCAGCTGAAGAGGAGAGGTGGAGGGATGAGCGTTTGTCTGGGTCATGGCTGGCTTGGCTTGCTGGGCCTCCACGGCTGGAAATGTAGAGAGGTCATCTGCGAGAGATTAGACAGTGGCTCTGTAGTTGAGAACCTTCTCCACAGTTCCCCACAGCGGGTTCCGTAGAAGAGAAATAGGCTAGGGTCTTAAGATACTTATTATCATGGTGGAAAATGGATGAAACTATACCCCTGGTATTTTCAGGGCGGGCCTGAAGTTAAATAACTTTTGCAAGGAGGAGGGTCTGGGAAGGAATGTTTTTTTTTTTTTAAAATAATTATTTATTTTATGTATATGAGTACACTGTAGTTATCTTCAGACACACCTGAAGAGGGCATTGTATTCCATTACAGATGGTTATGAGCCACCATGTGGTTGCTGGGAATTGAACTCAGGACCTCTGAAAGAACAGTCATTGCTCTTAACCACTGATCCATCTCTCCAGACCCTGGGAAGGAATGTTTAATTGGCTACCCTCTCTGGCCTTTAGGTATCTCATTAATATGGAGATCTGTCTTGTGGCTCTGTGGCCTGTGGCCCTCTACCTGTGGAGGGGCTAGGGGACATTGTTCTACGTGCCTGAAAAGCGCAGATTGATGGAGGTCTTCAGCCTCGTGTCAGGAGCCTGGAGTCTGGGAGTGTGGCGAAATGCATGCCATCCCTTGCAGGGATCCCTGCAGGGTAGCTGGCAAGTTCCAGCCAGTGCTCGATCAGAAACCATGCTGTCCTTTTATGGTCCTATACCTCTGCCCACACATCTTCACTTGCAAATGCTCATGCAATGAGTCATTGGTCTGGTTTGAGGCTTTTGACCCCCATCAGGGCTGCCTCATGTTCTCTAGTGCTAATATGAGCCATCGACACTGACACCTGTCCATAGCTATGGACTCAGACATGGCCCTCAGAAGCAGCTTGGGGAGACCTCACCATTGCCCTAGGTGGTAGGGCTGGTCTCTCAAAACAGGCTACCCCTCTCCACCCTTGGGTCTCTAGTGCCACCACTCTTCATAATGCTGGAGCTGCTCCCCTTGTCTTTCTCTCTCTCCCATCTGTCTACCACATACTCACACATTGTGGTGGCCCTTGTTGCAGGCTGGCCGCTTAGCTGGTGAGTCCCTAGGTGATATCCTCTGGCAAGCAAGTTTCTATGGCCCACCCATGCTGTGGGGCAGAGGGCAGGTCTGTGGGCATCTTTCCCCATGCCCACTGTGGGGCACGGAGAAACACTGGTCTCTGGCTTCCTCCTCCGGTGCTGCGCTGCTTAGATTTGATTTAATCTGATTTTTTTTAATCTGATTTTTTAATGTGTTCTAGGCATAAAACAGCATCGGCCACCATGCGATGATGAATGAAGGATGCCATCTGCTATGCTCTTGACTGATATAAGAACTCCATCAACAACAAGGTGTCTCTTTGCCCATTACCGTGTGTGTATGTGTGTGTGTGTTCTGTACATCTTTCTTAAAAAAAAAAAAACCTTTTTGTAGGTTCTTTGTGAATTTTATTCCATGCACCCAATTCCACTTATCCCTCTGCCCCTTCATATCCACTCTCTGCCCTTACAACCTCCACCTCAAAATAAAATAAAATAAAATAAAATAAAATAAAATAAAATAAAATAAAGTAAAGTAAAATAAAATAAAACATTAAAACATCTTGTCGTGGAAGCTCTAGTGTGTGGCAGTGTGTCCCGTGGCATACCTGTTTGTCCATACATCTTGATTTGCGAATGTTCACTGCAATGAGCCCTTGGTCTGTTTTGAGGCCTGCCACTACATAGGTTTCTGCTACAAGCTATCAATACTGGATTCTCAGGGAACTGTCCTCAAGAGACTTATCCCGTTGTTGCCTGTGTCATGGAGATCCTGAAGCTTTGGATCTGCAAGACTGGCCCTTTCTCACACTCCAGCAAATCCTAGATGGGGTAGATGTTGGGGTGGGCCAAGTTAAAGCCCTGGATCTGGGTCTGGGAGGTAGCTGAGTTGGTCAGCCTGCCAGCTCTCCCTCATCTGCACCACCATGGTGAGCTCTCCAGTACTCCCTTTGCTAACTTATGTAATGCTGCAGCTAGCAAGGGGCAGGATCAGATTTCCTGCTCTCAGGGCTGGCTCACCAGCACCTGTGCTTACCAGGGCCAGCTCTACTGGGCTGCTCTGTGAAGGGCAGGGCCAACTCAGGCGGCAGTCCAGAGCAGGGGTACCTGCATGGCCTTTGGTGGTAATGTGGGTCTGGGTTATCAACATAGACCCCAGCTACTGTAGGACCATGGATCCAGACATGGGCTCCGTCAGCAGCATAGCCCTCTGATATCCATGTGCTCTCTGATGGCAGTCCAGACCTTGGATGTATGCTTGGCCCTTGGCTTCACTTTCTCTTCCATCTCTCCCTCGAGTACTCCATCTTCCCCATTCTTCATCACACACTCGTTCATTGCAGTGGTGCCCTCTGCCGATGCTTCTTCTGACTTCTTGGGGGCCTTTGTATACTTTTCTAATGGGCCTTGTGGTGGTTTGAATGACAATGTGTCCCATAGGCTCTCACATTTGAACACTTGGTCCCCAGTTAGTGGTTCTTTTTGGGGAGACCTAGGAGGTGTGGCCTTGGTGGGCACAGTCCAGGGGTGAGCTTTGAGATTTCAATGCCTCTCCCCACTCCACCTCCCCCCAACCCCCTTCTTGCTTGTGGTTCAAATGTTAGCACTTGGCTTTTGCTTCAGCTGCCATGTCTGCTGCTTGCTGCCATGTTTCCCTGTCTGGAAGAACACTTATTACTCTGGAACTATAAGACAATTAAGCCTTCCTTCTATGAATTGTCTCAGTGACGGTGTTACATCACAAGACCAGAAGAGACGAATAGGACAGGCTGTCTGTCTTTTCGGTGTAGATTTATAATCTGATATTTTTTGTTTGTTTGTTTGTTTTGCTTTAAACACAAGGCCTTTATCCCAAGATTACGTGTGTACCATACCCAGACTACCTTTTGGTTTTATAAAGGTCAAACTAGGTTAAATTTGCCTTCAGAATTTCCTTCAGAAAGTGAAGGAACGAAAACCTAAAGAAATACGTGTATCTGTGAAAAATAAAGTTATTTTTTTTCTTTCCATCAAGGTAACCAACCTCCCTCTCCCCTTTGCACAGATATATCCAGTCGGGGCCAAACAGTGAAGTTGAGTTCCCACTGGTGAGATAAAACAAAGTTACTATTTACATCAGGAATAAAAAGCAGAAGCCATCTTGCCCATGTATGTCCCACAGCCTGGTGTGGGTTCTGCCACTCACACTCTTTTGCAGAAAAGAATTGCCTTGCTGGGAGACTTTACTCTTGTGTGCGCCTCTGGGCAGGACCACAATTATTCTTTTCCAGCGTCTCTAAGACTTGGGTGACCAAGCCAGCTCAGTCAACAGGCTCTCCAAGGCAGGAGCAAGGATTAAAAAGAAAAAGACAATTAGACAACACTGTAGCACGACCTCAGACAGTTCTAAGTTTAATTTTTTTCCAGTCCACTTTTATATCATTCTGGGTACACATAAAGAATATGGTCAGTCCTTAAGGCATAAACAAAGTAGTCAAATACCAAACAAAAGCATAAATAAAGTAGTCAAGGAACAAGCAGGGCAAAAATCAAGGCAGTAAACAAAGTCCCGTGGTCACTTTGTCTAAGGGTTTATCAGGATGATCTAGATACAAGCACTACAATATATTTCTCCACTATATCACCTTGAGCCTATTTCATTGTCCCAGCCAGATATCAAATTCCTGCCAAATTCCTAAAAGCAACCATTAAAGCTCTCCACACTTGGGGAAATGAAAAAACCAGGGCAGAATTAGGTGGTTCTTTTGGTCTTGTTTACCTGCAAACTGCTAATATGTGATTTATTTAAACAGGAGGACAGATAGCTTCATCTTTAGTGGTTCTCAGAAGTGAAATCCCAGCCATGTAGTGGAACAGTCAGTGCCAACTCCAGCTGGAAACTCATCCAAATGCAAATGGATGACCTCACCGAGACCAGAAGAACTGGAAACTCTGAGATGAGACCTTCATTGTGTATTTTAACCTGCAGCTCTGGTGGAGACAGGTTCTAGAACGTTGTCTCATGCAGGAGGAGCGTTAACCTTGACCTTTCATTCGCCAGGTGGCCATCTCCCTTTTCTCTACAAATACTTAAGAGAAAATATTGGGTCCCTGGACACTGGATTTTTGTTGCTTCAGTTCAGATTGCACAGTACTTTGGCTTATGGAGTACTCTGATGACAGCTTGGATGTGACCAGAACATTCTCCCTGCCTGAAGGAGCCACAGCAATCTACCAAAAGAAGATGGCGAGGGCTGAAGTTATGTTTTAAGTTTAAATTACTGTGCTTCAGAGATCTATAAAACAAAAATGCCTCTAACCTGTAAGCCCCCACTTGCCCGAGGACAAATAACTTCCTGGAACATTGGGGGTTGTGGTAAGATAGCAAGCCAAGTGTTTACCCTTTTATAAACAAATTCTGTTGTTCTAACAGCACAGGGTATGTTTGGTCACATATAGGTAGCAGATATGTGTGCAGGAAGTACACTAGGAATATATTTGCCACAGATTGGATGAAGGCAGGAAGTGTTTTGACTTTATAAGCACCTAAATGATGTAACTTGAAACCATTCTCCGGGAATCCCAGGTATGGACCTAGCCAGTGTCCATTGTCCTGGCTAGTATTTAATAAATACTGCCTCAAATTTGGGTCAAAATTGTGGTAGTGATCTTATTCTTGCCTAGTAGGATTAATAAGACCTCTTCACCATCTCTGGAGATGTTTTCAAGAATGGTGTCTGTGATGGTTTATATATGCTTGGTCCAGGGAATGGCACTATTAGAAGGTGTGGCCCTGTTAGAGTAGATGTGTCACTATGAGTGTGGGCTTTAAGGCCCACATCCTGGCTGCCTGGAAGTCAGTATCCTGCTAGCAGCCTTCAGATGAAGATGTAGAACTCTCAGCTCCTCCTGCACCATGGCTGCCTGGATGCTGCCATGTTCCCGCCTGGTGATAATGGACTGAACCCCTGAACCCGTAAGCCAGCCCCAATTAAATGTTGTCCTTATAATATGAGTTGCCTTGGTAATAGTGTCTGTTCACAGCGGTAAAACTCTAAGACAGTGTCCACAGTGTTTTCCTGAAGAGCATGGGTTGAGAGTTACTCTGCTTGTGGTCCACAAGAAAACCATTTCCTCTTGCCTGGTCTTCTGTGAGTTATTCCCATTGGATGCCACAGAGTCCATGTCAGCCATGGCCAGAATCCTGCTCCCTGCTCCAGAGTGGGTTTCACCAACACCTAGGTTCCCTTGTCTGGAGCCCTGTAGGGAGCTACTGGAGCATCTCTGGTGACTCAGGGCTCTGCCTGTGTTCATAAGTTCTTGTACAGTCACAGAAGTCCGCTTGGACAGACAGGCTGAGCACTGCTCACTGCTTATCCTGAACTCACAGGCAGGACAGAAGGACACAGAAAACTAAGAGGAGGACATGAGAAAAGAAAGGAGCCCCTTATCTCAGTGTTCAAAGTCTCTAACACAGAACTGTCCAGAGTTCCGGCACAGTTAACTAAAATTTCTGTGAAGGCTGTCGACATAGAGATTCTATTATTCTACCTATTTGGAATATGGAGATATTTCAAGTAAGGGTGTTAAGATAGAAATGAGCCATGCTTAAGGCTTAGGTGTATATAATCTTCCAGTCTGGCCTTTCTTCTTTCCCAACAGTAAACCTGCAGTTTTCTAGAAATCTCACGATAAACCCGACATTTACAATAAGAGCCATGTCTTTTATTCCGTGGGCAGTCCCTATCACCCATCAGTTTTTATCTAACTAAATTGCAAATTGACCCAAGGTACCTCCAGAACTATGCTATACTCTTACCATAAAAGGGGAAGAAACTGGGGGTTGGAGAGACAACTCTTTCAGAGGACACAAGTTCAATTCTTAGCACCTATGTCAGGTAGCTCACAACTGCCTGTGTCTGTAGCTCCAGGGGATCAGAGACGCTCTTCTGGCCTCTGAAGGCATAATTCTATACACACATATGTAGCGTGTAATTTAAAAAAAACACACTATTGCCTTTCCCTCTGACAAAGTAGACAGAATGACTTCTGGGGTGTTGGCTGATGGGTTTTTTCCTCACCTGTGACCACAGTGGGGTATGGAGGGTATGAAGATCAGGCACTGTTTTGACGCCTGCTCTGAGAAATTTCTGGGCTGTTTGCTACAGTTTAAAACAATTTGACTTCTCTCTTTTATAAATGTGCCCCTCACATACAATAGCTGTGAGGTTTTGTAGCCAGTTTACCACATATCTCCCCAAGCCCAGCTAACCAGGTCAAGAATTACCACAACTCCAAGTGGGTTGTGGAATCTGGAGAAGCGGGCAGTATGGCTGTTTGTGTGTAGCATGCCTTGTAGTGGCCCTGTCCCTCAGTCTAGCGACTGGAGCAGGGGAATGTCTGGATGGAGTCTGTAGAGTGGGAGAAAGTAAAGGCAGGGGTCAGACATGGCACACAGCCTCGACAACTTTCCTGTTTCTTCCTGAAGCCCTCTTGGGCTTGTGAGGTACAGTTTCTGGTGCTAGCTCATTTTACTTTATGTTTTTTTCTGTCTTTCATAAGTTTTTTTTTTCTTTCTGATTTTTGATCAAGTTGTATTGTGTTTCAAAACCTAAAAGAGGATTAACCAGGATAAGATTAATCTTCAGGGAGAATTACTGGTCAGAGTTAGGTCTCAGGCAACCCTGAACAGAACAGGTGCTTCCCCGCCCCCACGCTGGTGCCCTTTGGATGCTGAGAGCACCACCAGCAAGGTGGTGACTGGACACAGAATTTGCTCCTGTGCTCTCCAGCAGGGACACATCCCTGGCACTAGCAATCCATTGTCTTCCCTTACTTTATTAGCTCAAAACATTTGAGAAGGGGGAAAATCATCAAACAAACAAACAACCCCCCAAAATAGAACCAAAACCCTGATTTTCCTGTCCCCTCTCTCTACTTCTGAAGCCACCTGGCTGAAGTGTCTGTGAGTAAAATGTGCTTTGTCCTTTGGGAGGAAACAAAGAATTATTAAAAAAGCAGCCTCTTGCCTTGACAGGAGAATGAGAAGGGCTTGTCAGCATCAACCCCCTCCTCTCCTCAGCTGAATTCTGGCATCTTCCTCTTTGTCTTGACCAGGACAGTTTCAGTTGTCATGGTATAGACACACAGTCCCCGTTTCCCTGTGTTAAGCATGCCAAACTCCAATGCTCTAAGCCAGCCTGGCTCACACACTCTACCTGGATGTGTAGTTATCCCTCAGTCTTTGTCTTTCACAGGTTATTCCGTGTTCCAGAATTCATCTAAAAGAATTATTTTTGTGCAGGCAGTGGGTGATGGTGGAGGATACAAGCAAGATGAGGCAGGAGGTTGTCAGTGACTTTCTGGTATGTCTGTCTGGCACCCATGCCAGCGTTGAGTCCTAAATTTGCTACTTATGCTACTATGTGGTTCTGGCCAAATTATTCTTCCAGGAAATGAATTGGGCTCTTAATAGTCCGTTAATTCTGGGAAAGTTTTGGTCAACTTTGGAGAGTCCTCCTCTCTGCTCTCCTCTGCACAACTGTGACAATGTATGACTCTCTCATGCGGATCCCATAAGAAGAAATTGATTGAGCAGTGGGTCTTAAAATTGACTGTTCATTCATTTGAACGACTGGAGGTGTTGTTTGTTTGTTTTTAAATAGCAGTGTCAGGAAGCATCCAGATCAATTAAATTAAAATTTTTGGGTGTGGGAGCCAGCCATCAATCTTAATTTGCCTATGTCCTCAGTGTTCAGCCTAACATGAGACAGTGAGACAGTGCTTCTAATAACCATTCAATGAGCAACAGCTGCTTTTAGGAATATAACTAAAAGCTGACCAGAAATCTCCCTGAACTAATGGACTATTAAGGGCTCAGTTCATTTCCTTTGGAATGTATTCATCCAACAGTATCTGAGCATTCTCTGTGAGCCAGGATCTCTGTGCCAGAGTGTCCTTTTCCAATTCAGAATAAAAGCTCATATTACTTTCAAGAGAAAATTTAAAGACCTGAGATGTACAGTTCACTTATCAAACTGACATGTGGCCCAGTTAGCTTTAATTGTCAACTTGATAGAACCTAGACTCACCTGAGAAGGAAATCTAGATGGAAATCTTGCCCAGATAAAATTGGTAATGGGCATGTCTACAGGGGATAGTCTTGGTTGTTAATTGATGTAGGAAGGCTCAGCCCACTGTGGGTGGCACCATTCCCTGAGCAAGTGGTCCTGAGCTATGTAAGAGCTGGTAGAGTATGAGGGAGAGTGAGCCAGGAAGCAGCATTCCTCTGTGGTTTCTGCTGTTCTTCCTTGGCTGTGAGTGAATTCCTGGGTCAGAGATAATATTGTATGGAACATCGACATGTCTACCTTCAAGTTCCTACTTTGAGTTCCTGCCTTGACTTCCCACAGTGATGGACTATAAACTATATGATGAAGTTTCCCCTAAATTGCTCTTGGTTGGAGTGTTTCATTATAGCAACAGGAATGTGACCAGAATGCCATGAGGACCCGACCTCATTCCCAGAATTCACGAGGAAGACCAGTGTGGTAGCGTCTACTTGTAACCCCAGATACTGGAGGGGAGACAGACAGATAGATCCCTAGGGCTCATTGGCCAGTTAGGCCAGTTAGCCTACTTTGTGAGCTTCAGGCCAAATCACAGACATTGTCTCAAAAAGCACATGTATAAAAAGCCCCCAAAACTCAAGGTTTATGATCCTGAGAGCTGCTGTCCTTTGACTTCCACATGTACATCCCCACAAACACACATAGGTGCATGTATGTGAGAGTACACACACACACACACACACGCACACACACACACACACACGCACATACATAGAGAGAGGAGGAGAAGGACAGGTTTAGGTTCTCTAGGGCAGTCTGGCTGGTCTTCCCATCATTTATGCCAACGGCTTGCTCTTACCACTGCAGGCAAACTTCAGCCACTAGGTAATTCTTGGGGTCACCCTGGGCCTTAGTGTTCCTCTACGCCCTTCCCTGCATGCTCCCCTTTGTTAGCTTCTTCTCGCACTTCTTTCTGCTTTCTACCCAGAGAACTTCACAAGATGGAATTCCTGAGCCAGTATTGAAGACCAGATGAATGCCCAGCATTGATTGGTAGTGCCTGCTCCTCTATAGTGAATACGTCACAGTGGCCTTCAGTCTTAGGATTCCTTGAATGTCCTGGAGGGAGCAAAAAATGACTTTTTTTTTATTTTCGAGACAGGGTTTCTCTGTATAGCCCTGGCTGTCCTGGAACTCACTCTGTAGACCAGGCTGGCCTCGAACTCAGAAATCCACCTGCCTCTGCCTCCCAAGTGCTGGGATTAAAGGCGTGTGCCACCACCGCCCAGCCAAAGGATGACTTTCTAAGACCCCTTCTTACAGGAGGGTAGCACAGTGGTCTATTCTTCACACCTCACTCTGATGAAGCGTTTAGGCTCAGGCAGGCTTCTTTCCCCTTTCCTTGCATACCTGTCTCTATTGTTCCAGGATCCCACAGAATTACTCCAGGTTCCCTCAAAGGCCAGGATCTCCTAGACCATCCATAGCAGCAGGCAGCTTATGTGAACTATCTCAAGAATCTGGGGTTCTGAGATGGGGACAGAATCCCACAAAATTCTATCCCTGGGGAGCAGGTGGTTTTTATGACCATAGACACTCCCTGAAGAAAGCTCTACCTCCTCCAGCAGGTCTCTCTTCTGTACTGAAGCTTCCTCATGGGAGAGAGGTTACAGCAGCTAGCAAGTTCTGCTGGGGCAAAGTCCCCCATTAGGATTCTAGTATGACTTGTTGTCATTTAATGATTGTAGAGTAGCCTTACACGAAAGCTTACAGTGACTTTCTCTACATCTCTGGTCCATCAGGAGGCAGGGTGCAAGGGTTAGATGTGCATGCTTTCTTCCTGGGCTGTCAAAGTTTCTGTAGGAGATGGTTAGGGAGACCTCACTTATGTTCCAAGCATCTTATCCATGATGCTGTCTCTTCCAGGCTTAGACTATGCCACTGGATAAAGCTGTCAACTTTCTGGACAGGCATCTCAGTTTATGGACACCTACACATACCACACATATACATACAACACCCCTGCACCACACATATACATACATACATACATACATACATACATACATACATATGTACATACATACATACATATACCACACACACAGAACACATACATACAGAAATATACAAAGTAACAAGATTTAAAAATAAAAATGGACCACATGCCTTTTGGCTGGGGCAGACACAGAGTTGGTCTGCTCCTGTGGAGATACTGAATCCTGAGCCATACTAGAGGAGCCACTGCACTCAGAGCAGCCGGTAAGAACTCCATCTCACTCCCTAAGCCCCAGAGTTACATCTGAGAGGCAGGGACGATCAGGACCCACCAGCTACCCAAACCCCGCCCCTCCGGAATCCCACTTCCCTTTTGCCCCCGCCTGGTCCTTTTGGCTGGGGCAGACACAGAGTTGGTCTGCTGCTGTGGAGATACTGAATCCTGAGCCATCCTAGAGGAGCCACTGCACTCAGAGCAGCAGACACCGAGATGGTTTGCACTTGGGAGACATTGTATCCTGAGCCATCCTAGAGGAACCACTGCACCCAGAGCAGAAAGATTTCCAGATTCAAGAGGTGGCCTGAGTCCCAGGAGCTCTTCCACCCAGGAGATTAGGATCATAAGACCACAGAGACATCTGGACTCTGAGGAGCTCTGCCACAAGCAAGAAAACCGGAAATACAGAGTCCAGTCTTACGCGTGAGGGCAGGTAACACTAGAGTTACCCAGATGGTGAAAGGCAAGCACAAGAACATAAGCAACAGAAACCAAAGTTACTTGGCATCATCAGTACCCGGTTCTCCCAATATAGCAAGCCCTGGACACCCTATCACACCTGAAAAGCAGGAGTCAGAATTAAAATCACTTTCTCATGATGATGATAGAGGATTATAAGAAGGAATTAAGTAACTCCCTTAAAGAAATACAGGAGAGTACAAGTAAACAGGTAGAAGCCCTTAAAGAGGAATCACAGAAATCCCTTAAAGAAATGCAAGAAAACACAAAGAAGGAATTAAACAAAAACATTCAGGATCTGAAAATGGAAATAGAAACAATAAAGAAATCTCAAAGGGAGACAAACATGGAGATAGAAAACCTAAGAAAGAGATCAGGAGTCATAGACTCAAGCATCACCAACCGAATACAAGAGATAGAAGAGAGAATCTCAAATGCAGAAGATACTGGAAAATATTGACACAGTTGTCAATGAAAATGCAAAATGCAAAAAACTCCTAACCCAAAACATCTAGGAAATCCAGGACACAATGAGAAGACCAAACCTAAGGATAATAGGTATAGATGAGAATGAAGATTCCCAACTTAAAGGGCCAGTAAATATCTTCAACAAAATTATTAAGGAAAACTTCCCTAACCTAAAGAACAAGATGCCCATAAACATACAAGAAGCCTACAGAACACCAAATAGACTAGACCAGAAAAGAAATACCTCCCGTCACATAATAATCAAAACATCAAATGTACAAAACAAAATAAAAATACTAAAAGCAGTAAGGGAAAAAGGTAAAGTAACATGTAAAGGCAGACCTATAAGAATTACACCAGACTTCTCACCAGAGACTATAAAAGCCAAAAGAGCCTGGACTGACATCATACAGACCCTAAGAGAACACAATTGCCAGCCCAGACTACTATACCCAGCAAAACTCTCAATCACTATAGATGGTGAAACCAAGATATTCCATGACAAAACCAAATTTGCACAATATCTTCCAACAAACCCAGCACTTCAAAGAATAATTGATGGAAAACACCAACATAAGGAGGGAAACTACAACCTAGAAAAAGCAAGGAAGTAATCTTCCAACAACCCCAAAAGAAGATAGCTATACAAACATAATTCTACCTCTAATAACAAAAATAATAGGAAGCCACAATCATTTTTCCTTAATATCTCTTAACATCAATGGACTCAATTCCCCAATAAAAAGACGCAGACTATCAGACTGGATACACAAACAGGACCCAGAATTTTGCTGCATACAAGAAACGCACCTCAGTGACAAAGACAAACACTACCTCAGAATAAAAGGACGGAAAACAATTTTCCAAGCCAATGGTCCCAAGAAACAAGCTGGAGTAGCCATTCTAATATCAAATAAAATCGACTTCCATCCAAAATTAATCAAAAAAGATAAGGAAGGACACTTCATACTCATCAAAGGAAAAATCTACCAAGATGAACTCTCAATTCTGAACATCTATGCTCCAAATGCAAGGGCACCTACATACATAAAAGAACCTTTACTAAAGCTCAAAACACACATTACACCTCACACAATAATAGTGGGGGATTTCAACACCCCACTCTCAGCAATGGACAGATCATAGAAACAGAAACTAAACCGAGACACTTTGACATTAACAGAAGTTATGAACCAAATGGACTTAACAGACATCTATAGAACATTTCATCCTAAAACAAAAGAATATACCTTTTTCTCAGCACTTCATGGTACCTTCTCCAAAATAGACCATATAATTGATCACAGAACAGGCCTCTACAGATACAAAAAGATTGAAATAATCCCATGCATCTTATAAGATCACCACGGACTAAGATTGGTCTTTAATAATGACAAAACCAATGGAAAACCCACGTGCACATGGAAACTGAACAACTCTCTACTCAATGATGACTTGCTCAAGGAAGAAATAAAGAAAGAAATTGAAGACTTTTTAGAAATCAATGAAAATGAGGACACATCATACCAAAACTTGTGGGACTCCATGAAGGCAGTGCTAAGAGGAAAACTCATAGCTCTAAGTGCCTACAAAAAGAAACTGGAAAGAGCACACACTAACAACTTGACTGCACAACTAAAAGCTCTAGAACAAAAAGAAGCAAATACACCCAAGAGGAGTAGAAGGCAGAAAATAATCAAACTCAGGGCTGAAATCAGCCAAATGGAAACAGAAAGAACAATACAAAATATCAACAAAACCAGGAGCTGGTTCTTTGAGAAAATCAACAAGATAGATAAATCGTTAGTCAGATTAACCAGAGGGAACAGAGACAGTATCCAAATTAATAAAATCAGAACTGAAAAGGGAGACATAACAACAGAAACGGAAGAAATTAAAAAAATCATCAGATCCTACTACAAAGGCCTATACTCAACAAAACTGGAAAACCTGGATGAAATGGACAACTTCCTAGACAGATACCAGGTACCAAAGTTAAATCAGGAGCAGATAAACCATCTAAACAGTCCCATAACCCCTAAGGAAATAGCAGCAGTCATTAAAAGTCTCCCCACTAAAAAAAGCCCAGGTCCAGATGGTTTTAGTTCAGAATTCTATCAGACCTTCAAGGAAGACCTAATACCAATTCTCTTCAAACTATTCCACAAAATAGAGACAGAAGGAACACTACCCAATTCGTTCTATGAAGCTACAATTACACTCATACCCAAACCCCACAAGGACCCAACAAAGAAAGAGAACTTCAGACCAATCTCCCTTATGAACATCGATGCAAAAATACTCAATAAAATTCTAGCAAACCGAATCCAAGACCACATCAAAACAATCATCCATCATGATCAAGTAGGTTTTAACCCAGGAATGCAGGGATGGTTCAATATTCAGAAATCCATCAATGTAATCCACTATATAAACAAACTCAAAGGAAAAAAATCACATGATCATCTCACTAGATGCTGAGAAAGCATTTGACACAATTCAACATTCCTTCATGATAAAAGTCTTGGAAAGATCAGGAATTCAAGGCCCCTACCTAAACATAGTAAAAGCAATTTACAGCAAACCAGTAGCCAACATCAAACTAAATGGAGAGAAACTTGAAGCAATCCCACTAAGATGAGGGAGAGACTAGACAAGGCTGCCCACTCTCCTCCTACCTATTCAATATAGTACTGGAAGTCCTAGCCAGAGCAATTAGACAACAAAAAGAAGTCAAAGGGATACAAATAGGAAAGGAAGAAGTCAAAATATCACTATTTCCAGATGATATGATAGTATACTTAAGTGACCCCAAAACTTCCACCAGAGAACTCCTAAACCTAATAAACAACTTCAGCAAAGTGGCTGGTTATAAAATCAACTCAAACAAATCAGTAGCCTTCCTCTACATGAAAGATAAACAGACTGAAAAAGAAATTAGGGAAATGACACTCTTCACAATAGTTGCAAATAATATAAAATACCTTGGTATGAATCTAACCAAGCAAATCAAGGACCTCTATGACAAGAACTTCAAGTCCCTGAAGAAGATCTCAGAAGATGGAAAGATCTCTCATGGTCATGGATTGGCAGGATTAATATAATAAAAATGGCCATCTTGCCAAAAGCAAACTACAGATTCAATGCAATTCCCATTAAAATCCCAACTCAATTCTTCACAGAGTTAGAAAAGGAAAGTCTCAAATTCATTTGGAATAACAAAAAACCCAGGATAGCGAAAACTATTCTCAACAATAAAAGAACTTCTGGAGGAATCACCATCCCTGACCTCAAGCTGTACTACAGAGCAATAGTGATAAAAACTACCTGGTATTGGTACAGAGACGGGCAGGAAGATCAATGGAATAGAATTGAAGACCCAGAAATGAACACACACTCCTATGGTCACTTGATCTTTGACAAAGGAGCTAAAACTGTCCAGTGGAAAAAGGACAGCATTTTCAACAAATGGTGCTGGTTCAACTGGAGGACAGCATGTAGAAGAATGAAAATTGTTCCATTCTTATCTCCTTGTACAAAGCTCAAGTCTAAGTGGATGAAGGACCTCCACATAAAACCAGATACACTGAAACTAATAGAAGAGAAGGTGGGGAAGACCCTCGAATACTCGGGCACAGGGGGAAAGTTCCTGAACAGAACACCAATAGCATATTCTCTAAGAACAAGAATTGACAAATGGGACTTCATAAAATTGCAAAGTTTCTGTAAGGCAAAGGACACTGTCAATAGGACAAAATGACAACCAACAAATTGGGAAAAGATCTTTACCAATCCTACATCTGATAGAGGGCTAATATCCAATATATACAAAGAACTCAAGAAATTAGACTCCAGACAACCAAACAACCCTATTAAAAATGGGGTATAGAGCTTAACAAAGAATTTTCAATGGAGGAAACTCGAATGGCCAAAAAGCACCTAAAGAAATGTTCAGTATCCTTAGTCGTCAGGGAAATGCAAATCAAAACAACACTGAGATTCCATCTCACACCGGTCAGAATGGCTAAGATTAAAAACTCAGGTGATAGTAGATGCTGGTGAGGATGTGGAGAAAGCGGAACACTCCTTCATTTTTGGTGGGACTGTAAGATGGTGCAACCACTTTGGAAATCAGTCTGGCAGTTCCTCAGAAAATTGGACATAGCATTACCTGAGGATCCAGCTATACCACTCCAGAAGATGCTCGAACATATAACAGGGGCATATGCTCAACTATGTTCATAGCAGCCTTATTTATAATAGCCAGGAGTTGGAAAGAACCCAGATGTCCTTCAACTGAGGAATGGATTAAAAAAATGTGGTACATTTACACAATGGAGTATTACTCAGCTATTAAAAACAATGAATTCGAGAGGTTCCTAGGTAAATGGATGGAACTAGAGATTATCATCCTGAGTGAGGTAAGCCAATCACAAAAAGAACACACATAGTATACACTCACTGATTATTGGATATTAGCCCAGAACCTTGAAATGCCCAAGATTCAACTCACAGGCCACATGTAGCTCATGAAGAAGGAAGACCAAGTGGGGGTGATTCCGTCCTTCTTAGAAAGAGCAGCAAAATACTCAAGGGAGCAAATATGGAGACAAAGTGAGGGACAGAAACTAAAGGAGGGGCTGTCTGGAGACTGTTCCACCTGCGTATCCATCCCATGTGCAGTCACCAAAGGTAGATGCTGATGTGGAAGTCAGGAAGTGCATGCTGATAAGAGCCTGATATGGATGTCTCCTCAGAGGTCTGCAAGAATCTGACATATTCAGAGGCAGATGCTCACAACTAGCCATTGAACTGATCATGGGGTTCCCGATGGAGGAGTTAGAGTGAAGGCCATTGGAGCTGAAAGTGTTTGTGGCTCCATGAGGAGAGCAACAATACCAACCAACCACAGCTCCCAGGGTCTAAACAACCAGCCTAGGAGCACTTAGGGAGGGACCCATGGCTTCAGCTGTATGCGTAAGAGCGGAGGGCCCTGCTGGGCATAGGTGGAAGAAGAGATCCTTGACCTCATGAAGGCTGGACGCCCCAGGGGGTGGGAATTTGAGGGTGGGGAGGTGGGAGTGGGGGGGGAGGTAGGGGTACATCCGCAGAGAAGCAGGAGGAGGGGTGAGGGGATAGGAGGTTCCTGGGTGGGTGGGGGGTGGGGTAAGGGGACAACATATGAAATGTAAATATAACATCCAATAAAAAAAATGGACCACAGAAGTATTCTATGTTTAGTTTGTTTTGTTTTGTTTTTTTCGAGACAGGGTTTCTCTGTATAGCCCTGGCTGTCCTGGAGCTCACTCTGTAGACCAGGCTGGCCTTGAACTCAAAAATCCGCCTGCCTCTGCCTCCCAAGTGCTGGGATTAATGGCATGCGCCACCACTGCCCAGCAGTATTCTGTTTTATTGGCTCATATCTCCAGCTGGACATATATGTTAATCTAGTTTTTGTTTGAAGATCTGGTTTAAGTTTGGACTTTTTTAGAGAATGGTAAGTTTGAGCCTCAGAATTCAAGAATAGGGATTACTCATCTTCCAGCTGTTACCCAGTATCTTAGACATTATTGCCCAAAAGGACAGAAATGTTCCATTTCTTTAACTTTGGAAAGAATGGTGTTAGTTCCACCATACATTGAACAGTGCTAAACTTAAATGCAAGCCATTGGCCAGTTACTCGGATGTTTTCAAATTTTATTTATTTAACATTTATGTATCAAGTCTCATACTGTACCATGTACCTTGCTGAGCATTAGAGACATGAGAATAAATAAAACATAATCTCTGCCCGTGTTAGCTTTTGCTGCACAATACCTGAAAGTTGGTGGTTTAAAAGAGAAACTATTTGCAAGCAGTGTTCTGGGTCAGTAATTTGGGCTTGTTTAACTGTTTGTTTTTCTGGTCTCTGCTTAGCTTTCTTGGGAATCTGTGGCCAGTTGTCCTCCGAGCCAGTTAGTGTTAGCTGGCCTAGGGAACTCTCAGCTGGTGTGACTCAAGTCTGATCCATACTCTCTCCTCTCTAGTAAGCCAACTTGGCTCATTTATATAACGGGTTGCAGAGAAAGATCCTGTCTCAAAAACAAAAACAACGAGAAAGCAATTGTGCAGTGATTAAGGATCCCGTGCATTGTGGAGGGTGTGGGCACAGAGACAGGTTGCAGAGCTGCCCTAACGATGTGGGGCGTGCTGGCTGCTCACAGCACAGGAACCCCTCCTGCCCGTTGTTCTTCCCGCCACTCCACATGCCTTTGCATGTCAGTTTTCCACCACTCTGACAATGCACTTGAGAGAAAAAAAAAATCAATTTAAAGGAGGAAATGTTTGGTTTTGGCCCATAGTCTCAGAGGGATCAGTGCACGGAAGTTTGGCACTAGTGTTTCTGGACTGTGGTGAAGAAGAGGGCCATTGTGGTGCAAAATTGCTCACTTCATGGTGGCTAGAGAGGGAATAGAGATGGAGAAAAGGGATGGAGGAGAGAGAGAAAAAGATAGAGATAGAGATGGGAGATGGGAGATGGGAGATGGAGGGGGAGGGGGAGAGGGAGAGGGAGGAGGGAGGAGAGGAATGGGGGATGAACAGAAGACATATTTTTCCAAGCCGAGTTCCCAGTGGCCTATTTCCTGCAACTGTACACCACCTCCTAACATTTCCACTACCTCCTCATAATGCCATCAAATATAAGACTACCGGTTCACTAAATCCCTCAGTGAAGTCAGATCTCCTGATCTGGCTTGTCCTCCAAACACTGCTGCATTGGGAACTAGCCCTTTAGCACACAAGCTTTAGGGGAACATTCCAAATTCAAGCTATAGCAGTGTGTGTGAGCGCATGCGCGTGTGTGCAGGCATCCTTTGTGATCAGTCGTATTCCTCTGGTTACAGGCCATGGTGGGCCACTTGCCATGGGTGCTGTTAACTGAGCTTAGGTCCTCTGCAGGAGGAGTATGTGTTGTTAACCATTGCACCATCTCTCCAGCCCGTCTCCATCTCTTTAGTTGCTTTAGCCTCTCTTCCCTGCGTTGTCCTTCCATTACTCATGTTCCGTTGCATGGATTCCAGCGCCCAGCCTTCAAGATCCCTCCCACTTTTTGTGCATGTGGGTGGGGTTTGCCATCATTTCCCACTCTCTTCCATTATCTCCACCAGCTTCCTGTTGGCTTTGTAGAACATGCTAATACGGCTCCCCATATGTAGCAGCGATGAATTTTCAGATTCTGTCAGAGTTCATAGCTGCTCTGCTCTGTCATTTCTGGGCCTGTGGTGAGGCCTGGGCCTGTTGCCCACATCTCTGGCTCTGAATTATAGGCAATTAAAAGGCAAACATGGGAACAGAATGCATGAGGGGACTTGTCTGCAGATAAGAGACTATTAATGTCTACTGTCCCTTTAATTGGAGCTCTTTTCCTTGTTCTGGGATCTCTCGCACACCCCCTTGGATTTCCCATTAAGTGGGTACCAGCGGCTAAGTGACAAGTGTCAGTTACATTAACCAGATGGCACACACTGCTGTCCTTTGTCCTTATCTGTAGACGCAGTAAAGCTAGATGGCTGTTATCCCTGCTAAGTTCATTGTTATCTGTCAAGTCACTGGTGGATCTGTTTGATTCTGTTCTTTTTAGCTTTAGAAGAACCGAGATTACAGGAAATAAGACAGAGTGACTCTAATTCCTTCAAGGGAATAAGCCACGACTTGTTGAAATGGTCCCATTTGCCTCTGCCACCCTGGCTCAGTCCATTAGTGGGTGACACAGGGCACCTCACAGCCACTATCCTTGGCTTCTTCTGGCAGCTGACATTCACCAAGGCAGACCTCTTCAAATTGGAGTAACCGAGTCTGTGGATAAATCGTCTTTCCTTTAACACCATTAGTAAGGATTCTGTCAGCATCTCCATTAAGAAAAGATGAGTGATTAATCTGACAAATTGGTAGCTCTTGTGTGTGTGTGTGTGTGTGTGTGTGTGTGTGTGTTTGGCTTCTCCCAAGAGGATTATTAGAGCTCCACAAAGCCAAGTCACCCTCTACTGTGTCACAGAATAGCCACTAAACTCATGTGGATACTTAAATTTAAATTGATTAAACAGAAAGGAAGTGCTTAATTCCCCCAAATGCATCCTTTGCAACATCCCAAGGGGCCAAGAACCCCCTGTACGTAGAAGCAATAGGTTAGGGATATTTCCACCATTGTGGAAAGTTCCCTTAGATGTGGCTGACAGCAGCTGGGTGGGATTTATAAAAACACAGTCTTCTTTATCTAATGGAACTTGGTTCAAATCTCATTTCCTTTCTATATAGCTAAATGACAAAGCATGTCATTTGCCTCCCCGGAGGTCTCAGCCCCAGAGTCTGTTAAGGAGTGGTTTGCCAGCCTCCTAGCACAGTGTGAGGACCAGGTGGGATGCTCTTCTGAGAGAGCCCGATGTGTCATTGTGATAATATTTGTTACTTACAAGGGACAGCCTGGCTTCAGGGGGGATGGTTACTATATAGATAAACACTGGGTTCTCATATTACCAAGAAGGTATTTTATTTTCTGTATGTCCTGGCTCTTACTAGTGTTGACATAAGAACAGTTCTCACCTCAAAGGGGACAAGAGAGTTTATTTTGGAGCTAAATATGAGTGACTAGATTTACGTTACTCTAAATATCATATTCTAGTGTGGTAACCACCTCAGGAAAAAAATATTTTTTATGGTAAGAAAACAAAGTTAGAAGTTAGTTTTTTTTTTTTTTTCAAATACTGGGTTGGTAGGTTACAGGAAAGTGGGAAAAATCTCTGTTATCTGGTGACAATCAGCTTCTAAATTGGTGGGAGCTGCCGGTCTGTTTATATATTCTGAAAGAATCTACCTAGTAGTCACAGGGTGTTCAGTCACACGTAAAAGTGAGCAATAAAGTCTCCTTAGGAGTCTAAAAGTAGCCTATGATAATTTGATTCTCTATAATAACCAGCCTGCCTACAGTTAGCCAATTAGCCTTGAGGAGGGCTGAACACAGCTGGGACCTTTTCTTGAGTACTTCAGCCCAAGGACATGGCTCATAAATCCACACTATATATTACCTTCTTTCTCTCAATTAGGCAGTAGTGGACATATGTGGAAGTATTGAAGATACGGTGGCATGGTGGTGTCCCCAACAAGAGCAAGGCCTTTTGGGTGTTTTTTGTAGGGACCTTTTACACTTATAGCACAATGAGTCTTTTCTGCGCAGGTCATTCAGTTTCACTGTCTTGCTTCCAGAGGTCACCTGATGTGTCAGGGCCACATAGCAACTTCAAAATATTTGCATACATTTTCATTCTTATTATTATGTTTATCCTGTGTGTAAGAGCATATGTGTGTGTGTGTGTGTGTGTGTGTGTGTGTGTGTGTGTAGGGTGTTGCTGCTACAGGCACGTGAAAGTCGGAGGATGATCTCTTTTTTCACTCCGTGGGCCCCTTGGGGATCAAAGTCAGGATGTCAGGCTCCATCAAGTGCCTTTACCCTGGGATTCACCTTCATCACCAATTTGCATACATTTCCAAACGTCCCCAGGCAGGCCAGTCCTGGTTCTCTCCGTTAGATCCCTTGGGAACCCATATGCAGTCAGATGTATCTTTAATGGCATTATCTCTGACTTTCCTGGTAATATTCCGATGACAGCTGGCTCTCTGGATCCCCTGTTTCTGTTCTGTTATTCTTAAGCTACCTGATAGGAAAGCCAGCTCTTTTCCCTGAGGCATTGGGGACCAGCTTCATGATATACCGTTTTGCCAGTAGAGGGCAGCATCACCAAGAACTTCTTTGCAGTTTAATAGTGTGGGTGGGCAGTCAGCTTGGTATCTCTCTGTTCCCGCCTTCCCTCTTTTCACCTTGCCCTGCTTTTGGCACTCACACAGAGAAGGGATATTTTCAAAGTGACTCTGATGTCCCAGCAACTGACAGCCAGGAGGGTGGCCCAGAAAACAGCAGCATTGGTTGGAGGCCTGCCCGCTCTGTCGAAGCGGTATGGAGGAGTTGCTATGCTTCACAGCCTGCATCTGGTACTGCTCTGCCCCTGCAGGAGGTGGCTGTCTGGGAGGCCCCTGTCAGCTACCCACTCCTCAGACTTTGCTCACATGTCTCCTCCGTGTGTGCCTGTCCCTAAATGCCTCTTCCCAGAAAGAATCTGAGTCAATCTCTTGTCATTAGATTAGTTCTTGCTAAACTATGACAGATGTCAAAGCAGCCAATGGAATGATGATATTCTCCCTGCCCCCATGCCAACAGGCAAAGGCAGGTAATATACAAAAGGGAGAAAGAGGGAGAAAACTGTCAGAAGTTCAGAGCAGGGAGATGCTTCATTTGGGCAGTTCAATCCAGCCTTTCCAGTCTGGAAGGTACAGTGAGGAGCCCCACTCAGTGCCCTGTCTGAACAACAGCCCCTAGCCCTTTGGTTTAATGTTGCTTTAGAATGAACCACCCTCTTGCCCTATTGTCCCTGCCCTGCCCTGCCCCATCCCACCCCAAAACAAACCAAACCACCCTTTGGCTAGGCCCAAGTGGCTGTGTGCTTGCAAACGTCACTGCTCTGCTTAGGAGATTTTTTTCTTGGTCTAGACTGGGTATTCTTTCCTGGGGACACTGGCTCTTATGCTGTGAGCACATACATCCCAGTTCTTATTCTCGAACTTTCAGTCAGTGATTCCTGACACTCCTCTCTCCTGGGGCTTACAGAGGCTGGGCTTCTCTCTGAAACCCATGGAGGTCACTCTCAGTGGTCCCACTGTCTGTTTTATTTGGGACCCTCCTGTGGAGATTCTACTCCTGGCCATGACTCAGGATCCTGGGGTGAGCTGTTTCTCAGGATATGAGACATATGCTAGATCCCACACAGAGCCCTTTAAACCCCAGAAAACTCCGTATTCTATGCCAAGAAGGCTCCAGAAAGCCATGGGGTTCACTTGCATTGGTGGGGACAAATCAGTTAGCAATGTCCCCTCAAATTTATTGTCAAATCCTGGATGACAGAAAAGGTGCTCTCTTGGAGAGCTTGTGAAACCTGAGTTGGTCACCAGCATCCAGACAGGGGGACAGAAATGGGCAGGGTGGGAGGTGATATAGGGGTTGTCTCCGTGTGCTTAGCTTTCCTGGCTCCTCTCTCTAGGCGTTTCTTATCTCCTCATCCTCTGTCAAACTCATCTTCCAAACTGAAGTACAGAGAACACTGACAGGGGTGGGAGGTAGAGTGGAGTGGGGTTGAAGGGAGTGAGGAGGTGGGGTTGGCGGGTGGGGCAGCGCTGGAGAGACAGAGGCTCAGAGCTTCAGAGAGCTTGCTGCTTTCTCAGAGTAACAGAGTTTGGTTCTTGCCATGTTGGGTAACCTACAACTTCCTATAACTCCAGAGAGGATCCCACGTCCTCTCAGGTCCCTGTGAGCACCCACACACATGTGCTTTCTCCTCTACACACACATATAGATTAAAAAGAAATGAAAAGATTGTTTTCTCTGGGCTACCCTTTATTCATGCAGAGTGGAAAGTTTCTGTCCAAAACAGGCAGTGAACCCCACTGAACTCCTGTGTACTCATGACCCTCCTCAGCAATGGGCAGTCCACAGACTCTTCTTGCACCCCTAAATTATTCTGAAGCAAGTCCTAGCCATTTCTTTTCTCCATGTCCCCTGCTGGTGAAGAACTTTTGGTGGCAGGAGAGAGCCCAGGCTGCGTCCCTCTTTGATGTGGTATGGCCCACTCTTTCAGCCTCTATTTCTACCTTTCCTATTGGCCTCCCCTCCTCCACATCTATTGCTGGAAATAAATTGTGGAGAGCTGCTGCCACGCCTTAAAGATGGTGCCTGCTTGCCCTT
>NW_021604670.1:7963408-7992673 GCF_004785775.1 Grammomys surdaster | reverse complement strand
TGCGAGTCTTTCTTCCCTGCTGGTCGGGGTGGTAGGCGCCGCACAATAAATATTTCCTTTTCTCAGACTTCTCATTCTTCCACTGTACCTCAGAGACCATCCCTTCTCTGGAACATTCTTTGGACCCCCAGATAAAATCAGTCCTCCCCCATCCATGATAGCCAATGGCACAGAGATTCCTCTTACAGCAACTATTTCTAGGCAGTATGTATGGCTTGCCACACCCTAGGCAGTGTTCTAGGAGGCTTTCAGTGAACACCAGCGGATTGAACCACGTAAAATGATTAGGGTTCACACACAGGGTAAATGAGGCATAGTGGTGTTCCAGCCACTCAGTGTGTAAGTGGCCAGGCTGGGATTACCAGCTCAGGCAGTCCAGCTGCTTATTCTGGTTCAAGGCTGTGTTTGTAGTCTGTAGACCAGAACAGATGGCTCTACACTCTAGGGGTGAACCGTACCTGGTGGAACCCCACATTTATTGCTGAAGGCACACCATTCTGTGCGTTATCTGGAGAAACTTCAAGACACCTGCTTCCCAGAGCCAACTGTAATTCCTGTGATAATAAAGATCCTTAGCTGACAGGATTCTTAACCCTTTTCTTAATTTCCCAACACTTTGTATGGCCTTCTTTAACAAAGGCAGTTTGTAGCCCTCACAGGGGTTGAGGAAGTTGGGGAAGTGGGTGGGGCTGCATTTTACATCATAGTTTAATAAGCTTTCAGGTGCCTCTGATTTGTATACAGGTGCAGCCTCTTGGTTGGATTTCTTCCTTCCTTCCTTCCTTCCTTTCTTTCTTTCTTTCTTTCTTTCTTTCTTTCTTTCTTTCTTTCTTTTTTTTTTTTTAAATTCAAGACAGGGGTTCTCTGTGTCCATGGCTGCCCAGGACTCACTCTGTAGACCAGGCTGGCCTTGAACTGAGAGAGATCTGGCTTTTAAAAATATGTAGCCCAGGCCAGCCTCAAACTCGTAATCCTCCTGCCTCCTTCATCAAATCCTACCAGAATACACCATCAGAGTGTGGAGAGACAAGACACCGGAATGAAGTTCAAGGAATGACCCAGATATGGAGGAGGAAGTTGAGGTTGGTGGGGATGGACAAGTTCCTCCCTCAACCTCCAGGCTCTTCTCAAGACCGTGCTGGGTCAGGGGTAATGAATGCCATTTTCATTGTGGCAAACAGTAACCTTTTTCTACTCCTGAGGTCCAGTCCCGCTCCAATTAATTGTGATGGATAGCATGTTCTGGTGAGCACACTGGAAGAAACACACTGTCAAGTGTTCACAACCTTCCCTAACCCGAGTCAGCCACAAGGATGTGGGTCATTGCTGTGGGAGGCAGACAAAATAGTATGTGTGCATCCCAACAGTTTTGTGACTATGCAGCTCGGGCATCTCTACCTCACCCTCTACCTCATCTTCTCCATCTATCTCTGTCTCTATCTCAATCTTCCTATCTCTATCTATTTAATTTCTGTGGTAACTGTCTCCTTGAAATTCCAATGTTAAATCCTCAACAAAAGTCTTTAACATTTTCTGTGCAATTCTCACTAATTAGAGCCTGTTAGAATTCACTGTCTGGCTATGACCTAACCAAAGACTGAAAATCTAAGCCTTTTTAAATGAGCAGGCTTCTTTTCACAGTACTTACCTATTTCTGCTTATGATAAAGTCTTCAGTCTTGAGACCTGTCTGCATTGTGATTAGAGGTGGTCCCAAGCTTGGCAAGTTGCAAAAAGACTTCAAGAGTATTTATCATCCTAAAATAACTATTCTGACATATCCACTTCTACAGATGTTGTAATGGGACCTTCAAAGGGTGTTGGTACCTCTTTAGTCCTAACATGGCTGGTTTGTAAGGGAGTCTAGACCTGGCAGTAGCAGGTCCCTCCTATACTCATGTGACTGTTTGGGAAGGGCTGCTTGGAAAGCTCTGTTGAGCAAAGCTAGTGGGAAATGGTGTTGTAATCGATTCTGATGTCTGAGAGGGGTGAGAGCATTAGTGAAATACTTTATCTAGTATTGCTATCTCACTATTTGTAAGGGGATAGTTCTGTCTCTGTAGAGGTATAGAATGTGGTTCATATTCAAATTGACCCTGTTGTGTTAACAATCTCCGCTAAGATTTAAATAATCCATCCTGCTGGATATTCCTCAAGCAGAAAGGTAAGCAACTTAAAATAACTTCAGGAAGTTCCTGAAACTGACCAGGTTCACTAAGGCCACCCATGCTGGACTAAGTAATAAAAACCAAGAGTCCCTCTTTGACCAAATAGAGATAAGCTGCAAAGAAACCCAAACAAGCAAAACTGTAAGGAAGACTCTGAGACTAGATCAGCTGCCTAGACAAAGCAGAAATCAGCTGAGCTGCTTGACAAAGGTTTACAACAACAGAGGCACCTGGAAAGAACATTCTCTAATCTGCTGAGCTGCCTGTAGGTTACAGTGTGCTGTAGGTTACAGTGTGCTGTAGGTTACAGGTTTCCAGTTTTTGTGATCTGTGCTGGGATGGGCTTTGGTGATGCAGCTGCCTTTGAGTCATTTCTGCTTCTGTAAGTAACCCCTCACCCATACTCCTGTAACTAACTCCAGTAAAACTAATTGGTTCATCAAGTTGGATTTTGGTGGTATCTGAACTTAGGCCTGTCATGGGCTCCCTTTCTGGGGTGAATAGAAATGCATCTCCCTATAAAAAGTTTTGTCACACAACAGGCCCTAAAGGCAAGATTGGATAAACTGTGTGTTATTCACATGGACAAATCACTATGCTTCTTGGATCCTGGGAGCTTGGTGAGCACAGAGTTTATTAATGTCCTGGATAAACCTGACACAGATAGAAATGGACTATCTCTGGACTGTGGTTACTGACTGGGCTAGGCTTTTAGATTTGTAAGTTGCCTTGGATGTTCTTGATGAAGAGAGGAGGCAATGATCAGTTGCATCCCTGGATGTGATTGATAGTTTCTGAGGTATTCAGGATTGTTACAGAACAAGACAGAGTTGGGATCCCTGTAGCCACCCAGTTTAGAAGGTGTTGTGATATCCCAATGAAGATGGTTTCAGTGTCATAGAGAGGTTATGTAACTTATTCATCATGTGAGGTAGGAAGAGAGAATTAACATGTAGTTCTCACTAAGTCTGCAGTGAGCTAGGTGAACTCACTAAATCTTTCCAACAGTCCCCAGAGCAGCAGTATAATGATGCCACTGTGTAGACTTGGAGCTGAAGATTGAGAGTCACTGAGAAGGTGGCACATAATTACACAGAAACAGGCATAGGGAGCCAATGTTAAAGACTTCTAGACCCTGACCACAGCATACTTTTTAATATCACTTCTACAGGTTGGTTATTGCCAATGACAACCAATTGCCACTATAAATAAATGCTAAGGGAACACCGACATGATTTGTAAGCTATTAATATGTATTTCTTCCCATACAAATGTGGTTCTGCATTCCACCCAGCTGCTGGGGTGTGGAAGCGCAGCTGGGGAGGCGAAATGTGGGAAGCACAACTGACCGCGGTTACCCTGTGTCACTGATGTAGGGTGCTGGTCTTTAAAGAAGCATCGAGACACAACTTAGGGGGTGGGAAAACTCAGTCTAAGATGTAGGAGGTTGAAGCTGGGGTTCCCTGACTCCCAGGAATCCAGTCACCGCTGGAAAATCACACAGAGGAGTCGGAAATGAAGAGTTGGGGGGGGTCCATGGGCCCACGATAAGGCTGGTACAAGAGCTCCCAAACTCCTGAACATCCAGGTGCAGTTGAGTTGTGAGGAATTGTGGGCCCTCAGACTGAGACTACGATGAGCCCAGAGACAAGGGAATGGGAAGCTCATTGGTGATTGTCCTTAACTCGCCGGCAGTTGGTTCCAAATTGTTTATTGGTTGTTCATTGTGGAAAATGGGTGCATAACACCTTCTCAGGGTAAACTGGAGATTTAATAGCTTTTGCAGGAAGGACTGTCCAGGAGGGAAGCTTATTGGCTAAACCCTCAGGGCCTCTAGATAACTCATTAGCATAGAGAACTCTGTTCTGGGCTATGTGACCGAAGTGAGGAGTGGCGTCACGTGTTCAGGCCAGGAATCTAGTAGGGAACAGGGAGCTGTGGGTACCTCAGGTGACAGGGTCTCAGACCCACTCAACCTTACTAAGTTTACTGGTACAGTCCACTGTCCCATATACAAATAACTAAAATGGTAGTAAAAATTACCTAAGTGGGTCACTCTGTTGTTCACCAAATTGAGTAAGTATTCTCTTCCTCCTCCTAGTCTCTCACCGTGTGTGTGTGTGTGTGTGTGTGTGTGTGTGTGTGTGTGTGTGTATGTGTGATATGCCTGTGTGTGTCAGTGAGGGCATTCATACATATTGGTGTGCATGTGGGGGTCAGAAGACAACCTTGGATGCTTCCACTTTGTTTGAGAAACAGCATCTCCTGTTCATTTCTGTATAAGCCTGGCTTCCTGGCTGTGACCCTAGAGATTATGTTGTTTCTGCCTACCTTCTTGTAGGTGTTGATAGGAACTACAGATGTGTGTGTCCAGGTATAATATGTGTTCTGGGTATCTGAACTCAGGGTGTCAGGTTTGTACATCAAATGCTTTACTGAGTTAGCCCTCTATCCTTTCTACCTCCTTTTTATGATGTTGAGAATAAAACCCAGGCATTGGACATACTAAGAAAGTACCCTAAGGTTGAGCTAAAGCCCCAGCTATCAAGAAGTATTTAAGAGCAGTGAATGCTATATTTTGAAAAGCTAAGCATTACTAAGAGCCTAGTTTAGCTACTTAGGAGGGTGAGGAGAAGGGAGGGGTCTGGAAGGTGAAGGGGAAGGGGCTTGAGAAATGGCTGTGAACTGTTAGACATGTTCAGTATGCATTTTGAGTATTTTCTGTCTAGAAAAGAGTTTGTGTCCCAAAGAAATTAAAACAACTATCAGTTTAGGGAGCAGAGCTGGGGAGGGAAACAGGGAAACAAGATGAGTAAAATCACAGCAGACTGGCTTCACTGTTGCCAGTCCTGAAGTCTCAGGAGAATCACAGGGGAACTTTGTGTAAGGTCTGCAGACTAATTCATCTTGACCCTCTGTGAACTCAGGAAGATGAACATACGAGCAAACAGATAACTGAGATGGAGAAAGAGACTGAGTATGAATATTGGTGGCCAGCTGGCTTGGGGCCCTAAACCTAGGGCATTTCATGAGAACAAGACAATGCTGACCAATATGAGCAGATCATGTTTGAAAATATGATCAGGCCAGAAACTTAGACCTTCTAGTACTGTTTTGTTTGTTTTGTGGTGTCTAGATTTCAGTAATGAAATTTAAAAATTTGTTTATTATTATAACTATTATTATCATCATCATCATCATTATTATTAATGTGCATGTATGCTATACGGGGCATACATGTGTATGTATATGTGTGTGTGTGTATTTGTGTGTATGATATGCATATGTGGGTGTACACATATCATGGTGTAGTTATGGAGGTCAGAACCAACACTGTGGATTCTGTTCTCTTTTTTTACCTTTGCATAGTTCCTAGGGATTGAACTGAAAGTAGCCAGACTTGTGCAGCAGTGGAGTTTTAAAAAAGGCAAATATTTAAGAGTTTGTTATGGGGTAGATTTAAACACAACATACTATCCCATTTAAACTAGACGATATTAATATCTTAGGCAGATACTATTATCAAATTCCTATTTTGTGGATAATAAAATCAAGACATTGAGATTAAGCTGCTGGATGCTTCTGTTTTTTCCAGCTATCTGATTATTCTTGTTTAGTGCCTTTGTTTGCTTCTTCTTATACTTCCCTTTCACAAGCTCCGTGTAGATGATAAGAGAGGAGAAATATCTTAAGTGAGTAACAAACCAAAATCCAAGTGTAAAATTCACAAGGCTCACTCCCCTCCTGAGTGTCATCCTGTGATTGGACGGTGGTGGTGTAGAATGGGGGAAGGCTTAGGGTCTGGCTTTTGTGATGCTGCTTGCTCTATGCTGCTAATGTGATATAGACTGTTAAAATTTGACTCACTGCTGTGCTCTTTAACATACCAGGGTTTGTGGATTAAACGCATTAGTAATTAACATTAAATGCATTAGTAATTAACCAATAACATCTTGGTGTCACATTAAGGAGGTGAGAGACAGAACAAGCCAGAGAACCAGGAGCCAGAAGATTAGAACAGATTGTCAGAATGAGTTTGGGGCCAAACAGAGCAATTCAGTCAGAAGCTGAGAGAAGCCACTTTGAATGAGTCAGCTTGGAGAGGAGTTTGAGCCAGAACAGCCGAGTTGAACCAGCCAGCCAGAGCTCAGAGAACCAGAAAGGGTGAGCGTATTCAGCAGTAAGCCTCCGAGACTACAGTTACATCCAGTGAAAAAAGTTACTTCACACCTTCTTCCCTTTCTTAGCCACTTTTGGATTATTTCAGCTTTTCTTACAATATCATTTTAACACATCTATTGGTTTTAAGTTATCCCCAGCCCCCTTTGAGACATAGTTCCACTCTGTAGCCT
Organism: Grammomys surdaster; assembly: GCF_004785775.1. Taxonomy (NCBI): domain Eukaryota; kingdom Metazoa; phylum Chordata; class Mammalia; order Rodentia; family Muridae; genus Grammomys; species Grammomys surdaster. Next base: position 7,986,154 of record NW_021604670.1, on the reverse strand, counting down.
GGGCTGGCGTGAACCAAGGCAATTACATGCATGCACTACCAAGCCTTAATTAAATATATTAAGATATACTTCATTTCATATTTTAAGTGGTTGATTTAGGAATATTACATATTTAGGGGATTATTAGATTGAAAGTTAATTTATTTAAACTACATAAAATTGATACTGTGTTAACTTCTGTGTCAGATTTTTTTCATCTGTGACAATTTCCCAGACAAAACAAATTATAAGGAGGAATATTAAGACAAAAAACAAACAAACAAACAAACAATATAGAAATACTTGCCCTTAGTGTCATTTAACTAAGAGCAAGTCCAGATTTGAATTCTCTACTTCATGCTCCCTTTGTTTTCCATCCTCTCTCTCTGTTGTGTGTTTTATGAGTCTGAATCTGTGCTTGCCTGAAGGCTGTCTTGTGAATCTGTGTCTGACAAGGGGCTTTGCTCTGTATTTATTGAACAGCACAGAAAGCACCACATGGTGAAGGAATGGAATACTTTACAGAAATATTTAACAGAGTTTATAAGGGATTAAATCACTGACTCCAGCTGACCCAGATAATAAACAGTACTTCAAACAGCATTGTTTACAACATTACCAATTCATGCTGTGTTCAACCTCTATTTTTGCTGCTTTCAGCAAATGATACAAATTTATTGTTCTGAGTCAGGGGCATGGGATAGTACATAATTTAAGATTATAGCTATGTATCAGTTTAGTTTGTAAAAGTGAATTGCAATGGAAATCCATGGTAAGCAAGGTTGGTTGTTACATTGTTCTCCTACACAAACAATAGGATAGCAGTCTTAAGTCTTAAGTGACCTCGAGGTGTATTAACAACTCTCTGGCTGTGAGATCCAGGAAAAGTTCCAGTTTTTTAAAATGTAAGAGGTTTCTTCATAGCATTGCACCACCAAGGCTGATTTTCTTGGTTCCTTAGTTTAGACTCAGGGTCTCCCTTGTTCTTTCCTGCTGCCCCTTCAGCATTTCCTTCTAGCTCATCTTCATTCCTTTGTTACTTCCCATGGACCCACAAAATAGCTCTCTACCAGGAACTCAAAGCCACTATACTGTGTGGGGACTCAGGGACCCACATCCATCACACTTAGCTAGGACCCAAACTGGGGCAACAGCAGCCAAAAAAACCCTGAACACCCATTATTAAAGATGATACCAGATATCTATATCAAGAAACACCTCAAATGCCATAACTCTAGATGTCTTGAACCTGACACAAAAACACAAACATGAAAGCCCGACACAATGGGCCTCCTTCCGAAGCCAGCAACAATATTGTAATAGGCCCCAAGAAAAGCAATGAGCTGAAACACAAGACAAAGACTTCACAATAAAAATAAGGAATATGTTCAAGGACCTTATAGAGGATATAAATAAATTCCTCAATGAAGACTGTGAAAACACAGTTGAATAAGATAGTGAAAATAATTCAAGACATGGTTGTAGAATTTAACAGAGAAATAGAATTGCTAAAGAAAAGCCAATCTTAAATAAAACTCAAAATGAAAATCTCAGGAATGAAAATGCTCAGAAGTAATCTTCACAAACATAAGATATGGTAGAGAGAATTTCAGGTGTCACGATAAGGGAGGAGAAATAACTCTGTCAAAGAAAATGTTAAATCTAAAAGAATACAGGCACAAAGCACCTAGAGAATCTGAAATAGTATGAAAATACCAGGGCAAAGGCACAGAAATATTTTTAAACGAAATCATAGAAGAAAATTTCCCCAATGTAAAGACATGCCTATCTTGTTACAAGAGGCATACAGAACACCAAATAGAGAGGACCAGAAAAGAAACTCTTTAAGGGTACAAAATAATCAAAGCACTAAATGTACAGAACAAAGAAAGGATAATAAATTGTAAGGAACAAAAAGACTTGATGGAGACTCTAAAAGCCAGAAGGGCCTGGACTTATGTTCTACAATCTCTAAGAGATCGCAGATGCCAGCCCACACTACTATACCCAGCAAAAATATCAATCAGAATTGACAGAGAAGGAAAAACCTTTCATGATAAAAACAAATTTAATTAATTTCCATTCACTAATCCAGCTCTACAGAAGACACTAGAAGAAAAACTTCAGTCTGAAGAGAAGGTTAACTGCACTCAAGAGGATACAAGAAATAAATAATCCCCAAATAGCAGGAGATACCCAAGTTCTTGTTCTGGGCTCCATGGCGTGCACCACTTCAATGAAAGAATATGTGACTGAGAGATGGAAAAGAGGGAGTATGGAGTGGAGAGGTGTGATAGAAAGCAAAGTCCAGAGGTTTGTGCCCTACGGAGAGAGGTGGAACTGGAGACGCAAAGGTGGTGAGGAACAGGTGGATATGGGGAGCCTGTGCAACCACCTGGGGTCATGGTAATGTCTAGGCTTAGGCTGCTGCCAAGGGTCATAGCTGGGACTCTGGCTCTACCAAAGCCATCTGTGCTGATGTTTGTGGCCCAAGTTACCACCAAAGGCTATGTGGATGTCTGAAGGCCATGATGCCACTAAGCAACATACTGATCTGAGTGGCCGATATTGCTACTTGAGGCCAGGGTGACATCTGGGCCTATGCTGGTGCCTGAGGCCATGTTGGTGTCCAAGCAACTGTTGAGGTGGCTCTGTCCCTCACCTGTGGTGGGAGAACTAGTCCTGTCTCTTGATGGCCATCCCACTCAGGAGAGCTGGCCACCCCTTGCCTGAGCAGCATGGGAGAGCTAGCTCTGGTGGTGTGGGTGGCGGAGAGTTGGCGTTGACGGGGTGAATGCAGGAGAGCTGTCCCTATGCCTTGACAGCTGCAATACTTGAGGAGTGGGCCGGACATCTTGCTTGGGCAACACAGTAGAGCTGGCTGTGGTGATGGGAGCAGGGATGAACTGATCCTGCCCCTTGCCAAACTACCACACTTGGGAGAGATGGCCCCACCCATTATTGCTGTGTGGTGTCATGAGCCACCCCTAGTCCTGTTCCCCTCTTCCCCGAGCAGTTGCAGCAGGTGGGTGAGCTGTCCCTGAGGGCATGAAAGTAGGAGACTTGTCCCCAGCTGTCCCCTGGGCAAAGGGAAGAGCTGGCTCTTGTGTGGGCAAAGGAGAACTGGGGGCTGAACAATTCAGCTTCTACTCAGGCCCAGATCCAGCTGATCTATTCCAACATCTATCCCATCTGTGGACTGCTGGATCAAGTGAAGGGGACAGTCCTGCAGACTTAAAGCTGCAGGTTCTACAAGGCACAGGGCAACCAAGCCCTGGGAAGGATTCGGTATTGATAGTGAAGCAGGAGCCAGAGGCCGCTAACCAGACCAAATGACTTATCCCAATGAGCATGTGCAAGAAAGGCTGTATGGGAAAAAGGACGTACTGTGTACTGTACTGTGACACAGCACAGCTTCTATGGTGAGATGTTTTCCTTTAGACAGGGTGGCTATAAAGGCAGAGGATTTGAACAGGATTGGGGTTTATGATGTGAAATTCACAAAGAATTAATAAGAAATTTTAAGTAAAATAATCCCAAAACAGTTTTTTTTGGTAGAAACATTGTTTTAATGGGGAAACATGTATATTTTACTTTCAGTTTTTAAGAACACCTAGCAAGCATCCAAGAAGAAATCACACACAGTTTCAAAGGAACAAGGACAGACAAGTGGGCTGGTGGCCACGCCAAGGACACTGCCTCGAAAAGTAGGTAAGCTGAGTGTCATAAATAAGACTTTCTTACTTTATAAGAAGGAAGAATCAAGATCTTGTTTTGATGTGTATTAAACACAAAACATAAAATACTCTCTGACCCAGATGAGGAGTGAGTGTGTTTGTGTGGGGGAATCCTCCATCCAACCCTCAAGTCTCACCAATAAAATCCAGAGGGCTGTTGAATCAGCCCTTTCGATTCATGTACTGCCTGCATTTCCTCTTCTGAGACACGTTGATGGCATAGGCATTTACAGAGCCATCTACCTTCTTCCCTTTTGTGCAGTCAAAAGAGGCAAACCTCATTAATTTCATCATTTCTAATTCTTCCTCCGTTTTACCCTCCAGATCTTCCTCAGTAATCTGATGTTCTTTGTCCTCTATTTCTTTAGTTTCTTTCTTTTCCTCATCTCTTCTTTCTTTCAGTCAAGGTGAGGAGGGAGATGTGGATCTATGTCGTGTTGGAGACCTAGAGCGTCTTCGGTGTGGAGATCTTGAGTGGCTCCTGTGATCTCTCTCCCTGGACCTGGACCTTTCTTGGTGTCTTCTTTCTTGAGATGTGGACTGGAACCACCTACGTTCCCTATGTGAGGAGTGGCTATGACTTCGACTGATTGGAGTCCTCCTCCTCCTCCTCCTCCTCCTCCTCCTCCTCCTCCTCCTCCTCCTCCTTCTCTTCTTCCTCCTCCTCCTCTTCCTCTGACAGTCCCAGAAATGCCCAAAACAGTTAAGAGAGGGAAAAATATACCTCCACAGAAAAATAACAAGCATTGAAAAGCACTGCTTATTGATAACTGTCAATATTGGTGGTCTTAATTCCCCTATAAAAAGACAAAGACTAAGAAATTGTGTTAGAAAACAGGACCCACCTTTCTGCTGAATCCAATAAATATACCTCACCTTCAAGGATACACATTGCCTTAGGATAAAAGGATGGAAAAAGGTGTTCCAAGCAAATGGAACTAAGAAGGAACCAGGTATAACTATTTTAATATCTGATAAAATAGATGTCAAATAAAGACTAATAAGGAGAGATAAGGAAGGACACTACAAACTCATTCAAAGAAAAATCCACTAAGAGGATGTTGCAATTCTAAACTATCTATGCACCAAACACATGGCCTCCCAAGTTCCTAAAAGAACACTGCTATAGCCAAAATCATATATTGGTCCTCACACAGTGGTAGATGATTTCAATACCTCCAGTTTGGTAGAATGCAGGTTTTTAGAGCATGTTCTTATGATTCTCTGAATTTCCTCAGTGTTTACTGCAATTTCTACCTTTTCATCTTCAATTAGCTTGTCTTAGGGTTTCTATTGCTGAGAAGAGACATCGTGACCAAGGCAACTTTTATAAAGGAAGACATTTAGTTGAGGGTATCTTAGAGCTTAGACGTTTAGTTCATTATTGTCTTTGTGGGAAGCACGGCAGTGTGCAGGCAGACACAATGCTGGGGAGGAGCTGAGAGTTTTACATCTTGATCTGCAGTCAGCAAAGGACGCTATCATTCAAGCAACGCAACAGTTACAGAATTGGAAAAAGATCTTTACCAAGTATACGTCTGGCAGAAGTTTAATATCTAAAATATGTAAAGAATACCCCAAATCTGGCATCAAGAAAACAAACAATCCAGTTTAAAAACACAGAAATGACCAGAATTCTCAAAAGATAAAACCCAAATGGCTGAGAAACACTTAAGAAATGTTTAGTCTTAGCCATCATTGCAGGAATGCAAATTACTTTGAGATTCCATCCTACCCCTGTCAGAATGGCCAGTACTAATAAATCAAATGACACCACATGATGGTTAAGATTCAGAGAAAGGGGAGAACTTATTCCTTACTGGTGGGAGCACAAATAGGCCTAGTCAATAAGGAAACTAGTCTGTATATTCCCTAAAAGCTGAAAACCATAAGGCCTAGCTATATCCTCTTGGGCATATATTCAAAGGACTCTATTTCTTTCTATAGAGATACTGTTCACCAGTGTTCATTGGTACTCCACTCATACTATCCAGAAACTGGAAACAGCCTAGATGTCTATTGACTGATAAACAGAGAATGGAAATGTGGTACATTTATACAATGGAATATTATTCAGCTATTAAGAAAATTTCAGTTAAGTGGATGGAGCCAGAAAGAGTCATTCTGAGTGAGGTAAGTCAGATCCCCCCAAAAATTTTGCATGTTTTCCCTTATATGTAGTATGAGAACTTAAGCTTTAGAGATGAGTATTTCAATTGGAATATTCACAGAGGCTAGGTAATGGACCTAGGGGTTGGGGTGGGGAGGAAGGAATGTTCCAAGAAGGGAGAAATAGAATATGGTGTAACAAAGAGATAAATGAGAAACTAGAATAGAAGAGTTAAGCAGTGGGGTATGAGAGGGCAGGATAAAGGGGAAAGTAGTGACAACTATCACTTTTTGAAAAGCTCTATGGAAACACTACTATAGAGCTTTCCTAAAACATACACTTAAGTAAAAGGAATTTAAGAGGAGTCACCATACAATAGGGGAGTCAATGCCCTAACTAAGTAACATATGCCACCAAGTAAAGTCCTCAGTGCCAGGAACAGGTTATATATATGTTGAGACGTTGACCAAAGGGGTCCCAGAGACTCCCCAAATATCATAGATTATTGCCAAGGCTATTGGTTATTCTTTACAATATGATAGTAAGGTCCCATTGCTGAAGACATCACTTACTTTTGTCACTGGACATAGAGAAATTGAGTTGGTGTTCAATTAGAAGATTCAGCCCTCTCTATGCTGACCAGCATTCATGGTGCTGGAAGGTACTGGAGAGGAAAAGTAATCATCACTCAGCTACAAACCTACAACAGTCTGCCTGCATGATGTACTTGTGTAATAGTGGGACACATGTTACGACAGTAACCAGCCACTTTTTGATGGGATTTAAAGCCCACTTCATGAGATGGAACCCAGACCTGACACAGGTAAGGTGAGCAAGTGTGGAGGGCATTAGAGGGCATGAGGTCCTTGTGTTCACAGTGAAGCACCAGGGAAGCCAGGAATGTTAAACACACAGGTTTAGCATTCAAAGGAAGAGATGCATAACCTGTTTCCTACCCAGAAGGCTGGAAATGAAAAAAGCTAATAACTTGGTGACCTCTGTGCTATTTGTATGGCCAGTCAACACCTGGGTCACCAAGACCTTTATGTCAACCTCAGTCATCCTCCCTAGACTCATACTGTGAGCATTGTTCCTCAGTTACTTTATAGAACACATCCTTATGGGAAACTAACATGTACTTTACAAACAGGACTGGATGTACTTTACAGCCTGGTGACCTTTATAGCTATCTGTATGGCTTGAGACCACACCAGATCCTTCCCTAGACCCTTAAAACATCACATGTAGTCAATCTGTAGAACTTGCCTTTCTAAAAGAGGTCACATGCACTTTACAAAGAGCTTCAATGTGCTTACAAAGAGCTTAAACTTTATTGTGCACACAGTATTGAATTAATTATCACCAGAAAACATTTTTTTTTCAAACTGTGCTATACTTAAATATGCCTAAACCAAACTGTTGGTGTTAAACTCTTGAAGTTTGAGCTAACACTGGCTACTGAGTGGTGTTGAATTGAACTTCCTTCTTGCCTCACTCAACACTCTGTTGACTGTGGTATTTGTAAAGAACCTCTCCCACCCCAACCCCTGGCCAAGAATCTGAGGCTAGATAGGTCATGGGCCTAGAGAGAAATCTACTATTTTTCTGCTAATGGAACATAGCTATCAAAAAACTTAATGACATCCTACTATACCCATAGAGCAAGAGCATTGCTCAACCCTCATCAGAGAGTCTCCTTCTTACAGTAGATGACAATTAACATAGAGATCCATAACTGGACAATGTGCAGAGAGTGAGAGATCCTGGAGCATTCATCCCTAAGGTTATGTCTTTGTCAAATCCCTCCCCTGAAGGCTCAGGGATCTATGCAGAAGAGGAGGTGAAAGGATTATAGGAACCAGAGGTGGTGGTGAATGACTTAGGGGGCAGCATCTGCCAGACTCAAGAGGGCTGATATACATATGAAGTCACAGAGACTATGGAGTCATGTACAAGACTGCACAGGTTCAATCCAGACAGGGTCCCAGCACTGAGAGAGTAGGAAGTGGACATGGGTTCCCACCCCTAACCAAGAAGCTATTTTCGGTTGATACCTGATGGCAAAAGAAAGTAAGTTTTCCACAGTGGAGTGCCATTGGGTGTATCAATCACATTTCAGGGCAGAACCTATGCCCAGGAATAGTTGGTTAACACAAAATAGACTTGTATATGTGTGTGTGTGTGTGTGTGTGTGTGCTTTCTGTTTTGTTTTGGTATCTTTGTCTTGTTTTCTGTTTTGATTTTATTATCACTTTTTACTTGGGTGAGGGAGAGACGACATACATGAAGTTGGGTGGTTGGAGACTTGGGAGGATACTAGAGAAGTTGGGGGGAGGTACAAGAGTATGATTAGCATATATTGCATAAAATTTAATATATAAAAGAATGTAATTTTTAAATATAAAGGCAGCTTTATTTGGAATTAAAATACCACACACACTCAGCCAGTTAAATCATAGAAGGACCTAATACTCCTATCTCAATGTCTTCAAAGGCTTGGACTCCATTTCTAAGGAGAGTTAAAATTTTTGAGAGATGATACACAGAGAAGAATAGCTGAGGAGTCCCTCAGGACCCTTTCCAACTAAGGCTCTGGAGCATGTTCTATGATCTAGATCTGTGTGGGCATTTGAACACATGCTATATATGAGACAATCAGAACTGACATATTAGAGACTGGAAAAGTTGTGTAGTCTCAAAAACAGAATAATAATGATAGCCAGCATCATCAAATCCTTATTCTGTGCTGAGCACAGCCATAAACATTTAATTCAAACATACTGGAAACAAAGAATTCAAATTCCCAGACTGTAGCAGAAAACAGTGAGCCCAGGTAACTTAATTCCAAAGCTGGTGCTCTTAACTGCAGCACTGAGTTATATCTTTAAACCAGGCTCCACGAACAAATATTTCAGGAAGACAGATTTTTGAGTTTCTGTATGAAAGACTTTCTATTAGCCAGAGATATCTTCCACAGGAGATGAAGAGGGCATGGCCAGCAATGGCCAGAACTACTTGTGAAGCATCCTGTAGATGTTAAACTTCTAGTGGGCAAACAGAGAAAATTATTTCAGAGACCTTTCTAACTGAAGTTTTAGGAGAATATTTTATAAACCTAGAAAGCTCAGTATTCAGAGTTCTCTTCTCAACTATATCTTACTGTATACCAGGGACTATATTCATTTCTCTATGTGGCATGTCATGCTGAATACAGCAGCAAAGGGAAAAATTCCCAGGTAGTTACCTTTTTCTCTTTTACAAGTTTTGCATATCATGACATAGCCTAGAAGAAATCTGTTGTTTGAGGCTCAGGGATCACTGCGGGAGATGGGTCAGAAAAGAGTTTAAGAGGTGGTAGAAACATTATTCTCTGAAAATAACGGTGCAGCTGAATGTAAGAACCCACAGCTGTTGTCACAAAATGTGCAAAACCTGAGCAAGCCCACAGCAGAGCAAACTTCAGCATGAACAGGGAGGTGGGCATATGACACCTCTCTGCAGATGTGGTTCTACTGGTAATTGTTATCTGCTTGGAGAGCGGGAGTCAGTAGTAGACCATGATCCAGTGGAAGGCCACTGAATATTTGGGCAGGATAAATATGACTTGCAGGATTAAAAAAAAAAGTACACAAAGTTCTATGGGTAATGAAGGGTAAGGGAAGAGGTGGGCGAAAGTGTGACTGATCAAAATATGTTATATGAAACTCATTAGAAATTTAAAAGTGAATTACATCTGTCGGAGAATGTGAAGACTATGTTTAGGGTCATGAGGTCTTGCTAAGCAAGTTTATTAAGTTCAGCATCTTAGATGTAGCTGACACAGGGAAAAGTTGGACAGAGTCAGCAGAAAGCTACTATGCAATGGGGCCAAGGGAGCAGGAAGCTAATCAAGCAATGTTGCACAAAGGGAATATAAGACACACAACTCTGGTCTCTTCACGGGGAAAACTAAACCTTAACTCCTTTCACACCCTGGCTCCAACCTCAGATGAGACCTTTCTGAGTCTGCCCCTGGGCTAAGGCACAAAATCAGTGTTCCCCTTGTGCATTCATCAAGGCTTCTGAGAAAGCTTTGGGATAGTCTTGCTCCCAACAATAGGTCTTCGCATTGAAAAAAGAACTGTGATATATTTTTATACATCATGCTGGGAGGGTTAGCTTACACCTTCCTCCACTCTCAGTTTTATGTCCTCTCCAAATGTGTTAATATAAATGAGAGTGCCATTTTATTTGAACGTTAGTAACTCTGAAGAGCCGCCTTGAGCCTTGGGGTTAGAGAAGCTAGGAAACTGTCCTCGAGGCTCTCGGTTGGGTCCACTCTCTCTCTAGGGACGGCAGCAGCTACCTCTCTTGTTACTGTGACCAAACACTTGACAAGAATCAGTTTAAGGGGGAAAGGGTTTGAGGGTAAAGTCTGAAAAAAAATCAAAAGGAAAGGAAATGACATGATTGCTCCTAGGTATGGTGGAGGAGAAAGTTTATCTACAATAAACTTCTCTTTCAGAATAGGATAAACCTTGTTTTCAAAGGATTTACCCAGCCCTGGAGGCTGACTCCAAAGGGATAAGGAAATATTCAGGGATTAAAGAAAATTATGTAGAATATTTACTGAATTTTGTAATTTAGCTCTGTTGGGAATGAATTCTGGAGATTCGAAAAGATCTCAGGTGTTTTGACTCCTTGGTTCCTTTCATTGAGTCTGTGATAGTCACAAAATACAAGTCATGACAGTCTTGAGAAATTGACTTGAAATTGGTTTTTACTAATAAAGCATGCTTACATCACAATTTTTTTTTAAGATTTATTTATTTTATGAATGTGAGTACACAGTTGCTGTGATCAGCCTCCCACAATGCATAGGATGATACTTACCGAGCCATTTTTCAGCTTCAAATGTCAGTAGTGCCAATGTTGACAATTATGAGATAGAGGTGTTAGGAACAGAAGGTTATAAGGCTCAGTTTATGTTTCGATAATGCGGCTTTGATATGAACATGTGGCATAAGTCAGATAAAATATGGCTGACACTGGACATGGGGGAAGAGGGCTATGACTCAGCACAAAATGTCTGACACTGAATGTCCAGGCAACCCCAAATATACAGTGATGTAATCAATCTGTAGTATAACTATTTCTTGACACTTTTGTACAATTCTATAGAAATGTGGGTTTGAGGTCAGGTCCCTGGTCCCCTAGCCTCTGCCTTTGCTAGCCTGCTTATGTCAATCCATCTGTAAGCCTGTAGGATTGTGGAGACACAAAATTGTTAGTAGCAAGTTTGGAACTGTGGTCAGAATAAAAAGAAAGGAAAAGAAGAATCTTATGAAACAATATAACCCTATGTGATACATACATACATACATACATACACACACGTGTGTGTGTATCACATTGTGGTTTAGGAATCGGTTTTATAATCACATCTATCTACCTACCTATCTATTTATCATCTATCATCTACTATCTATCATCTATCTTCTATCAATCATCATATATCTACTATCATCTATCTATATCTAGCTACCACCTATCTGCTATTTATCATCTATTATCATGTACTTACTATCAATCATCTATCAGCTATCCTCTATGTATATCTATTTACCTATTTACTATCTATCTATCTATCTATCATCTATCTATCTATCTATCTATCTATCTATCTATCTATCATTCATCTATTTATAATCTACCTATCATATCTATCATTTGTCTATCTATTATCTATCTATCATCTATCTATCTATATATCATCTATCATCTATCTATCTATCTATCTATCTATCTATCTATCTATCTATCTATCATCTATCTATCTATAATCTGCTGTAAACGCAGGTGGAAATACTGAATTCACAGACCCAAGTGAGGGGACAGGGACTTTAATAGAAAACCCAGCAATGCCGACAAGAACACAGTCAGTAAATGTTGAAACTAAGCTGACGCTCTCCATAGAAGGAGAGGGTATTGTGGGCAATGAGAGGGACTAGGCTCTGAGTTGAGAGCAGCACTCCCAGCTGTGGTTCCAGTAGACCCATCTTGTAGTGTCTGCGATCCCAGGACCTTTGTTTTATGTCAGGAGGTTGACTATCTAGATGGTAAGTGAGGGATGTGACTCAGTTATCTTACCTGCTCCAAGATGGCAGATCTGCTCGTTGGTTGTGTGATCTTTCAAAACCTGGGAAGATGCTATAAAAATGTGGAGATGACAAAAGACACCAAGTTCATAAAATCCACACTGGTGTGGTTTAGCAATCAGTTTTATAATCATTGGAGTATTTTACGTATATTTTTATTTCAAAGTGTTTGAAAGAAACTCAACACACTGGATAATCTCATTAAAATCTGAAATGTTCAATTAGGTCTAGCCTCCTCATGACTTTTAAAGGTAGACTTGGCTTCAATACTGTCAACAGTATTAAAATTCTTATGGTAATCCAGTTTAGTACAGCCTTTAAGTTTGATTTGTTGTCAGAACTGCTTGTGACATAGTCAGATTTTGCTATTTTGGTTTGTAAATCTACCTGGTTTTTGAGGCATCTGGGAGGAACAGATGTGTATATCAAATGCTGGAGAGATTACAATAACTCAATTCATAAATTAATCATTTAAACTTATAAGTCAATTAGTCATATTCAAATAAAAAGGTGACCATATATATTTATATAAAAACATTAGATTTACCATAAAATCTTTTTTCCAGTCTTTTAAAGACAGGCTCTCACATATCTGAACTGGCTTTGAACTTACCATGTACACAAGGATGACCTCCAGGTCTTGATCCTCCTGCCTTCACTTTCCAAGTGTTGGTATCAGAGGTGAATATCATATTTTTTCCTTGTTTTTCATAACAAGATGTCCAAAGTGACCTCAGAAACAGCTAACAATGGTTTCTAATATATCTAATTAAAACCTCATTTCCTAGGCATATATTTCTTAGTGAACAAATGACCACAGGCATGTAAAAGCTCAAATGTGACCAGCAAACATTCAAGAGGTAAAGGATACAAGCAAAAGTAACTCTTGGTCCATGCTGGCTTCTGGTTCCTACCGTGTAACTCCCACCACTGAGTGTTTATTTCATGAGATGCTGAGTGTTGGGACTTAATGCAGGTAAAGATCTTCCCTAACCCCCAACCCCCGCAAAAAAATCCCACACTCTTTTTGGAGTCAATTGTTTTATTGTTATTACTTTTACACTGAGGAGACTTAGTTACATAAAGTATGTTCAGTAAGTTATCAGTAGTACACGCACAAGGATGCAGACAGTGGAACATGGAAGAAAACCCTTTATCAGAGTGAGACCACGTGACCCTAGCACACCACTCCAAACCGCCTATGTACAGGTGCCATCCGAATTCCAGTTATGTACAGACAGAGTCACAAAGTAAATGACACGGAGTCGCTGTACGTCTAGCCAGCCAGAGAAAACTGCTCACAACAAACACAAAATGACAAAGATGACTTTAAAGTGCATCCCCTGGAGTCTGGAGGGGTGAAGACAGGGGCTAAGATGCTTCTTTAGTATGCAGGCAAACAAGGGCCATATGAGACCTGGACCACCCCTAAAAAGATCCTTCACAAAAATGGCATTTCGATATGTTTTGATCTTTCCAAAATATATTCATTTAAGAATTCTAAAAATTGGTTTATTCTTTTGATTGGCATAGTAAATGTACATATTTATGAGGTGCAATATCATGACCAAATCTGGGTTATAGGCTCTTCTGTAGTGTATGGAAAAGGTTTGGTTGGCAGTAATTGATTGTGTATCCCCAAACAGAAGATCCTGAGCACATTTGTATATTTTTAACATAACCCATTTAAAAGGTAGGTTATACCTTGTAGGGTATATATCTATGTTGGGATCAACATTAATAATATTTCTGTTTTAAAACTATATAACTTATCTTTTCTTTTGTGCTAGCAGTAGCTTCATCGAACCAAGAGGATAGTGTTTGTCCCCCTTGTTTTGAGACAGAGTTTTATGTAGACAAAGATGACCAGGAGCTTCCAATCCTCCTGCCTCTACCTCCTCACTTCTCTAATTACAAGTGTGTCACCATGCCTGGTTTGCGAGTAATATTTTTTTTCATGCACCCCTCTGAGTCTGCATTGTGAAGATGGAAGCTGTTGCTATGGAGACTTGAAAGAACAAGGTTAGTTACAGGGACCAAGGTGGACTCTGCCAAACTCAACAGAAGCTCTCTCTATTCTTGACGGACAGTCTGACTCTCTGAGAACCTTGGGCAGCCTGTGATAGACGAATGTCGTCGACCCTGCATTCAGATATTTTTCTTTAGGGCAAGTTGTCTATTTAAGCCCAAGATTACCGACGGAGTTGTTCTATTAATACTGGGGCTTGTATAGATGACTTAGCTACCCTGCTGTGGTGGATTGTTCTAGGCTATTATGTGCCCCATCATCTCAGCTTTCACTCCGATTGCATTACAAAGTGAAATATTAAGGGTTTTAGTCTTGAGAACGAACAACTCACCATCCCCAGTGAGAAACTATGTTTTGACAGAAAAGAAAATTGACCACCCAGCACATCATGAAATCTGTTGTTTTTGTTTGTCCTCCCAGGGATGTATACAAATATAGGTATAAGATATTATCGACAGGTTGTATATCTGCTTGCCATTTTTATAAGGGAACTTCTTAGATCCATCACATATTTATGTAAAAACAGAAGCACATCCTAATTTTTCCAGGCATGTTTGGTAATCATCCGTTCCAATCTCCACATGGGTGAATCTTGCTTAACATAGCAAATGGATTCCTGAAAAATAATCTAGGATTTTTAAAAGGAAATATTTTCAGTGCAAAAGTGGAACTTGCTATTTAAAGAAATCATGCAATGAGCTGCTTTGAAAATGAAGAATTCTTCCACGAAATGAATAATTCCTTTGATTTTCAAAGTTTGATTAAAATACATACCTAAAATTTTTTAGTCAATTAGGATTGTCTAAAACAGTAGTTTAAGTAATAAAAATGGAACAGATAAACTTCATTTTACAACGAACAACACACAGAATGACCCGTGGACTGTTTATTGACTATATCCAGAAGCCCTGAATATATGCATTATTGGTATTTTATGGCTTTAATTAAGACAATTGTCTCTTATGAAATACTATAAAGTGCAATATTAAAAAAATTAAAAAACCTAAAAGGCATCCTTTGTCCTTCAGTTTTATCCTGATGATAAGAATTGGAGACTCATTGAATTAAACTGACAAGGAATTCTCTGCCCTTAGTTCACACATGCAATTTCATTCTGGAAATGATTTTATTCTGGGATTCAGACTTATTTCACTTTTTCTCTTGTTTGTGTGTATGTAACACGATTTAAGAAAATTAGTTATCTTTTTGGCTAGCTGAGAGTTTTAGAGACCTGTCAGTGTCCAAGGCCTTCATTATTTATATATCCATTATGAAAAAACTGCAACCAAAGAGAAAATTCTCATCTTTGAGTGACCAGTTTCACAGGTCAGGAAGTGACCTTACTGTTTCTATCAACCTACTGCATGAGGAAGTAAACACACTGTGGGACTCACAACAAGAGGAGCTCCAAGCCTTTCCCTGACCTCCCATTTGAAATGACTTCCTTCCAGTAAGTAACATAGGCAAGCACAAACCCAGATGTAGCTCCTTTCCTGTTTCCTTTTTGACTATTATGGAACGAAGATGCAATATACAAAAAGAGTTGCAACCTTGACCTCACCTCTATGATAATGCTGTGCCCAGTGTTCATCTTGACACCAGACAACTCCCATTGGTACTGTATTCAAGTCTACTGGTCCTTGGAAGGTATTTGCACTATTGTGAGCCTCTGTGGTTATGGATTCTGCCTGCCATTCAACAGCAATTAGAATAGACTCCTTCAGGGATTAGTCGTGCATAGGAAGATGCTATTGGGGGTAAAAGTCTAGAACTTTCGAATATTTACACTGAGGAGGAACAGTGACATCAGCAGGAAGAAAAGGAAGAGGAGAAAAAGGAGGAGGAGGAGGAAGAAAACACCTAAACAAACAAACAAACAAACAAACAAGCAAAAATTCAAGGATGCTTCTGATGAAAATAGGTATAGGGTCCCACAGTGGCAACTTTCAACCATGTCATGGATAAAGATCAAAAAGTGTTCAAAAGCAGTTGACTTCTGCCACAAAGGAAACACAAAAAACCAAACCAAACCAAACCAACCAAACAAAAAATGGTGAAGTCATCAGCTGTAGAGTCTTAGGGTTAAGCTGGGTGGAGACTCTTCTATCAGTGTTAAACACTGACTTTGGTTACTCTAGGAACACTTGATATCCCATGATGACTCACTATCAGTGGTCCTTTGTACTACAGCAACCAGAAAACAGATTCCCCTAGTGGAATCAGTTTCTGGTGGGAGTCCATGCAAGTCCACAGCACTCCTTCATCCTTAGGTACTTATTAGTTTTCCAGTCCAGCCCATCAGTCTTTTAGGAAAAGTGCTTTGGCTTAGGCACCATGCTTCTCCATTCAGTTGCTCTCTGTACAATAATTTGAACCCAGGAGCTTAAACTTTCAGGACGAGGTTGGTCTTTCAAAGCCTGGCTAGGTCATGCACTTGTTTGTCCTTTGTGTGGTCCTCTCTCCCACCCTTAAGAAAACTCACGAACAAGATTAAAGACTTCGGTGCCATTTAGGTAGTTTAAAGCGAGGTTGATTGTCTATGTGTGGGAAAGGCTTGTGGATGCATGCTGTCTGGGCGGTCTACGTGGGAAGCAAGCTACTTCCAGATGTAGCGAATGTGAGGACATCTGTGATTGCACAGAAGCCTATGTCCTTCTTGCTGCAGCAACCACAGCCTCTGTGGACCCAAAGTGCCCAGTGACATGAGAAAAATAGCTCGAAGGTGCAATAATATGTTTTGGATCTGAGCTGGCTGTATTTCCTTTATTGCTTTTCTTAGCTATATATTTCAAGGAATATGAAGCTGTGAGATTAAAAAGGACCACAAAGATCCAAAGGCAGTAAACTAAACTCAGACAGACACTGGGGCAAGGCACAGGTACCTTTCTTTCCTGAGTCCTTCATTTGACATGTGCTTTTCAAATAAATGTAGAACATGTATACACTCTAGTAATTGTTTAAAAATGTCTGCTATTTGTAACCGCATTAAACATCATAGATATATTTTGGTTGCTTTCTTAGGAATCCTATCACAAGTAAATTATTTTCTCTCCCCTATTTCCCCTTTGATTTTTATATTTTCCTACCAACTCTCTCTTAATGGGAAGACCTTGTCTGCTAAATGAAAAGAATGTTGTGAGAGGCACGGGAGTTGATGATGATAGCTTAAAAATTATTAGGTCAGGCGAACATGTAAGAGTGGTTGTTGGTTTCTATAGCATGCTTTTTCTGGAACAGACCTGCTGTCTGTAACATGCTACTTGCTGGAGTCCCAATCTTTCCAGGTGCAAGGAAGAATATAACTTGCGTGTGTTCCTGTGCACTTGAGCCTGTGTGTGTGTTTTATGAAAGCCCACTGAAATTCTCTGAAATTCTTCATTTAGACAGGCATCAAACCCTATCAAATGCTTCAGAGCAATTCTCTCAATAGAATACTTCAGATTCCATCTTCCCCTCTGACTGGCCACTAGTTCTAACAGTTGTCTCTTCAGTGATCAACTCTCTGTTACGGTGGTCTGGGAGTGGATAACCTTCTTTTATAGACCCTACCTTACTTCATCTAAAGTCACAGAGGCATTTCAAAGATGTGGAAAGTGGTGGTGTAGGGAAGGCAGCCAACTCTCTCTGGCCAGGAGCACATGTATGTTGTCACCAAAAATCTAATCACGGAGGCAGCTGTGTTTTGCTGAAAGGCCTCCAAACCACCTGACTTGTGTCTTCCCTATAAAATAAATTCTAATGGTCCCTGTTAGAGGCTTTGCAAAGCATTTTCCTTGAACATGAGATGGTCCTTGCCTCCTTTCATGCCACTAATGTGAGGCTTCAGACACTCTGCATCATCTGCCGAGCTGATGAGTAACCCCATCCCTGGTCCTCTGTACATGTACTCTGCCCTGTTGACTCTGTCTGGCATGTTTAGGTCCTGGGAAGTTGAATAACACCATTAATCTCATGCTTCATCCCATCAGGAACTGGCCGGATCTAGAGGGCAGGTGAATGTGTCATGGACACTCTCAAATGCAAATCTAGGACTTTCTATTTTAGAATTCTCAGTCTGAACCAAGTATCTCTCCTGTTCCAGGGTTGCCTAAGGCTATAGGAGAGGTGGCAGGAAGCAAGATTGGCTTGGCTTTCTTCGAACAAATGGACCCATTTGGGTACAATTCCTTTATTTTAGGATGAGTGTAAAATTTTGGCTCAAACTTTTGATATTATTTTATACTCTGCTCCAGAGAAGAAAAGAGACAGCAGTCTAAATTTTTTTCTCCCATATCTCTTGTT
The DNA here is from genome assembly GCF_004785775.1 of Grammomys surdaster. Taxonomy (NCBI): domain Eukaryota; kingdom Metazoa; phylum Chordata; class Mammalia; order Rodentia; family Muridae; genus Grammomys; species Grammomys surdaster. Next base: position 7,967,881 of record NW_021604670.1, on the reverse strand, counting down.
GCATATTTTTGCTTCTCTGAAAGCATTAGGGATACAGCTGGCCATTTCCTTTATTTTGTAGGATGAAGTGTTCGAATGGTAAGCAAATGTTTGTGTGTATGTATATGTGCACAGAATAAAAAAAAATCCTTTCGTTAAAAAATGTTCACTTTGGTTGGTGTGTGCACGAGTTTCCTCTTCCTTGACTGTCAAATTTGATGCTCTTTGCTTTGGGATTTCAAATGTGATTGGGCCAATAGGGTGATGACATCATTGATATTGTTTGTCAGCAGATCTAGTACACTTGCACACATTGTCATGCAAGAAAGAAATTGGAGATGATCTGACTCTATCCTGTAGGAAGCAGTTTTACAGTGATGTGAATGATTCCAGGACAACATATGGCCACATAGCCACACATTCCTCAACCAAGACAGCAAGAGCCAGCGGTGGGTGGTGCCTGCACCTCTCAGGGACAGGAACACCATGGAAGTGGGGACTGGCTTTGGGAACGTTGTCTTCTCAAAGCAACTTTTTGTTAAATACTACAACCCTCCCTCTGAAGCAGAACCCCCAGCTCTTAGGCACCTGGAGTGCTTCCTGGCTTCTTGCTGAGGAAGGGATTGTAATGGTGGGAGCAGACATTCTGTGACCTTTCTTACTTTACAGTCTATTTGTAGTTGGTTTAAAAAGAATAATTCGTTTTAAGCAATAAACCAACCAGAAAAAAGAATTTATCCAACAATCATCATGCTCTCATCCAAGCAGCCAGGACAAGAATCTGAGATTTTAAAATTGAAAACTCACGTTTCCTTTGTCTTTCTCTGTAAGGAAGCAGCACAAATGCTTGCCCCATACAAAGTCCAACCCTTGATAAATGGGGCATGGCTTTCTCTTTCACCATTGAAAACCCAACTCTGCATTGTTGGAGAGACTTGAAAGCCAGTTTCTTAGGCGGCAGAACTTTTTATTTCATGTGTCCTCAGGGGGCCTCCACTTTGAAGTGCCTTTTGCTTATGAGTGAAGGGAGGGGAGAGGCTTGGCTCTGCCTGCTGTTGCCATGCTCTGTAAATGGAGTGTCTGTAGATGGAATGCTGAACTTGAGCTGGGGTATTGGGTTATCCGACCTTTTTAATTCAGCTTTGAGTTCTGTATCCTGCCTCCCTGTGTTAAGGGGTGTTCACAACAATCAGAAAAGGCAGAATGCCAGATCAGGTTGTGAATACGCGGTGACATTCTCCGGGTATGATGTGTGCCGATTTACACGCAGGTGGCCACCCTCTATTCACTTGTTCAGTTGATTTTAAGGAGAAAGGATGGTTTAGGGAAATGAAAAACTCTGCATATTTTTTTTTCAATTTAATTGGCTGCCAGCCAGCCCCATTTTCTACCGAAATAAACCTGAGAAGTCACACAAGATGTCAGACAGGACTTAGGGACACTCAGTGAATGAGTTGACCCCATGTGAAGCTAAGCAAGATATCAGAGTGACTGCTTCCAAGTAGTGTAAAGAAACGATGGAGCATGTGTAGTCTCCACTGTGCTTGGAACGCTAGAGTTTTAGATGGGGTTATGATGGGAGGTGGGATACAGGTGTTGCGTGGGTCTACACACCAAATGCATGACACAGGACTTGGAAACTGTTCTGGGGTTGGGGTGGGGAAGGTGGGGCACACACCAAATGGTTAAATGCCTCTGCAGACAAACCTGAACTGCCTCAAGCAAACACTGTCAGTCGTTAGTTTAGATCCCCTGGGAACGATCTTTAGACACTGCAGCCCTTTGTGACCACACTGAGAAATGCTCTAAGGAGCTAGGCCCTTATGTTCCCATTGGGTGGCAGCCTCCACTGAGCACCTCTGCTGGATGGTGTTTCTCAGCACACATCTCAGCACTCTTGGCAGGACTTTGGACTGTGTGGGAGCCCTTGGGATTAAAGAGTGTCAGATGACAGTCACGGCTAAGATTGCCCTTGCTCGCTTGATGATAATGGGCCATGCACTGGAACATGAGAGGCTCAGTTTTTATAATTTTTGCTGTCCTAGAAAAGCACTAATTTGGTTTTTCATTCATATCATCTACTTGCATGCTGGGGCATCACAACAAAACAAAACAAAACAAAACAAAACAAAACAAAACAACAGCCTCACCCTCGCGGCGGGGGCCCCCCCCCCGTTGTCACTCAGTCTGAGTTTTACCTCTGTCTTACAGAATCTCGGGGGTTCTCAGAGCACCCCAGTGGGGATGAACAGGGTGATTCTTTTTGGCTTATGAGAGTATTTTAGAGGTTCTAACTGGGGCTCCCACAGACTCCCTCGATTAAGCTTTCCTTTCCTCAAAGTATTTCACTGAACTTAGTACATCCAAAGCAGGCTAGAGATCACAGCAAAGAACACTGTGCCTACTGATTCTGTTAACTCAGCTTCTGTACTTGAGGGGCAAAGCACAAACTGAAGGTCGAAGGTTGATGCCCCTCTTCAAATAGGTACTATAAATATGCTAGAACTATCCCTGAAAAGATGCATTTGCACTTAAATATATATGTTTATAATATATATATAATTTTCTTTGTTTGTGTACAGTTATATATTAATCTATAGGTATAGGAGGAGAGGTATATAGTACAGAAACAGGCAAGATTTGTATGCTCATGTGTATATATTTATAATATTTATATGTATGTATAGCCTCTGTCCTCTTTTGTGTCATCACAATAAATGTACCTCCGACCAGCGAGGAGTACCTGTCAGTGATGGAGAGACGGTCCTTGTTGTCTCTTACACGGAGCCCTTTCCGCAGGCAAGGGAGAGGTGCCTGTGAAGTGAATGGCCCCGTGGGAATCCATCCTTCCTCCAACCTTCCAAAGGAGGGACACTTGCCTCCCAGGGCTGTGCACAAGCTGCCTCTTCTCAAGACTGCAAGGAGCCTGGAGCCCAGAGCCGGGAGGGACCATCCATGCTGCTGGTTTAAGATATGGCTTTTCCACTAGATGGAGACAGGGCACTCGAGAACTTTGTCTTCCAGGAGGACGCTGACCACCAGGAACACGAAGTAGAGGCCAAACATGATGAAGCCGAGGATTTTGTTCATCCGCCATTTGCAGAGGGCGATGGAGAGAATGACAAAAAGCAACATGATGAAGAGAAGGACGATGGCACAGAAGAGGCCATTGCTGCTGACAGTCACTGGCTTGAATCTGTGGATGATAGTGTAGAGCAGCCAGGGCAGTGGGAGCCTGAGAGGAAGAGAAGCAGGCAGGAGAGGAGGGACAGGGAACAGTCAGGTGTGGTGAAGAAGCACCATAAGATGCCTGTCTAAGCTCGAGGAGGATGACACTTTAGGGACACTAGGACAAATGATTGGCTCAGAAAGCTATGTAAAGAAGTCAGGGGACCCTTGGACTCTTGACCAACTTCTTGACTGATTTGTTCTCTAGTGGACAGCATCAAAGATGTGACTGCTACAGGTGAATTTGATTCAAATTAGTTTTTGTTTTGTTTCTAGAGGAGATTACAAGGTACTCCCAGCCCTAAGAGGTGAACTGAGATTTGCATGGGGTGAGGGGAGGAGAGGGCATCAGAAAAAAGCATACAGGCATGTACCCTTAGAGCCTCTAATTTTCAGAATGGAGACGGAGTAACAAGAACTTCTTTGAGAACCTAAGATGCAGTAAGGTGGGAGCCAAAGCATAATCTGGCAGTCTGAAGGTTATTCTGGGGAAGATGGATGGTGACAATCATTTACTAAAAAGGGTCTTGGGTTGGGCATAGTGGCACATGCCTTTAATCCCGGAACTCAGGAGGCAGAGGCAGGCCTGTCTCTGTAAGTTTTGAGGCCAACCTGGTGGTCTACAGAGTGAGTTCCAGGACAGTTAGAACTACATAGTGAGACCCCGGTCTCACTTTGTAGTAAAAAAAAAAAAAACCCAACCAACCAACCAACCAAACAACCAACCAAACAACCTACCTAACAAAGGGTCTTAAATTTATAATGGATTTTAAGAACTTTATTATAGATTTTCCGACTAGTTTTCTTGCTTTGAACCAACTTTTGAAATCTGACAACACTCATTCTCTCCTAATCAGAGTGCTGACTTTGACAATCATGAGGAAGAACAGTTGCTGGGAACCACATAGGAGTTAGTCAACTGAGCTTTGTTGGAAACATGGCTGGAAACATCTGGTTCCAGTGGTGTACTGCCATCTGGAGGCAGCTCTGTGGCATGCAGCCAGTTTCAGCTGAGCATGGTTAGGAAGGTTCAGTTATGGCCTGGTTTCTGGGATGTTTGGGAGGAAGTAACCTTCTGAATCACAAAGTTTTAAAATTTTCTAATGGAAAAGCAAATAGGACATAAGCATGCTTTTCTTTTCTTTCCTTTCCCTTTCTTTCTCTCCCTCTCCCTCTCCCTCTCCCTCTCCCTCTCCCTCTCCCTCTCCCTCTCCCTCTCCCTCTCCCTCTCCCTCTCCCTCTCCCCCTCCCCCTCCCCCTCCCCTC
>NW_021604670.1:7931749-7963308 GCF_004785775.1 Grammomys surdaster | reverse complement strand
TCTTTCTTTCTTTCTTTCTTTCTTTCTTTCTTTCTTTAGCTAATAGGTTCTGAGAAGCCACATTACGTATGCATTTTTGAATTCCCAGGCCTAGCATATGTAGACATGTAGGGGTGTTATACTGACCTAGGCAAAGCTCCAGTGATTGACACTGTGGCCTGTGATGCTAAAACAGATTTCTGCCCATTAAAGCCTACGTGGGAGATGCTTACTTCAGTGTATCATGCTGGGCTGGGGAAACCAAAACACTTGACTCTCACTAAACTTTGTACATGCCCTAAAGGCCAGCTGTTAAAGTTTGGTCTCCAGCATGAGACTCTTGGGAGGTGATGGAACCTTTGGGAGGTAAGGTGGAAGGAAGCTAGGTTAGTGGCCATGATCTTGAATTGGATTTTGGGACCCTGGCCCCTTTCTGTTGTTTTCTTTGCTACCTGCCCACAACGAGGCTCACAGGCCTTCTCTGCCATGTGCTCCCACTGTGACACACTGGTTACCCAAAGGCCAATGTGATAGGGACAAGAGACCACAGGTTGACACCTCTGAAGCCATGAATGAAAATAAATATCTCTGGCTTTAAGGTGATAGAGCTTAGCTATTTGTCATGGGTCACGAAGCCAAACGGCCCACAGTCACCCTTACACACATGTACAACTCATTTTGGTAAAGTCGAGGCGGGTAGTACTTCTGATACTTGTAAAACTCTTTGGGGAATGACACTTCCCACACCTCTTGATCTGTCAGCTCTGTTGTCAGTGAAGAAATGTAAGGAGAGAATGGGCTACAAGTGTGTGTGACTTGATTCAGAAAAACGATCATCTCTGCCTTATTTGAGTAAAGAGCTGGGGATTTTTTTTTTTTATAATTTCTAGCAGTAAAGAGCTAGTTAGATCGTGAGTAAGCCAGTGTAATGCTATGCGGCTATTTAAAACCACAAGCTTAGAGATCCGGGCTACAGAACAGCTGGAAGAATGTTTGCCTAGCATGCAAGATGCCCTAGCTTTATCCACTTTGCCTAAGACAGACATGGTGCTGTAAACCCAACACCTGGGATGTCAAGCCAGAAGAACCAGGAGTTCAAGGTAATTTTCTGTGACATAGGCTGCCTGGGCTGCCTGTGACCATGACTCACCAAACCAATCAAATCAAACCACAAACTCTGCAAGTCGTACAGTAATAATAGGAAAATACTCATGGTGTAATTTTAATTTAGTCTTTCTTTTTTCCTTCTTCTTTCTTTCTTCTTTTTCCTTTTTATTTTTATTTTTGAGACAGAGTCTCCTATAGCCCAGGCTGGCTTTGAATGTGCTATTAGGCTGACTCCTGATCCTCCTCCTTCCACCCTTCACATGATTTACTGAAGTACTGGGATTCTAAATAGAGCCTTGTATACAACTTTAATTAGAAAACAAAGGGCCCCCTTCAAATACTGGAAGTCAGGCTTCTATCCCCGCCTTCGCAAGTTTAGAATTGCCACAGCCCTTCTATACTTAGAGAAGGGAGGAGATGTCAGGGGCAGCCCTGCTTATATACTGTAGGCCTAAAATCAGCCATAGGCCTAAAATCAGCAATAGGCCTGTCATACATGTATACTAACACCAAGTCTTGGGTCTCAGTGGAAAAACATTGAAACAGATGGCTATAAGCTAATGTCAAAAGGCAGCTTTTGTGGAAATTTACAAGCCTGAGTAGTCATAGACCTTGTAAATAGGTAGCCTTGGCAGACAATACCAACTTAGATAAGGACAAGCGAGTCATAGGCAGAGTCATAGTGAATTGTCCCCTGAACCTTCACCCAGCTAATACCCGGTTCTGAAGATATCTGTATTCCTCCTGAACACCCACACTCCAGTGTCATTCCCTTCCCCACATCCTGCCTTTTTGTGTTTATAACCCCTTTGTGAGTTAATTACGATTTGAGAAAAAAACAACAAAACAAACAAACAAACAAAAAAAGAAAACGAAGGGCACACATCAAACTATCAAGGTAATTTCAATCATGTGAAATATACATATTTTAAGCATGTGTGGCAGGTCACCATTCATTTCTGTATGTGTCTTCGAAAACCCTTACTACTACTTATGTGTGCAAAAGGAAATGCAGACAAAACTGTGGAGAAACTTTACACTCATTATATTGTTAACAATTATATTGGTGTGATGCTAATAAAAACATAAAATTGAACACATTTTTTAAAAAATAAATATATAACTATATCAGTACCCATTAAAAATATTTTTTGCCTGCTAAGTTGCTTTAAGGGATTTATTGTAATGAAATAACACTTATAATAGCATAAAGCAAAAGAAAGAGAAGATCTGCTAAGACACTGGGTAGACTGCGCAAGAGGAGACACACATGAAGTCAGAATGTCAGCTCCAAGGGCTATGAAAACATGGAGCAGCACGGTGCTGGCGGTCTGCCAGGCCTGTGTGGCTTTAAGTTGGAAAAGATAAGTGCCCCCCACGAGAACAAAACTGGATATTCCCCCAAAATTATTAAGTATTTGCAGGAGAAGATAAAAATGGAGATCTTCAGGTAGCAGGACTGGGGGGGAGTCTGAGGAACTTTCCTTTGTTATTGTTTATATATGGTTTGGTAACAAAGAACAAAGAGCATGTTGTAATTTGTTACAATATGTACCTTTGGAAAACGTGACAAGCGTGCTCATCTGAATGCTTATAATTCTTAGCTCTTAGTAGGCTCTTTTTCTTTCTTTCTATAGAACATTCTCCCTCCTCCTTCCTCTCTGGACCCTTTCAGGTGAGTGAAAATTTGTGAGCGGCAGAGCTGACAAACACAGTTCATCCCAGAGCAGCTTCTGTGAAAACACTCATCTATCTGTTCATGGGATAAGCACGTGTGAGTTGCCATGCATTGGACAATGGACGAGGCTTTGGTGAGTTTATTAGGGGGATGCCTGAAAGGCTCACAGACTGGCAGGAAGAAATAATCATAGCGAGAAGAGAATATGCAGAATCTCTAAGAGCAGAGCCCTGGGCATTTTGACAGACGCTGGGGAGACAAGTCAGTTTCCTGTAGACAGATGAGGCTTTTTAGTGGGCAGGCAGCAGAGACACAAGGCCCCAGGAGAGGGCTCCTTGGTCACTGACAGAAGATTCAGATACTGGAAAGTCACAGTTGGATTTTACTCTGAGATAGGGTACTTGTCCTCTGAGATCCTAGCTTAATCCTGGCTACCCCGTTTAGCAGCGACACTAGCTCTGTGCTTTCCAGCTTCATGCAGAAATGGGGTTGATCATATGTAATCCAGATGATGGTTGTGTGTTTTAAGTTTCTGTCAGTATTATATGAACAGTGACAAATGCTTGTGTGTTTTAAGTTGCTGTCAGCACTATATGAACAGTGACAGATGCATGTATAACGGCTTAACTGAAAGGAAAAAGAACAACCTTCAAGATGTTCAATGAGAAAGCGGCCACATTTTAGTGAACTTCAGGGTCAAGAGCCCCATTATCCTGGGAGCATAGAGACTCTGTGACTTAGCTTCTCAGGAGTTGACATGCAGGGTCATTTGTCAACTACTTTTGACAAGTTATATGAATGGAAGAGATAACAGTCCCTGCCAATCTGACTCACTACAGATTATTCCTACTGAGAACTCCAGTTTGTTCAGCTCAGAGAAAATGTCTCAACTTCTGCCTTTCACAAAACCTAGGTTGCCAGTAGTTTCCAGGAAAGGAGAAAGGATGTCAACTCTAGGCCCAGGTGTGTCCCAAGCTGCCCTTGAATCCAGTCTTACCTGGTCAGGATAATAATTAGGGGGTGGAAAAATTACCATGAAACTACCAGAGGCACCCCAGTCCTACCTGGACAGTGCATATTCATACTGTGTGCTGAAGGCAGTTGTTTAAGTGAAAATCTTACTTTCTAGATCATTCTATATGTAAGTATTTGCTTTTGCTGGTTATAAAAAGCCAGCTGGCTAAATGGAATGGTGCTCCCAGGTTTAAGTTTAGTTGGCACTTGGGAAGTTTTGGGTCAGAGAGCCAGCTCATGTTTCTACAGTTTCTAGGAAGACAAAGACAGAGATGGAACTGGTGTACATGCTTATAGAACACTTTACTCACCCCACGGTGATGTCAAAGATGTTGCTTCCAACAGAGCTGGACACAGCCATGTCCCCCAGGCCCTTTCGGGCCACTATGACACTGGTGATAAGATCAGGGATAGAGGTCCCAGCAGCCAAGATGGTCAGACCCATGATCTCTTCACTAATGCCGATTGTCTCTCCAACCTGAATGTGAGAGCAGGGACAAGGGTGAGGGTTGGAAGTCACAGACCCCAGCATCACTCTGTGACTCCTGTTAAATGAGCCCCACTTCTGTTTTGAGATTAGTGCTGACACAATAAAAATAAAGAAGCTGTAATCACTGATAAAGGACTTTATACTGCTTTAACATCCATTCCCAGGAAGTCAGCCATGTGCATATGAAACAGACTATCTCAAATAATAAAGAGCCATAGAGACTCTGAGTTAAGCCACCATACTATGTCTTCACAGAAGAAGGGAAGCTGCAAGATTCATTTAAAGAAGCCAATAGACTTTGAACCTAAGGTCAGCACCCAACAATAGCATCAAGTCTTAGGGCCCTTTAATCTCCTATTGAGTGTTAAGATAGTGTTTCAACTTTTTCTTAGTACCTCCCATTATTTCTATCACTCTTAAACACCTATAACCTGTATTGTTTTCACAGGGAATCTGGCAGTGGGTGTACTCAGGCTTGGAAATATGAACCGACATCAAGGAGTCAGAGGGCCTCAGTCCCAAAACTGTCTTAAGGCAATTGATAACTATTCCTCGTTCAGTGTATTGATTCTTGCATTACTAGCCATCAAGTGGGGATTATAATACTTTTCAAGGAGGTTATGGCCTAAATGATAGTTTGGAAATACTGGATCATTATTGAAAAATGAGAAGGTACAGTATTCTATTTCATTAAATTGTTTATTTAAGACTTCTAGCTGTGTTCAGCTAGAAGCTCCATCCATCCATCCATCCATCCATCCATCCATCCATCCATCCATCCATCCATCCAGGGGATCAAACTCAGGGCACTGTGCATGCTAGGGAAGCAGTCTACCATTAAACCACACACTCAGCCATGGATTCTTTGAGATAGCATCCCACGATGTAGCCTAGGCTAGCTTTGAACTCAGGATTCTCCTGCTTCTGTCTGCCTCCTGAGTCGTGGGACAGTGACTGTAAGCCACCACACATTATTTGCTTTGTTTCCTCGAACCCCTTGTTTTGTGGGGACTTAAAAAAAACATTGTAGATTTTCTGGCGATGATGAATTATTGGTCTCAAAAATTTTAGACCATGTTTTCCAATAGTCTACTTTATGACATCCACAGCACTTCTGAAACATTTAGTGGGAAAAAATAACATATAGGAATAAATGGTTTTAGGGAGTATAATACTTATTTCTAAGTCTTTTTTGATTTATAAGTACATAATATCTTGGTTCCTGGTAACATAAGGTTTTTATTTTGACAATCTGCTGAAAGTCCATTGAGCTGACTTAGGCCCCTAAGCATACAGATTCACTGCCCTTCCCCCATTAGAAGGTAAGTTCCATGGCAGGTAAAGACGCTTGTCACCAAGCCTGTAACCTGAGTTAGATGTCCAAGACCCACACAGTGAAAGAAGAGAAGCAAGTCAGTAATTCTACCCGTCCTTCCCCATATACACTAATACATGCTAATAAAAACTTAAAAAAAAAGGAAAGAAGTAATCTACATGCAAGCAACATCCTTACTGAGGATAATACTGTGCTAGAATATTAGGTTATACAAATTTCTATTTGAGTTGCTGACTTGACCTTCTGAGAAAGTAGTTAAATGAGGGGCTCATGAGATTTGCTCAGTGAGCAAAGGTGTGTGTTTCTAAGCCAGGATACCTGATCCCCAGAGCCTACGTGGTGGCAGGAGAGAAGTGGCTCTCTACATTGTCCCCTGACACCCACACGTGTGCTGTGGCATGTGTGTGCTCCTCTCTGACTAAATACTTAAAACAAAAGTTAAATAAATTCTACCTAGCTTGGGATCAGGGCAGAACTTCTAGCCACTTCTGATGTAGTCCTACACAGACTTGTACTGCATTGTACTATATATTTGTGTGATGTGCTGTTCTCAGGCAATTAATGATAAACTCTGAAGATGCCCTCTCCTGCAGCATCAAATATTCTTCTAAGATTTCACTCTTTACGCAACAGCAAACAAGCACATCCTTCAGAGAAGTGTGGGAATGTGCCTTCATCCTTAACAAATAATAAAATTATATACACACCAAAGAACTGTTTTAAAATAAATTTCTTTATGATTTTACCACCAGCAAATGTTTGACTTGTGTATTTGTTTTATAGGATGATATATCTGGGGTTTTGTAAAAATATTTCTTGGGGAATAAGAGCTTTAAGAAGAAACAGGTTAAGAAGCTGTCTGCTGTAGGCTCTAGGGGCCTGATAGCTGCATGAAGGATCCACTCACACTGGTGATTTCCCCGGGAAATAGGCGTGCCCAGTTTGCACAAAATGGTCTCTTTCACCTTGATTAAATGATTAAATTAACCCTAAGTAAGTTGTAATTGGTTTAACACATTCTTAATGATTTAAGTTCTTAGAGGGAATGCTTCTGCAGTGACCATTTTTGTTTGGAGTTTGAATGCTAGACTGCAGAGAAGCATGGTGGTCTGATCGAGAACACAGGTGCGCCTCCTAGAGCCCAGGATACCTTTCAAGTCTCAGATGAGGCTAGTCTCAATTTCCCAATTCTCCTGCTTTTATCTTTCAAGTGCTAGGACTCCAAACATGTGCTACCATGCCTGGCTGCCAGGGTATTTTTCTTATTAGATTTAAACTCAATTCCTTTATCTGCAGATTGCAGATGATGATTGTTTCCTCTCGAATCCATGTACAGGATTAAAAACAAGAGTAAAAAGACAAAGAGACATGAACTGCCCAGCATGGAACACATTCTCATGAAGTAATGGCCCCTACTCTCATCTTTGAGAATGGGAGATTCATGTTTTCAAGAAGTAATTCTGCCATGATATTTTGGGATCAGCATTATGACTGGTACTGAGTTAAAATAACAAGAATGGTATACATCATTATGTTTCTCTCTCTCTCTCTCTCTCTCTCTCTCTCTCTCTCTCTCTCTCTCAACTGAAGCTCAAGGAAGAGCATTTGCCTTTGGGACCTTTCTTAATAACTAACCATTGTTAAAAGGCTGGTGAGGGAGCTGGCAAGATAGCTCAGTGGTAAAGAATACTAGCTGTTCTTCTATAGGTTCTAAATTCAATTCTCAGAAACCACATGGTGGCTCACAACTATCTGTAAAGCGATCTGATGTCCTCTTCTGGCAGGTACATTTAAATAATCAATATATAAGTTCATGAAAAAGGCTGGTAATGGTTGAAGAGGTAGCTCAGTGGGCAAGAACAATTACTGTACAAGTATGAGCACCTGGGTTCAGACTCAAGTTATCCGTGTGAAAAGGCCTGTAACCCCAGCATGGGGGTTGGGGTGGAGACAGAAAGAACACTGAAGTTTGTGCTACCTACCAGGCTAGCTGAAAAATGGCAAGTTATAGGTTTAGTGGAGAGACACTGTCTCCAGGTATATAAGGTAGGGAATGATAAAGGACAACGCAGAAGACTTCCTATCACTACTACATGGACTTGCACATGTGTGCATACACATGCATATAGTACACACACACACACACACACACACATATGGAGAGAGACAGAGGGAGAGAGGGAAGTAAGGAGGAAGAGAGGGAGGGAGGGAGGGAGGGAAAGAGAGAGAGAGAGAGAGAGAGAGAGAGAGAGAGAGAGAGAGAGAGAGCGCAAGCTGGAGACAGCTATGCTGAGTTGCTTGCCCAAGACAAAATAAAAACACTGAGGTAGACTTTCTTCAGCCAGGACTTAGGTGAGAGCAAGCTGCAGCCAGGCTTGCCTTCCTCTATAAAGCTGTCTAACAATAGCAATGCTGATTTGATTTCTGACCACAAAGATAAGCCTGAAGAATAAGAAAATCCTTTCCTGAAATATGCCTTGTCTGTACTACACTCAATATTGTAACTGTTTCAAAAGGCAAACACACTGATTAACCTCTTGACAACCAAGACTAGAGACAAACCAGGCAGGCAGGTGTCGTGCAGTCCTACCTGGTGTGCCCACCACACCATCAGGTACGAGAAAACTGCGATCCAAGTGATAGAGCCGAAGAATGTGATAGGGAAGAACTTCCTGGAAGCCTGCAAGACAAGCAGAGCGGAGCGCGTCAGTGTTGCCTCTGTGGCAGCTTTGAGCTGTGGTGGACTCACAGCCCAAAGCCAAAGCCATCTTTGCTACTGCCCTGACTCCTCCCATATTCCTACCTCTTGGCAGGATTACCAATCAAAGGATGCTACTTTCCCCTAATCAAACTGGGAGAGGAAAAATTCATTCTAGGAAATTAAAATCTGTGGAAGCTAAATGGTTGTAGAACTCAGAAAGAATTCTTTCTCTCTTCCTTCTTCCTCCACCTCTTCCCACTTCTCTGTCTGAGACAAGGTTTCATACCCTAGGATAGCCTAGATAGTCCAGAATTCACTATGTTAGCTCAGGTTGGCCTCAAATCCTAATTTTCTGCCTCAGCGTTTAAAGTGTTTTGACATGTGTCACTGTGGTAGGCTCTGGAAGTCACTTGAGAGAATGTCAGTTCATGCCTGTAGCTAGATGCCTAACACACTCACTCTCCTCCTGCCCCTTAGAAGGTCCGGGTTCAGTCATTTCTTCAAGTTAAACGTCTTGCATCCCCCTCCCCTTTATCTTCCCCCTTTTCTAGTTTGCTTCCAAGATCTCCAGAATCAGGCTATCAGAATCAGCTGCTGTCAAACTGTGTGTCACAATGATCTACATGCCAAACCCCTTATGTGGCTGATTATATGGAACAAAAATGTGAAGGATTAGGAAGGCTGAAAATAAATTATTTCTTCTTAGGGTCCTATGAATTATCAGGAAAGCCACTGCCACAGACGGGTGGTGATGGCTAGTCTCTAGGACACTAGCCTCACACATGAGTTGGAGTGGACAGAGGTGGAGCTGCCCAATCAGAGCAATCTCCAAGCGGGAGAGGCAGGCCAGACCCATTCTTGGGAATATGTTTTCTCCTGTGTGCTACTCTGATCTATATTACAAGTTCCAGTCTTGTGACACTGGACTTTGTGCCATCTTGGGCTTGTACAGTGTGAGAAGACCCAGAGTTCCCTCAGAACATCAGACAAAAGTCATGCACTCAGAAATGTAGTCTTTCAAGACCAACAGGATAGCCTAGTGGGTAAAGGTGCCTGCTGCCAAGACAGACAATCTGTGTTCTCTCCTTAGAATCCATGTAGTGAAAGGAGAGGACCAACTCCTGCCAGTTGTTTTTGATCACATGGACTAAATAATGAACAAACAAATACATAATAAATGCAATATTTCTTACTTAATCCCATTCCTGGGAAATGGTGGTTTGTGCTGAACTAGTTTCTGATTCCCTTGATGGAAAACATGGGCCATACTTAGTTACAGAATGCTGTTTGAGAGCCCACCACCCCTCCTTACCAATGTTTTTGATTTCAAAGCTTTCTATGCTGAGAAAAACACACATTGTGCTTTAATACTGTCATCCAGCTCAGGGCAGTGGCCCCTGCAGTTCATGTAAATAGGGGAAGCCTCAGTTGTCCAAAGAGCTGGCTCAGGCCAGCCACAGAGAGTCCATTCTGCAGTGGAATTTGAAGATAAGTCAGAATGAAAAAATAAACTCGTGTGTGACAATCTTTTAAGCTTGAAGCACAGTGATAGGCTTATGGTTCCGGACAAAGCTTGTATTCTCTTCGTTAGTTTCAAGCTTTGAGTACATCATCTTTGTTATTATCATTCACACAGCCCTTAGTCTGTACAGGAATCTTTTTCTCTCTTCCAATGGCTGATGTTTTGCAGAGGAGTGTTCTCTGGGGCGACTGTAAGACCAAATGGGCATGCTCAGTTGGGAGAGGGCATCATGTTACATCAAGCAGCCCAAATATCACTCTTAAATGCCTCCCTATGCTCCTTCTCCTTCTTAGAAGAAAAGTATTTTGAATAAAGACTCTGGTGTCTCCTAGAGCCCTGAGCCCTTCAGCGGGTGATGGGGAAACACTTCTTCTTCTTTTTTTTTTCTTGTCCGAAGTGGAACTTACACCTTCGATTCCCAAAGCAGATTTCTTGTAGGCTGGGAACTGGATCCCTGAGATAAGATTTCCACACCAGGCAAGACACCAAGCTTGCCCAGGCAGGGCACTGAGCTAACTGGACGTCCCAGCCTTTTCCTTCTGATTGCTGGTTACTGTTTGTGGATGCAGGTTTCAGTCTCTCAGGGTCATGCTCTGTCATAGGCAGAGAGGGTAATGATTGCCATATAAGGCGACCCCTGACTCTAGTAGCAACTACATCAGGATTCTGCATGTGTCATGAGAAGCACAGAGAGCTATTATCTACTTTATGCTGAGACATCCATACCTCTTGCCCGGAGCATCCTCACAGGCTGTTCTATTTCCAGCTTTGTGTATTTACTAAATGTATACTTTTCTTTATTTTTCATTTAATACATTTTAAAATGTTCCCTTTGCATGTCTGTTCATTGGGGTGACATCATCAGTTGGAGTCAAAATACTAAGATTCCCTTATAACACTGAGCTGTAGAACATTCCGAGTCAAATGGACAAAGCCAGAGGTGAGACTAGGGATGCAAAGGAACCAAGTGGAAGCCAATCCATTAGTGAATACCTGCCCAATTCAATATTTGATACTTAAGATCCTTAATCAGGATACAAATGAATAATTAATAGGTATCAAAAAGCACCAAATGTTGAATTAGAGGCTTATTCAAAAAACAAACATTCTTAGGAGCAGCAGGTAAAGATTTGGTACCTACTTTGTATACAGATCTTCAACTAGAGATGAAATTCAGGTCAGCTGACTACATAATATGTGTGCCTAACACTTCCTGAAAAAAAAAAAAAGAGGGCCAAAACTGCTCAAAATACACACAGCCACAGGCAGTGCAAGCATCGCCATCATTATGACGCCAGGATCTATCCCCAATGTCAGAAAATTTAAAAATACATCCAGGAAACAGAGGCCAGTGCTCCAGCTGTTTGGCCATCTGCCTCCCCAGCCTCCCATTTTGTTCTTGCTTCAGAAGTTGCAAGCCTTCATGCACCAGCAGTTTGGCTAATTGTTTCTCTGTCAAACTGCCTTGCCATGGCCAGTCTCACAACCCAGGAAATCACTTCTCTCATTTTGGTCTGGACCATTCTCCTCATTTGGACTCCATGGTTTCATTCTGGATACCACTGCCCTGGAGCATCTGTACAGGTATTAGGTTGCCAGTCCCATTGGAACAGAGAAAATAGTCCTAAAAGCCAAGGTCTAACACATTAGGTTATAGTCAGTAATGGTGGCTCATTTTGACATCTGTTAGGATAGGCTTCATACCAATTAGCAAATGAGCAAATTGTGTCCATGTGCTGTCCATTTTGTTTCCAATGTAATGGTTAGGTACCTAATTGACAGCTAATGTTCCCATTAGGCGCTTTTAGTAGAGCAGCATGATATTGGTTTGAAAAATGTCACTGGACAATAGCTGGCTGAGCAAACAGGCCATGTCCTTGCTGTTCTAAATTTAATAGTCACTGAGCATCTGCTTTGTGCAATGTCCTGAAGAATATACTTTGGGTGGAGAGGGTGGGGGTGTTGCTATGTAGCCCAGGGTGTTTTCAAACTTATAACTGTCTTGCTTTGGTCTTCTGAGTAGTGGTGGTCATAGGAACTTACCATTAAGCCTGGATTGAAGTATATGCATTCATGTATTTATTTATCTGTTCATTCCAATGTTGTGTGTGTGTGTGTGTGTGTGTGTGTGTGTGTGTGTATGTGAAGGTATGGGAACAACTTGTAGGAGTCTGTTACCTTTTCTTACCATGTGGGTCCTGGGAATCAAGTTTAGGCCAAAAGGCTTGGTAGTAATTGCCTTCATCTGCTGAGCCATCTTGCTGGCTCAGGAAGCATACATTTAAGAAGTTTCCCACAACGATCCTACTAAGGTGAAAACATGGCCACTGGGTTAAGATAAAATCTCTGCTCCCAAGTGAGCAGGGATTTTTTTCACTTAGAAAAAACTGTCTCACCTCTTTAAGTTTTGGTTTCTTCATTTGTAAAATGCGAGGAAAGGGTAGTGCAAATCTAGATGTTCTGAAGAGTCATGTATACACACACAAAAACTAAGCAATGCACCCAAGGACATAAAAAGTGCCCAGATAATAATTACAGTTGTTTCTGTATACTATTGCCTTCATTGCAGTTTTTGAGAAACAAGGAGGCTGATCCCAGGGAGGTACAGTGGCTGGGGACTCCTGGTAAGATGGATGGAGTCTTGGCTTTCCTCTTAGTAGCTGACTGTGACTGAACAAACCACTAACCCCCTCTGGGTCTCAATCATTTCGTTCTTGCTACATCACATCATATCTGGCTCCTGCTAGATAATCGATAAAAACTTGGCGAATGACTAGATGATTGAATCTGCAAACTCTGGCTGGGCGCTCAGCCTCATTCCCAGCTCGAATGGATCATGGTTTCCTGTCTCAAGAGCTATGCTCCGCCTTTGCATGAACATCCATCTCAGGCCACGGGAGAAAATAACATTGGGTGTTTTATTGTTTATTGTTTTCAGTTTCTTTCAAAGGTATGTTTCTCATCAAGCATTACACTTTACCCTCTTCCCTTTTCAAACAAAGTTGTTAATTTAAGAAGACTGCCATTGTAAGGCTCCGACTTAGTGTCTGAGCTGAAAGTATGCAATATTCAAGAAACAAAGGCATAAAATTTGCATAGAATTGACGTGGGAATAAAAACAAGTGGGGGCAGTATTTATTCTGAAATTAGAGCTATACAATCATGCTTTCTCTGTAATTATTGGTAAACTTTGGGATTTTCATCTCCATGAGGAATTTAAAAAACCTACTGAAGAAACAGAGATGGTAGGGCCTAAAGAGGAGCAAATATTTGTTAATTTTCACATTCTTTTCCTTCTCCCTTGATATTACATCCTGTGGCCTTTGTGGACATACATAATGTCTGTGGCAGGACTAAAACAAAGACACACCCCAACCCCCCGGGCACCAGAACATTACTCTGTGTGGTGGTTTGAATATGCTTGGCCCAGGGAGTGGCACTATCAGGAGGTATGGCCTTGTTGGAGTAGGTATGGCCTTGTTGGAAGAAGTGTGTCACTGTGGGGGTGGACTTTGAGGCCCTACTCCCAGCTGCCTGGAAGACAGTCACCTTCTGGCTGACTTTGGATTAAGATGTAGAACTCTCAGCTTCTCCAGTGCCATGTCTGCCTGCATGCTGCCATGCTTCCTGCAATGATGTTAATGGATTCAACCTCTGAAAGCATAAGCAAGCCCCAATTAGATGTCCTTTATAAGAGTTGCCTTGGTCATGGTGTCTTTTCTTAGCAATGGAGACCCAAGCTAAGACACTCTGCCTTTCCCATTAATAGGTGATCTCTACTCTAAGGTCTGGGCTGGCTTTATACCAGCTTCAATCAACAGAATGTGCTGGCAGAGAGTCAAATTCCAACCTAGATCTCAGGAGAGTTTTTGGAGTTTTCATTTTTATAGCTCTTGGTTCTTTTCTATACTGTGACTAAGCCCAGACCAGACTAGTTAGAGTCTTTGTTGAACATGAGCTATTTCAGCTGAGAGGCTCCTATGACAACCTGCTCCCAGGAGAACGGTCCAACTGAGCCTAGTGGAAGCTTCCTATCTTCAGAATCATGGGCTGAAATGCTCTTGTTTTAAGCTGAGTTTGAGATGGTGTGTTACAGACCAAAGAGAAAACTGACATAAGAAACAATCTAATAAAACTCCCCTGTAATAAATAGGACCAGAAAACATCTTAACAGTTCGTTTATCTACGGACAAGGTTTATTTCATTTGGCCTCTTGTATGTGCAGGGAGGTCCACATAGTTTGTCTTCCAACCAGTATGCTCTCAGAGTAAGCTGAGACTATCGTGGGCAAGCTGGGGTATACAGTCGTCTTCAATCTGCAATAGTGTAATGAGGCTGATCTCTTGATTTTTGCTTTTCTCTATCGCAGAATGTCAAGGCTGGTAGGGAATCTAGACATCTTAGAAACCTTTATTAATGGTTGACAAAAATGGGGTCCAGAAAAATGCATTTCCCAAGGTTGCTCCTATAAGACAGGAGAGGAGGAACAAACTGTCAGTGTCAGGGCAGTGGAGTGAGCATGACCCAGAGCGGGAGTCCAAGGCTCGAGTTGCTGTTTACTGTTGCTATGAAATCTTGCTTTGAGTCCTATGTAAGTGTTTTCTACCTGTGGTCATTATTGCTATGATGAGACACTCTGACTAAAAGTAACTTGGGGAGAAAAGGGTTTATTTGGCTTATACTTCCACATTACTGTTGATTATTAAAGGAAGCCAGAACAGAAACTCGAACAGGGCAGGAACATGCAGAGACCATGGAGGGTGCTGCTTACTGGCTTGCTCACCATGGCTTGCTCAGCCTGCTTTTTCATAGAATTCAGGACCACCAGCCCAGGGATGGAAGCACCCAAATGGACTGGACCTCCCTCCATCAATCACTAATTAAGAAAATGCCCTACAGGTTTTCCGATAGCTCCTTTTGTGAAAGCATCTTCTCATCTGAGGTTCCCTCCTCTCACACAGCTTTAGCTTGTATCAAGTTGACATAAAACTATCCAGCACAGCGAACATACCTTGGTTTAGTTATTAAACTATGAATTTTGTGTTATTATACTCTTTAAGGGCCTATGTGGTCCTTAGTGATGAATATTTGCTGAGGAAATCTGAACATAACTAAATGTTCCCTTGGTAGTCTCATTTCTGCTTGGAACAGCATACCAAACCCAGAAAAAGACAGAAAAATGGTCCATTCCATATTGTGGCTCATGCTTGGGGAAGCAAGGAAGGCGATGGCTAATCTTCATTGTCCTGACAGGATTTGGAATCACATAGGAGAGATACCTATGGGTTTGTCTTTGAGGGCATGCCCAGCGAGGTGTAACTGAGAAGAGGAGGCTCACTCTGAGTGTAGGTGACAGCATCCTATGGGGACCCCAACCGGGTCAACAGAAGGAAATCAATGGGCACTAGTATTCACCACTCTCTGCTCCAGACTGAGTGTCACATGACCAGCTGCCACATGGGAATCAGCCATGCTTTCCAGACCTGATGGAATTTATCCTTTTAAAACCATAAGCTAAAATCTAGCCTTCTTCCCTTAGGCTGCTTCTGCCAGGTAGCTGGTCACAGCAGTTAGAAGAGAAACTAACAGAGAAAGCAAGCTCCATCCGCCCCTGAAGGTGGGCTGCAGAGTGAAGAATGAGTCAGCGGAGTTACCAAGAAGAGAGTCTCATGCAAGTCCATTTTCTCATTAGTCAGTCTTGTCACAATTGAGCTGTGAGATGTGACAGTTAATACTCACTGTGAACTCCACTAGACTGAGAATGACCTAAGAAGACTTGCGAGACACATCCCTGGGTAGGTCTTCAAAGGTGTTTCAGGGAGGATTAATAGAAGGGGGCAGATGTGCCACTGGGGTAGATGGAATAAAAGGGAGAGGAGAAGGCCACCAGAGCCCCAGCATTCCCTCTCTGCCTCTTGCCCACTTGAAGTGAAGAATAGCCCTGACACACATTTCTGCTCTCAAGATGCTCTGCCCAAGGGCACAGAGCAAAGCAGCAATTGGGTCTCATTAGCCAGGTAGCTTACTACTCTGGACCATATCACATTAAGGCTTCTGTAGAGAGTTAGAAAACTATACCTTGTCTTCTGGCTTTTCTTTGTGAGGTAAACAAAAACACTGGGTCAAACAGCCAGAAAGGTTGACATTTTAGTTACTTTTCTTCTCGTTACAAAAGAACTGACAGAAGCGACTTAGGGAAGAGTTTTTTTTTTGGCTCACAGTTAGAGGGTACAAAGGTAGTATAAGGCAGATAGTAACATTGTATCCAATCAGGAAGCAGGCAGAAATGAGTGTTGGGTACTCAGCAGCCATCTCCTTTTTGTTGAGTTTGGAGAACCCAGTCCATGGGATGGCACCACCCACATTTAGGGTGGGTCCTCCCTCCTCAGGTAACCTAAAGCCTCTCACAAATATGCCCAAAGGCTTGTGTCCAGTTAACCTAGATCCTGCCAAGTTGACAGTCAATATAAACCATCAGAGGGGATAATGAAGACATCTCAGATCTGTCAGTGTAGTGTGTCTTGGAGGAGGAGCATCAAACACATTAGATGCTTTGCTATGGTTTTCAGGAAGCCAGTCCTTCTCGAAGAACACACGCCCTGCAGTTGTAAGGTGAATTAAGAAACTCAAATATTGCTTCCAGGGAACTGCACCTGCTGCATGCAACCTTTCCCGGGGAAGCTATGTTGTGAGGAGTACTTCTGTGAGTCTTCTCCTAGTGTCTACTGCATTGTAAGACATGGCTCTCTTTCTACCTGGCTGGGTTATTAACAGTCCAGGCTAATGGCATAGGATTTTTCTTCTCACCCTGCCTCAGGCCAAATAAGGAAAGTAGGACCACCAGAAAGACTTAATTGTCTTGCATGTATTTTTTTGAAATGTTTGAAAATTTAAATTTTTTTTTTATTTTCACATTTCAACCTTCTGGTCTCAAGAAATCTGAGGGGAGGCCAATGCAGTGGCAGAGACCTGGGTATGCATCTCAGTTACATCCTCTGGAGGTGACCAGGTATGATTTGGTTGACTTACTTTTATAGCTCTTTTTCTTATACCAACTGAAGGGACTCTGGCCAGCTCGAGAATGGTGAACGTGGCTCTGGCAGGCCTTGACCTTCTCTCTCATTCCCTCTGCCTTCCAAAATCCACTAGATTATATTCCTAAAGCTGGTCCCCAAGGTCTATTCCCTTATTAGACTACTTCCTCCTCCTGAGGCTGACTACCAAGGTCCAACTATCAAAATACCGAAGTCCAGCAAGCAAAAGCCTCATGATTAACAGGCCCAATTAAAATTAAACACCTCATCCTAACACAGGATTTCCCCTTGTAACTTTATAAACTGCCATTTCCCTATGGGCCAGTCTGTTCCCTCTCTAGTCGGAGGCAGTCCTTTGCCCGTTCCCTTCGGGATAAATATCTCTTTAACTTCCTCCTTGGTCCCTTCCCAGTCTCCCTCTTTCTCTATTTCCTGTGCTTGTCTCTTATTCCCTGCCCTTTGTCCTTCTGGTGCAAATAAATCTCCTTTATCCTGATCTGAGAACTTGGTCTTAGGGGTTGAGCAGATTTTTTTCTTTCACTAATAATACATATATATCCTATTATAGATGTTTCCATAGATCCCACGATGTGATTCATTGAAAATATTGTTGCAGAATATGATGCATGATAGGTACATGCTTCTGTCATGTGTGTGTTGATACCTGTGCCCTGTTACTCCCATTACTGTCTCCACCTCCCGGGCAAACATTAATGGTTCAAGATCTGAGTTTACCAACCCTGGGAGGGAATGCCCCTTTGCTTAGCCTGCACTCAGATTACATTTTGCTAATGGTATGACATTCACAGCCTTTGACATCTGACAATATTAAATAATATTGGTTATAGTGATGGCAATAAAATTGTAGAAGGAATATCATATATGTAGGCATTTGTAATTCTTTAAATTATTTGCAGTTTTAAAATCCAATATAGAGCCAAAAGAAAATTCAAGGAAATACAGAGTTGCTTTGCTCCTTGGATCTTGAGTTGTACCCCTTAAGGGGAAATTGCTATGGTGGTTTCAAGTTCTTTGACATTTTTCTTATTAAGAGATTCATATGGCACGTGACACTGATATATATTCCAGGTCAACTATTTTTTTTATGATTTAATTTTTTTTGAAAATTGTGTATATATGTATGTGCCTATGTCTGGGTTTGTACACACCTGCCTGCAGGGTCCCTCAGAATCCAGAAGATGGCATCCCCAGAGCTGGAGTTACAAGTGGCTGTGAGCCACTTACTGTGGTTTCTGAGAACTGAATTCAGGTCCTCTGCAAGAGCAGCTTGTGCTCTTAACCACTGAGTCATTTTTCTTGTCTCTAGGTGAATGCCACCACCCTTCTCTCCCTTTTAAAAATGATAGGCTCTCTCTATATATCCCTGGCGGTCCCGGAACTCACTATGTAGATCAAGCTGGCCTTAAATTCACAGAGATCTGCCTGGGGTAGAGATGAACCATCCCCCAGTGTACCACACTTCAGTTCCATCCCACAGGATTCATGAACAGCATAAAATGGTGGTTTTCACACTTCTGATTTCTGGGGTGGTTCACGATGTTTAGTCACTGAACAATTGCTGTGACTGAAGTAGCAGGCATGTCTGAGAAGAGGCATACATGGGTTCACCTCACCTTTCTCTCTAAACACAACTGGAAACAGACTATGGTGGCTACCATACTTTTTTTTACAAGGGAGCTGTTTCCACAGGGGTTCACTCACAGGTTTTCGGACGTCAGGTAAGGTGATCCAGAGGGGAAACACAATAGGAAGAACGATTAGGAAGGTGACCTGCTTGCGGGTGTTGGATGGCCAGGACAGGCTGAGGGGCTGGTCATCTTCTTCCTCGGCAGTCTCTGTGGCCTGCTGTAGAACAAGAGGACAGATATAAAGAGGCAGAGACAAGGGGAAAACAGGGCCACAAATGGCAAGACCACAGAGCAATCGACGGCCATCTTGTGTTCCACTAAGGCTTTTCCCAAGCCACCTCAGCTGCTTTCACAGGCTTTCTTTTCTAAGAGCACTCCATATGTCACAGCCTGAGGCCCAGGAACAAGCAACTCTTCACCCCTCCAGAGCACTCCAGAAGTTTCTTTTTATTCCTTGGGGGTATCTATCTTACAGCTTCTCATGTTTATCAACTGATTATCTAACATCGACCATAGTTATTACTTATGACATTTTTTGATCCAACTGTGTCTCTTATTCAACTGTAAAAACAATTGGCTTCGTTATTATATTTGCATATAATGTGCTTTGATAGGATTCACCTCATCCTTTCAAAAAAAAATCTCCCTTAATGAACGTTTTATGGTTAACAATATCTGCTGATCTATCGACCTGTGACCCCATCTCCTTTTCCCAAGAGCTGTGATTCAGACACCTTAGGAGGAAGAATACAGATAAAAAAATTTTTTAAATCTCTTGATGCCCCCTTTCCTTCCCCCTCCTCTCTTTCCCTCCAACTAATACCAGGCATAGGAAACTCACTTCAGAAACAGTTCAGTGATAATCGTTCGAGGTCCTAGCTACCTCTCACCCACCCAAGAATAAGCCCAACACTCTGCATGGGTGTTCCTAACTTGCTTAATCAACTATTTCATTCTAAACCATTTCATTCGTCATTAAAGGCACATTATACAAACACATGCCTTAGGACTCAGAGAAACAGGGCTAAAGCGTCCCATGGGATCAACCCTGCTTGACATCTCAGAGGCAGGGTACAAACACCCAATCTCTTGATGTGGCAGCCTGCCCCCAGGGGTTTGGTGACTTCTACTGCAGTCAGCAACTCTCAAGCCCCAGGGACAGAAGACACAAAAGGTGGATTTGCCCAGCAGGATGACCATTGGTCCCTGAGATGGGGCCACATTGTCACCACCACAGCACTGCTGACACCACCCATCACTGCCCGTTCTGCTTGTTTTGAAACGACACAGCAGCAGTGGGACAGAGCACCAGATCTAAAAATACCAATGAGTGCTCTTGCAGTGACGTTTCCTTTAGATAGCACAGAGAGAGGCCTCAGGCTTTTGCACATGTTTTAAGCACCAGGGCTGGGCTCCTTTCAGTGTCTGTTCCAAAGGAGGGGCAGGTGGAAATAGTTTGAACCAGATGGCTTAAGGGACAAAGTACTTAACTAGAGGTCATGGCTGGATATGTACAGATCCACAGTGACACAGTTAATTTATTTCCTGATACACATTAGGGATGGACAAAAGCCAGACTGGAAAAGACTGGAAAAAACAGGCTTGTGGCAGTGGGTAAGAATTCACAAAGTACACATAGGAGAGACTTGTGGGGATTAGGTAAAGAAATTGACAATTTATTTTGGTTACCCAAACCTTCATCAAACACATACCTCAACTCTCTCCAACCCATTTGTTAATGTGATGCAGAAGCCACTCTATCCACCACTGTCTTTACTCTTTCCTGGGAACTCTGTCCCTGATCTTAGCCACCTCATCATCCTTGGAGGAGAGGTGGCCCTCAGAGACAACTATCTCCTATGGGCTTATATACCTATGGTACCATCTAGGTACAAGAATGATTATTTGTGTGTCACAGGGCAGAGAAGACTAAGAAGGCCAGGGGCCTATTAAGTCTTCTTCCAATGAGGTCTTCTTCATGTAACCAAATGAATGACTTTCCTGTCCACAATCTGGTAGTTGGCACCAAGGAGTAGTCATGGAGAGTTGAGGTCTGTCCCAGTCTTTACGAGCACCTCACCTCATACCATGTGCATACAGAGTTTAACCCAGCAGAGGAGCGGCTCCCCTGAAGACACATCAACTCATCTGAAGAATTCACCAAGCTCTTTCTTCCGGGGTAGGCTCCCCTCCCCACTCTGTCCCCACCTCCATCCACAACTTAACGACGTCTCCCTAAACTCCAAGCTATCTTTTTTGAGAAAACACCAAAACACCAAACAATAGCAACACTTTATGACTCATATCATTTTAATGACACCAACAGATGGTGACATTTCATCAATAACCTTCTGCTTGGAACCTACGGATTAGCTCTTTTCTCCATCTGCCAAAGTCACCAGGCAGGCAGCGCCACTAGCAAATAGAAGAAAATGATTGTCTGTTTGGATCCTTAAGCTCTAAACACACTAGTGTCCCATGCAAACAGTTAGCTGTGTTGTACTGGGTCCAAGGGCGGCATTTAAGGAGGCTGTTGCTAGGGCAGGAGTGGAGTAGAAGAGTCTGTGCCTTAGGCTATGCTGACAGGAATCTTCACTCTTCATGGGGTGGGGGTGGGGGACCAGCAGTTCCTGCTGCAGGGAAGTGAAGGAGCCTAGAACCCTGGGATGGATGAGAGAGGAGCCTCAGGAGCAAGCTGTCAGAACACTTCAGAAGAAACTCTGTCTTCTTGCCAGGGAAATCTCACTCTGGCTCAATGGGCAACAGCTTGCAAGCTGGTTAGAGACAAGGCAGAAGAACACACTGTTCCAAGTTCAGGGCCTATTTATTTTGTCTTTGCCTGAGCGGGAGATGCAATGCTTGAATTAGGCTTGGCTCCAAGTAAGAGGCCACTGGGGTCAGGACAATGAGCTTCAACTTTTACTAGAGTTGTGGCATGCTAGCTTTGACCTTGTGATGACCCACACTTGCCTCCTAAAGTGTCGGAAGAAAGGTCCCTAGAAAACAAGGCAAGGAAGCAGGCTATACCAGAAAGAATCCAAGTGATTTTTGATGTAAAGGCTTAACATGGTTTGCTATCTGCTGGGGTCCTGTGTAAGCCATATGATTACACAAAACTAGGCCAGTGACTAGTTCTTTAGGAGCTTGCAATTTCTGATATAAAAGAACCTTAAAGAAAAACATGTTATTCAGTGTTATTCATAGGTGAGGGGTTTATACCTATAATCCTAGTACTCCTGAAGCTGAGGCAGGAGGATTCCAGTCTTCTGGGCTATATGGTGAGCAGCAAGTTTGCTTAGTATGTATAGAGAAATGCTACACACACACACACACACACACACACACACACACACACACACACACAGAGAGAGAGAGAGAGAGAGAGAGAGAGAGAGAGATACACAACTTTAAATAGCTTCCCAAGTGATGGGTGGTGCATTGGCCCTCAGACCTAGTAGGATGGGGAGAGCAGGAAACAGAGTCAGAACTTGCAAACTCCAGTTTCCAGATTTCTCAAGCAGCCACTCCTTTTATGTATAAAATCAATTATGAAAATCTAGAGCTCCTGCCTAGGAGAGGCAAAAACAGATGATCCCAAGGCACCTACTGTTGGCTACTTGCAGGATCTGTGGCATCCACTTATTATCTTTGCATGTAGGGATTCTCCAGTCCAGAGGTTACCTCCCAAGCCTGAACACTATTTCTTGGAAGCACTCAGTATCTCATTTTTGCCTGTGAAAGGTAGCTATCAGATTCTAGAGTGAAGGTAACCCACGACAAGGCAGTCTCTTCTTTGAAGGAATTAAAATGAATACAAAACAAAACGACCCATCACGATCTACAAATAAACTGCTTTTAAATTTAGTCTTACTGGTTGCTGGCAAGGCCTCACCCATAGTTCACAGAAAGCAGCCTCAGGATTTCCAGGGTTGGCCTCAAACCCAGCTTAGCTGGGATTTATTTGCTTCAAGTTGGAAGCGAAGATATTACTCCCTTGTCCTTACTCACTTCAGAACTCAGGAGTGCTGCCTTTCCTCACTGGCAGCACCTCAGTTTGGCATGATGTCGGGTAAGAATCTAATGGCAGCCCCTCAGTGTCTGCAGTGCTCAGGGGATGGCATTCCAGACCCTGCAGACACTGGTGCCTCTCACAGTTGGCAGGTCTTTAAACCATGCCATCCTGAAGCTGGGTTTTTTTCGTCTCTGCCATGGGGGCTACCTCCCTGAGGGACTGCCAGTCAAGCTTCCTGTGGGTGCTCATAGATCATAAAAGCCAAAGGGAGTTGTCAAGCTCTGGGGTCTTTTAGCAAAACAGCTTTAGGTGTCGGAGAGAAGCAACTCTAGAACTTCAGGGTTGGAAGCATCCCTCTGTCTTGGTTGATGGATGAGGGCCCTGAGATGAAGTGACCTGCTGAAAGAAGGTCCCAATGTCAGGCCACGCTTTAGTGACCTCTTTCTTCTCCATTTTACACTGCCCCTTTTCTCAATGCCACAGAGCGGGCATTCGTGATCCATGACATCAGGCTTCCCGGCTTTGTTCTGTAATAAATTCAACTTATTGTGGGTATGAACCTGGAGCTCATGGGTTCAGCAGTGATGGCTGGGAAATGGTTCCTAGGGACCTGCCCGTCTCTGCCTCCCAGTGCTGGAGTTACAGATGTGCACCACTGCATCCGGCTCTG
This sequence comes from Grammomys surdaster, assembly GCF_004785775.1. Lineage (NCBI taxonomy): Eukaryota > Metazoa > Chordata > Mammalia > Rodentia > Muridae > Grammomys > Grammomys surdaster. Next base: position 7,940,116 of record NW_021604670.1, on the reverse strand, counting down.
ACTTGGATAGCATGGTGGGAAATGGTTCCTAGGGATCTGCCCGTCTTGGATAGCATGGATCTGCACTTACGTATTCATGCTTGTGTGGCAGGAACTTTAGGACTGAGCCATCTCTTCAGCCCCTGAGCCTGGTTTAAAAAATATAGTGTTTCTGGAGTCTGCCGGCTTTGCATAACACACACACACACACACACACACACACACACACACACACACACACACTTTAAAAGCTCAGCTGTAACAAACACTAAGCACTTAACAGACATTTCCTCATTTATTGTCTTGAGCCTAAAACCGATTTTTTTGATTGTCTGGATGGCCTATACTTTTTTTTTTTTTTAAAAGAGTCGATCCCCCTAAACTCTCTCATATCCCCTCCTTTTTTTGTGCTTTGTAGCATTCCCAATAACACTCATGGGATGTGAAGGGCAGTTTAGGGGCATGGACAGGAGAAGCTGTCTCCTTAGCTTCAGGTTCTAAGGTACACATCTAAAAATTATTATTTGTCATTATCCTCTACAACAGAAATCCTGCATTTCAGGCTCTAGAAATATCACAGAAGAGGGGTTGGAAGGTCAGGAAATCTGCTGTGAGATTGTGTCTCCTAGAAATGACAGAGAAGATTCATCCAGCATACATCAACAATATGACTGCCAATAGAAGACCTGAACAAGGACAACACCAACAGACATGCTAACATGGAAGGGGCATCTCACTGGACCCCACCCATAGACAAAGCACAGACAGCTAAGGAAAGCTGCGAGCAGAAGAAACAGTCTTCCTCAAGGATGAGCTCCCTAATTGATTATCCAATATCCAATATCCTAAAACCACACACACACAAGTAACACTAACAGGACTGAGCAAGTTGTATTTACATATTTATGTATACACACACACACACACACACACACACACATACACACGTAACAATAACAGAGAAAAAGAGGTCATGAATTTGTGGGGAACATGCAAAATGTTGGAGAAAGGAACAGGGAAAGGAGAAATTATGTAATTTAATTTTAAAATATTGAAACAACTGAAATACAGGAGCTATAGACATCAGTGAATACCAGGCTTTCAAACACCGGCAAGAACACAGCCTTGCCTTCCCCGGGGCTCGCTAGAGGGGAAGGTGGCAGCTAAGCCCAATGATGAGATTTTATGTGGGTTTCATTGCTTGATGCCACCCCAGACTCCCATAACTGTGGATAATCCATTTTGGCTACCTTTAAAATGGATATCTATGGGACACTGTAGAAAATGAATGAAACTCTTTACAATAATAAACCTTCCTAGGACTAACGTCAGCAGGGCTGAGATGTGAGCTGGGTCAGTTTTGGACTCTGTCATTCAGTGTTTGAAGGTTAAGATACCTCTGGGAAGACTGTGGACAAGAAAACAGTGCTGTCTTTATCTTGGGACTACCTTTCTTCATTTTTATGCCCAGAGCATGAAAAAGGAAGCTCTTTGGTAACATGCATCATCTCTTAGAGTAGGTATCCATGGGAACTGGTGAAAGGTGTGAGGGCCTGGGCAGTGAGCCTGTAGGATGCTCCCAGAGGACATCCTGAGGGTGCCTCATCTAGTGACGAGACAGCTGTAGTAAGACTCCATACACACAGATCCACTCCTTATGTGCTTCCTATGAAACAGGAAATCAGACAGATGTTTAAAATAGGAATTTTGTTCTAGAAGGTTCCTTAGCAGCACTGGCCTGAAATAATTCAGCACAGAACAAACACTCCAAACACGGCTGTTATCACTCTTAAAAATAAATAGTCAGGAAAATAATTTCTTCTAGGAGATAGATTTGATTATGTGAATTATAATAGCATTTCCAACAATAGAGTCCTACAATCCACTTATTTGATATGAAGGTGGAAACTGCATGGTTTCCCCCATCTGTTCACTCATCCAGTATTTATTGAGCATTTGTTGACTGCAGCGATACCAACAATCCAATTTTCTTCTCTTGGTTCAAATGGATAAATAGAAGACTCTGTAAACAAAAAGGAAGGGGAAATTCCACAGCCCCGAGGAGAACCACTGTTATTCAGTAGGTAGTTTTAAGATGACTTTCTATTGGAAACTGAGCTTCTAAGCAGATGGTAAGACTCATAATATTGTGACACCTTGACTCGGAGCTCTGTGCAGACTTAAAAACAATACCAGTGTTGGAATTTTTTTTTTAAGGCAAAATTACCCCAAATGCACAGTGATTCTTTAAAACAGTGAACAGTTCTATGGGCAACAACCAATTGCCTAATAGAAAGTGCCTGGAGACTTCCACAGGGTGCTGCTACGTAAGCATCGGCTAAACTGGCACAGAGGAAATGGTACAAACTGGCTGGCTCTATTCTCTCACAAAGTGTACTGGCCAATTCATGGAGACTAACATACTAACAGACACCCTTGCCAACCAACTACAGAAATAGAACATGGATTATGGACAAGACTGACCCACAGTCCTGGCTAGTTTTATGTCAACTTGATGCAAGTTATAGTTATCCGAAAGGAGAGAACCTGAACTGAGGACATGCCTCCATAAGATCTGGCTGTAAAAACCACCCACCAAAGAGTATACATGGAAGGGGAGGTCCTTGGTCCTGTGGAGGCTTGATGTCCCAGCATAGGAGGATGCTAGAGTGGTGAGGCAGGAATGGGAGAGTGGGTGGAGGAGCACCCTCATAGAGGCAAAAGAGGGGGAGAAGGGGGGTGGAGGGTTGAAGAGGGGTAACCAGGAAGGGGGATAAATGAATAAAATGATTAAAAAAAAAAAGAACTGGCTGTAAGCCATTTTCTTAATTAGTGATCAATGGGGGAAGATGCCGGCCATTGTGGGTGGTGCCCTCCCTGGGCTGGTGTTCCTGGATTCTATAAGAAAGCAGGCTGAGCAAGCCAGTAAGCAGCACTCTCCATGATATGCACCAGCTCCTGCATCCGGGTTCCTAACCTGAGGGAATTTCTGCCCTCACCATTTCTGATGTGGAACTATTATCTGGGACTGTGAGTGAAATAAACCCTCTCCTCCTGAAGTTGGTCATGGTATTTCACCACAGCAAAAGTAACCCTAAGTCAAGACAGCCACAAAAACATTACTACTGGCTTCTGGGTCATTTTCGTGTCACGGACTCAAAAATCTAAAAGTCACCGTGGAATCTGAACTTTTGGGATTTCAAAATTAGTTTGTGGACTTGTCAAACAAGGTGTGCTGAGTTGTTCCCAGCACTCTCAGAGTTCTGGGATGGTCTCTGAAAGGCTCTGCCCCTCTAAGTGATACATTTTCATTTGCCTTTTCTCTAAAAAATCAGGAAAACCAGGAACATCCTGAAGAAGAAAACAATTTTAGAGCAGGTGATGGAAAGCTAGAAAGCCACATAGGAAAACTTCAGTTATCCGAAGGGAAGCGTTCCGGAACGCAGACCACTGCAAGCACAGTACTCAAGAGTCTCCTCAGGGAACTGTTTGGGGAAGGGAACTTTGAGGAAGTGATTAAGGTTTAATGCGGCTGTGAGGCTGGGGCCTTGATCTGAAAAGATTAGTTACCCTATAAAAAGGCGTCCTAGAATGCTTGTTCTCTGGAGTGTCCCCTGCCCTTAGGCTTCTCTCTTTCCCTTTTCTGTGTTTCCCCAATTCCTGCATGTACCGAGGAAAGACCATGGGAGCGCCGCTCCGTAAGGAGTCTTGACGGGAGGTTAGAACCTTTAACCCTCAGAACTGTGAGAAAATGAGTTTGTGTTGTGTAAGTCACTCCATCCATGGTATTTTTAAGGTTTGTCTGAGCGGACTAGTAAGATGACTGTACGGATATTAACCCTTTTCCAGCAGTTCATTACTGAGTAGAAAGCGCATTTACTTAATTTAATCTGCTTATCACCTGTCCTTTAAAAACTCATTTTTGAGTCTTAGAATAAACTATCTTTGTGTTCTCATTGATCTCTCATATTTTCTGCCACCATCCTGTATTCTCTCTATTTTGTACTTAGCCACTAGGTCCCTACCCATTGTCTCTTATACACAAAGTAAGTTGAAAAGAGCCAGAGTCAAACACCATCCCTTTTTAGAAGGAATGCACCATCTGAGATATTTGCCTTGCCTTCTGTTTGGACGTCCTGAACTGACAGAAGTAATCTTTAACTAGAAAACAGATTTCCTTAAGACAAACAAACAAACAGACCCACACATATTTCCTGCAGGTAGTAGGAAGGGACTCATTCCCCTTACAACGACATCATTTTTTTCCTGCCTTACATGCAGAAAAAAAATTCTGGCATCAAACACTTAACACATGAAACATGATATAAGATTCCATTGAGCAGTGGCAAGGCTAAAATTTCATCTTGTACTAGACGCTGAACTAAAACCAAGGTTTTAGCATGTATTGCTGTGAGTGATGGAGCTGTCTGAATGCCAGCTTTCCAGGAAGGCAAGGCGCCATTTCTAATCATGTAGAACGGCATGTAAGTGTCTCTATTGAAATGCAGTGCCTTCCCTTCATTGTGCATTTTGTCCAAGTGATTCTGAGGTGCAAGCTACGGACAAGATGGATTTTTTTTTCTGCATTGCTATACACTGGTTTTGATGTGTTTCCAGGAATTTGTAAATATTGCTGACACATTCATAAAAGATTTGTCCACACAGAAGCTAACTGGAGAATTATAAAAGCAACCATAAACTCCTTGGCCTCTTATTATCAATTGGGTTAGAATTAGTCATTGGAAACAGTTTATTAATGCCGGTATTTTTTTTCTGGGGTGGTAATGAAGCTTTACTTCCTTTTAATCATAGTCAATTATTGATGTATCATGTGAAAGATGAACAGATATTCCCAAAAAAAATTCCTCAGAAAATGTAAATATTAACAACAATCCTCCCAGTCAATAAAGTATAATTCTTTGTCAATATTCAAATTCAGGAAGACTTTAAAGTGTCTTAAATTTGCATCTATTTCATTCTTAAAATATGTTAAAAAGACTCAGTTATATTTAAGGGATTTTGACCATGATCAAATGAATACATAGGCAATACAAATTGTACCTGTATTTTTTTCTTAATTTTGTTTTGAGGGTGAGGGCACAGGGTGGGAGGGTGGATCTGGGGGTGGGGATGGGAAGCATGTGTGATCAGGATGCATTGTGTGAAATTCCCAAACAATTAATAAAAAAATATTGTGTGGCACAAATATATTAAAAGGCCCCTGAATGAATCCAGAACTTGATAAATACTATCCAGGTTAATGGATACAGGAAACAGATCTTCAATTAAGAATAGCAGGGAGACCATAACTCAAGCAGTGTACCATATCTTCTGAAGAACTGCAGGTAGATCATAATTCAAGGCAGTGTACCATATAGACCATGACATGTTTCAAGGCACAGGCCAAGAAGATTTTGTACTTTTCCACCACCTGGACCCTCTTACCCCCTCCCCTTGTAAAACATGCTATAAAAAAAAAGCATTTCATGTTCAAAAAAAAAAAAGAAATTAAAAAAAAAAAGAGTTAAGAAACCAGGAAAAAAAAATATGAAAAATACTCTTTGCTCTGGAAATGGCCTGGTCAGCAAGAGTCTTCAAGCTTTGCCTATTTTATGGTTACTGTTGGGTTTTCTCTGATACAAATAGTTTCTTTTCTAAGGAAGTCATCCAGCCAGATGGACTGGGCAATCTTTTGACATCAACATTGGCTGCACAGGGAAGTGTGGCCCCCTTCTCCCACTACTGCCCTCTGTCCTGGCTGTGTCACTTCCTACCACTTCATGGCTATAGAATCCTCTCACTGTGCTCTATGGGTGTTCCAGGAGACAGACAATTACACTAATAGAGGAAAATGAAGGTGTTTCTAAACTTCCACAGTGCTTTATCTGTTCCTATCCACACACATCCCTGCTAATTAACAGGAGAGTGTGGGGTCCCTGGGCCGCACCCCATCACTGTGGATAGAGATGTTTGCTGTTATGTTAAGGGTAATGATTTGTAGAAGAAACAGAAAGTATGGATTCCAGGTACCACCTGCATTGGTAATTTTGGAAATTCCCATGACACCTGGCAGTCTGAGTCGCTTGCATAATCAAGTCTTTCCAGCGAGTCCTCAGATCACAGCAGTGCCAATCTGCAGGAAATGATAAACTTTGAAAACAGCACTTGTTTTTCTAAAGCACCCTTGGAAACCTAAATTTAAGAGGCAGGAGATATTTTTAAGCATTTAATTCTTTTTTTTTTTTTAAAGGAGAGATTTAAACACACAGTCACTTTTGTCACATTCCCTCTATTCATCCTTTACTTAGTCTCCGAACGGGGACTGCAGAAATCAGGTCCTGAAATCAATATTGGGTTTAGGGAAGGAGGCCAGAAGGAGAGATACATCAGAGCTGAGTTCTAAAATGCAAAAGAGAGGGCTTTAACACAGTATGGTGATATTCAAATTATAAGCTGAGGACATACGAACAGAACCTGCATTTTACAAATCCTATGTTTGCTTTTCATTCTCCACATCATCTGTCAGTCCATCCATCCATCTGTCTGTCCATCCGGCTGTCTGTCCATCTGTCAACAGGCCATCCATCCATCCATCCATCCATCCATCCATCCATCCATCCTTCTATCCAGGGATGCAATTTTCTCATATGAATGTCCTTACTCATGGATATATCTGGGCCTTAACCAAAACAAGGACAATTAAGACTTCCTTCCTTAAGGAGAGAGCAGTCTCAGGTGAAATGACATCCGAGATGAGCAAAGAAAAATAGTCACTTTATGGTGTGCTGCTAGGTGTGGCCACTCACACTTTAATCCCAGGACTCAGGAGGCAGAGGCAGGTAGAGCTCTGACTTCGAGGCTAGCTTGGTTTGCATAGTGAGTTCTATGACTTCCAGGCCTACATAGCTGTCTCAAAGTAAAATAAAAAGCAATTTGAACCAGTTAGCTCTTTAGCTAGACCCTGACCTTTGCTTTGTGTATCTGCAGAGTTCAGATGCATCACAGCCGCAAAGATGACACGGCAGCAAGGAGGCACATCACAGAGTATGCTGTGTGTTGTCTACACTGACAAACTTAAAATGCAGCCAGGTGGCCCCCTCAACTCCTCAGTTCTGCATCCCATCCAGGGACCCCCTCATGCTTGCCAGGCAAGCTCTCCACAGGCTGGGCAGAAATAAAATGTAAGAAGACATTAGGGTCTATGCCTAGGGAAATGATCCACATTGGCAGCTCCAAATCACTTCTCTGCAGCACTGGCTCGCTAGGTGAGGAGAGACTCAGTACTGAAGTGTGAAGAAGGTTGGGTCCTTTGTAGTTGTATGGACTAGCATGCATCAAGTCTGCTGCACAGGGCTTGTGTTCTACGTGCTAGAATCTTGTCATATGTTCTTCTCAGCCTTGGCTCATGAAATGCCTATGCTGGAGAAACCTCTGGCCCAAGGTGCCAAGGTGAGATTCACTTGCAAATCTGGATTTTTAATATAGCAGGTTAATTAATGAGATAGGCTAAACTCCCAGGAGAATAGCAGCATGGGAGTGTAGCATGGGCTCAGAAATTTCATGAATAAAGTTGGCATGCACACCTCACATGTCATGGAACTTGATTAAAAAAAAAACAATTTAGGAAGACACAGAACTAAAAACAACTGAGCACTGAGTCACTTCTGTAAATCTGTGTCAAGAGTTCGAAGTTTCCTGGCTGCAAATCTTGTTTTATTCTTACCCTGGAGTTGTTACTCCAATCCAAACCACTACCGGGATCTTCCCAGTCAGGCACCCCAGCCTTCCCCATAGCACCTCTTTTCCTGTTTTTCTATGGCCAGCTTTTATCATCGCTTCTCAATTTCAGCTCAGAAATAACTCTGAAATCCAGCCACGTTTCACCTTATAACCAATACTTGGTTGAAAGCCTTGCCATCGCCACTACTTAATAGCCACGAAAAAGGACTTTTGTAAGCACTACCAACTTTAATAAACTCTGGTGAGGTGCTCACTGCATGTCAAGAACTGTTTAAAGAACAGCTGAGCCTCACACTAACATTATAAGATAAGCACTTTTTAAAAATAGTGTTTCACCAAGAAGGAATGTGGAGAACAGAGAGGTTTAGTACCTTGCGCTAGGCAAGGAAAGGAAAAGGGCTGGTATTTGGACTCCAGTGGTTTGCCACTGTAGCCTGTTTGAATGACTAATGAGTAATGTGTTAATTTGGTCTGTCATCTTCACCATATATTGGAGGATGAGTTTGAACTTCTAATCCTTTTGTCTCCACATCCCAAATGCTGGGATTACAGGTACCCTCTTTTGTAGTACTGGGGGCTGAAGCCAGGGCTTTGTATGTGCTAGGTAAGCACTGTACCTACTCAGCTACATCCCTGTTCCTAATTTAA
>NW_021604670.1:7919060-7931349 GCF_004785775.1 Grammomys surdaster | reverse complement strand
GGCAGGAAGGAAGGAAGGAAGGAACCCAGGCCCTGTGCATGCTAGGCAAGTGCCCCACTACCAACCTCTAGCCACCTGGTCCCTTCTTGAACAAGATGAGCTTGTCTTACAGCAAAGTATCCAGAAGTCGCCACTGCTCTCTCAACCCTTTAAGGCTCCTCACTCTCAAGAGCTGACCAGCATGTATAGCATGCTTCATGATGTACACGCATGTCCTCCTCTGGGTCTACTGACTGCCCCAAAGCTCCACTAACCCCTCATGGACCTCTCTGCCTCATTATTGCTTTAAATACAGACTGGATGCAGCCTTGGGGGCATTCTGGTAGTGAAAACACAACTGGGATGTTCAGGGGCTTGTTGCTGCCAAAGAAGAACCAACATCCCATCATGTAAAGACTCGCCTTCCTGCTCTTGTTTCCTTCTCTTGGCTCTCTCTGTCTCCAAACATGACAAGTTCATTTTTGCCCCCTATTGCTGTGCCTTTGGCAGGCTCCTTCCACGGGTTCACTCTCAATTTGAAGGACACCCCCTCAGCAAGGCTTTCCAGAGGGCTCTGCACTTCCCTGTGCCCTCATCCTTTGCTCTCTCTGTCCCCTGTGGCCATCAGTTTCATGTGGGCTGCTCAGAACCCAGTACATTGTTGACCTAGATGAACACTGAGAGCCTTCTGATCTGATGGGTGGGTGAAGAACCTCAAGGCAGTTTGCACTTCCTGGTGTAATTTGGGGTTTTGGTTTCTTTAAAATTCACAGAGATATTATGGGAATATATTTTTGCTTCAGTCTCAGGTGTGAGAAATGAGGCTGCTTCAGACTGTCCACAGCAGCTAACTATGATGTGCCTTGCGCTCTAGCAGGGGTGTGATTTTACCAGCAGTAGATAGTTTCTGTGACTGTGATGCTTGAGGACTTTTCAGAGAGAATATAAGTAGGAAGGCCTCAAGAGGCAGGGTGGGTTGTTGGTTGTTTGCCGTTGGTTGCTGTTAGTCAGGGTTTGTTAGGTAGTTGTGCTAGAGAGCTAGAGAAAAGTGTTAGAGTGGAAGAAAAGGGGCGGACAAGGGTGGGAGAAGGAAGAACCCATGGGTAGGCAAAAGCTTGGTTTATGGTCTCCAGATCTACCATCTTGCTCAGCAATCACTAAACATGTTTTTGGACACCTGCATAGGTTATTTCATTTTTCTTCTCTGAATGACAAATTCCTTCCATCCATCAATGCCAAGCTTAAATGTTACACGTTCTACAGAGTTTTCATATATTCCCCCGCTAGGATTTTTTTTTCCTTTGGTAGGGCAGGCTTCCAGAGCACTGTGCTCAGAGCCCTCCATGATTAATCTGGGCCGTTATTAGCTACCAAATGTTTGTTGGATGACTTATTTATATCCCCAATACTCACTAAAATTGTATACTTATACAACCCTCCTTCACTTATCTATAAGGAATCCTTTAAGGAAGGGGTAAATGCTGTTTAAGCAGTGAGTTTGGGCATATGATGTAAGCAATTAGCATGTGGCTCTATTCCAAAGCCACATTTAGCTCTTACAATAGCATCAATTAGGCAGTATTTTCAGGATTTGTTCTTTAAGGAGGAGAAGGAGGAAGAGGAGGAGGAAGAGGAGGAGAAAGAAGAAGAGGAGGAGGAAGAGGAGGAGAAGGAAGAAAAGGAGGAGGAAGAGGAGGAGGAAGAAGAGGAGAAGGAGGAGGAAGAGAAAAAAGAGAAGGAAGAAGAGGAGGAGGAGGAGAAAGAGGAGGAAGAGAAGGAAGAGGAGGAGGAAGAGGAGGAGGAGGAGAAGGAGGAGGAGAAGGAAGAGGAGGAGAAAGAGGAGGAGGAAGAAGAAGAGGAGGAGGAGGAGGAGGAGGAGGAGGAGGAGGAGGAGGAGGAGGAGGAAGTGAGTGTCCAGTCAAGTTGGCAGCTCGCCCTGTGGCTTTGGAATAAACCAGCAGGTGACCCTGTAGTCAGCTATTGTGATGACTTTTTGATAGCTTGACTGCTCTCCAGTCGAGCCAGCACAGCACACAAATCTGCCCATCTCTATGCACTGAGGCCTGGGGCTGCTCAACGGACCGGGGTCAGCAAGACTTTTGCTCCCCTGCAGCAAGGTCCTCTCTTGAAGGGACACAGATGTCCCTGGCCAGCCAGATGGAGTGTCATGGTGATGAGGTGTCCCTCTGCACACCTGTGACTGTGCCAGCCCCGAGGGCAGCCAGATGTCCTTGGGGCCTGCCTCCTGCCACCACATGCTGCTTATCCATGTGGACATAAGCCACTCTGCCAGATGATCAGTGCTGAGCTGACGGGGTGGCAGCCCAGGGCTCTGGGCAGGAGGGTGAGAAGCTGGAAGGCAGAGGACACAAGGGCAGAGAGAGCTGACCTCTCTTCAGATCTCCAGATAAATGTTGAGAATCTCCTTCTAAATTACTCTTAGAGATGAGGGGCAGCAGGCAAGGAGTTACATACTTTTTCCAGAGGGCAGACGGCCCCTATTGCAGAGTATTTCTTGATATAAATGAAGGAGGTGCTAGAACACACTGGCTGTTAGGCTTGTTTCTCTTTGTGAGCACTGCATAACAGCTCATTGGGAAAAATTCCGGGACAAGACTTCTTGCAAACTTTAGGATGATGCTATTTAGGGTATGGTCCTTTGGCTAGACGCACCATCATCACCGGGAAGCCAATTCCATTCTATGCCTTGGGCCTTACTACAGCACTCGGAAGTCAGAATCACCATCCTCCCCAACCACCCAAGAATTTGGAAGTGCCTTTCTATCTGTGAAAGCTTTGATGGACGATACTTGATGAGATGCAAAACTGAGGCCCCATGCTTTAGAAGTTCTGGTTCACACAAGACCCAAATATCCAGCAAGTACCACTTGGTTCTCCCCAATGTTTGAGCAACTGTGGTCTAATGGCAGTACTCGTGGAAACAACTTGGGGACTGCACTTGGACTTGGAGTCTCAGCCTACTTGCAACTAGTTAACCAAGTTAATCCAGTTAACCCAGTTAACCACTTCATCTCAGCCCGTTTGGCTTCCTCAGCTGTATTGTGGAGGTGCCAATGCCCAGCACCTTCAGCTGTGAGGTATGAAGATGGCCATTCCTAAAGCATCTAGCACCACATATGGGCACATAGTAGGTATTTGATAGATGCTAAGTATTATTACTTCTAGGAAGAACAGTTCATTGGTTGCAGTTGAACTCTGGGTGGGGCCAAAGAGTATTAATGTCAACCACAGAGATAAAAGATCTCGTGAAGGTGTGATGTAGGACCGTGAAAAGGATGATTTGGTCTCCTCAGTAGAGCACTGGTTTTGAGATAGCTGGAGACCCAATAGGTGTCCATTGCCTGTGTAGGGACAGCACATATCTTGCCACGGCCCCAGATTCCGGACTCCTGACACAGGTCCATTAACCTGCACCTTGCAGTCATGTTTGGCTAAGCAGCCCCTCCCAGAAAAGTTTGCGTCACCATCTACACATAGGTAGCAGGTGTGACTACAGGCTTCAGCCTCAAGAGATTTCCATACTCATGAGTTACCTAAAGGCCATGGGGCGTAGCTAATTAAGTTATTCCTTTCCCCAGCCCCTCCTCTTTCCCCCTCCCTATTTAAGTCAGGCCTGCCCTGGCTTAAACTGGGGGTGTACATCGAGACCATCTATCACACACCATGAACAATAAAACTCTTGGAACTCCAGACTTTCTCGAGTTATTGGGACCGGACATCGTGGAAAGCTACCCTGGGTTTCCGCCACAGGACCCACAGTGTGATAACTGAGTTTTTTGTTATTTAGCATAGAATTTAAAACCATAGCCACCAAGCTTTACCATACATTAAGTGTATGACTTTTCACCCCCAGATTCTGAGACATCTGCCCTTCCCTTCACCCTGAGAAGACGATTGCTTAGAGAGATTGGGTGTTCATTTAATGTACACAGAGATTGCCCTATTCAAGACCCTAAGGAAGACACATATATGAGCCAGATTCCCCTCGGTGTCCATTCAGCTGGGTGCTGGGCCACCAAGGAAGCTGTACTGTCATGTTCAGACATCATACCGGGGCATCTGCAGCTTCAATGTTGTGGGAGACGTTTCCATTCTGCACAGGTTCTGAAGCTTCGCTTGATGGTGTCATTTCGACCTCTGTGCTCGTGCTGTTGGGGAGTTCAATTTTTTCTGCGACATAATTTAAACACAAAGAAAACGATCAGAGTCAATGGGTATAAAGGGCTGTGTTGGAATGGACATTCTAAAGTAGTGATCAGAAGGTGAGGAGAAGGCATCTGAGACCTGAAGTTGGTGTTGGGTATTGGCAAAGGGTTTTTACCATTTAGCCTGTAATGCCTAGTGTTCTATCCCTTCCCTTTTCATAGCTCTGGCTCACACATGATACTGTTGGAGGCCCTATCAGCTGCCACATGTAAAGGGCCATGCAAGGACGCAGATATATACCTTTAGACATTTAGGAACAGACTGTGAGATAGCTGGATCACCCCCACAAGTGTACCTCCCTGCAAAGGACACTGTCCATGGTACCGTGTTGTAGGCTATATTTTGTCACCATCAGCCTGCTATCTCTGTCAAGTCCCCCATTCAACTAGGCTGGAACACCCCCTGTATGGTGAATGGTTCATTGTGGCTGATGGCCAGGCAGGGTCCTCTGCTTTCTTCTTTAATACTCTCAGTCTTCAAAACTGCCTGTGCTGGGAGAGGATTTGGCCACCTGCCTTTTCTTATAATCCTGAGAGTCCTAACAGCACTCCTGCAGTGGGGAAAAAATAGCTTGGGGACTGCACTTGGACTTGGTGTTTCAGCCCACTTGCAACTAGTTAACCAAGTTAATCCAGTTAACCCAGTTAACCACTTCATCTCAGCCCGTTTGGCATCCTCAGCTGTATGGTGGAGGTGCCAATGCCCAGCACATTCAGCTGTGAGGTATGAAGATGGCCATTGCTAAAACATCTAGCACCACATATGGGCACATAGTAGGTTCCAAGAAAAGCAAGGGGGTGGGGGCACTGAGACAAGGAACACAGCTGAGTGAGAGAGCAAGCCAGAGAGAGAAACAACAGGTTAACAAATGCAGTCATGTTTTCCTGAGACAGGAGAAGAGATTCAAAGGCCCTGGAACTCTGTAACAATAGGAACCAGATGGGCCTGTGTTTCTGCTCTCACTCTGCACTTTGTGCTGTATGGCCCTCAGTGATTGCCTCAACCTCTGTGACATCCCTAATCCTAACCCTAACCCTAACCCTAACCTCACCTGCAGAAAGTTGGTGTTCCTAACTGCCACTACTACCATGACTGCTATTGCTGCTACCACTGCCTCACTGACAGAGAGGTAGGAACATGCAGGAAAAGCACTCAGAAGAGGGCCTGGCCAAGCCAGAAATGAATAATCGGAATCTCTGTCACTGCAATTGCTTTTCTGCAAGATATTTTCTTTTTAGGGCTAAGAGAAGCCCCTCTAGCTGACCAGTGGTCAGGCCCCACTAGGTTCAACTGGGAATCAAGAGGGAGTGAAACAGAAAGTCTCTCATTGAGGCTTCAGAGATGGCTCAGTAGTTAAGAGCATTTGCTGCTCGTTCAAAGAACTGTGCTCAGTTCCTAGCCCCTGTGTCAGGGTGATCACAACTGCCTTTAACTATAGTTCTAGGTGGTCCAATGCTCTATTCTGGGCTCCATGTTCACCTGTGTGCATGTGGGTCACATATAGACATATAAAAATAAATAGAGATCTTTAAAATAAAGAAAGAACAAAAAAGAGAAAGGCTCCTACTGGCACCAGCTCTGTCCAGGGTGAGGAGGGACTGAGTCAGGAGTCAGGGTTACTGGACACCAGTCTGTAAGCTGTGCCAGATGTGAGCAACTACAGGATGCCCATGGGAGAACAGGTTTTTTTTTTTTCTTAGCAATTTCAGAAGGACCAAATATTTCTATCATTAGTTTGTAAGAAAATTGGAGCCTAAAAATTTCAGCACTTGGTAGGTAGATGTAGAAGGATGGTCACAGGTTCAAGGCCAGCCTGAGTTATATAGTGAGACCTTATTATGCACCCCCCCCAAAGAACTTCATAAAAATGTCTGGTTTGAAACAGTCAAATACTGAAAATCCTAGGGAAATGCTCGTGAATTCAATCGTGGTGTCCTGAGGTACAAATGAAGGTATAGAAGGTATAGGAATCTGGGCTTTCCCTCTCCACCCATGACTAACAGTGTCAGTGTTGAGGAATGCCCTGCTGTCTGTAGCCGTGCCAGACAATTCATTCAGTTATTTAAACTAAAACATACTAAGTGCCCCAGGGACATGAAAGTCCTCGTATGGCCTCAGGAGCAGATTGCCGAGGCCAAGCTACATCCCAGAATTACAGGATAGAGGGATCCAAAGGGGTTTTAGATCCTCTAGGATAGACATAGACCAATAAGAATCCACTTTCCATGCAGTCTCTAAAATGAGTATGCTTTTAACCCACAGTCTTTATTGTCACAAAAAATATGAAAATAAGTTCTGAGGTTTGGAAAAGTATAGATTTTTGATACACACTTCTTCTGTTACCAAGTCCTTCACTGCTCCCCTCAGCAGGGTGTTCCTTGGGGTTATTTGTCATGGATGATTAAATCTGAGCCTACACTCACCAGCGTGAGTCTAGGCGGAGGTCTGGGAATGAACCCAGACACATAAACCATTCTGTTCCAAGCTACTTCATCCCTCAAAAGAAAAAAACAACAATCAGAGTTGAAAAAGTAGTCCTTGTAACTGAACCAAAAAAATCACACACAGAGTTTAGCCGGGCAGTAACTTTCCCTGTTGACTTTACAATAAAAACCCAAAATTCTGCTCATTCTGAAAAATGTGTCCAGGTTCACAGGAACAGAGAGGATCAGACAAAAACCCACAACTTGTAATCCAATCCTAGTTAACACTTGAACCTATTCCTGTCCACTTTCTCCACAAATACTCATTTGACTCCTAACTGTTCCTTAGCTGAAATTTTGCCTGGGTTACAATTCAGGATGATAGGAGAGGCAGGAAGTCTTCTATGGAGTATTTTGAGGGCAAAACTGTTGAGATTTGTCTGTAGATAATTTTAGTCACTTGGGCAATAGCTTCGTTTACAGCATGGATCCAGATTAGGTTAAATTTAGTCTGAATTTAGAATTGAGAGCTATATTATAGTTACAGACAGAAGAAAAGGAACATGATGCCCCAAGTTAAAATAAGATGCCTGAATGTCACAATCTGGTCACACAGAAGTTCTAGAAAAGTCAGCCAAGACAGACCTAGGTTGATTTTTGCCTAGCTTTATTTGTGTATATGTAGTGTGAGCTCATGTGTATGTGTGTGTATTGGTGTACATGTAGTGTGCACATGTGTATGGAGGCCAAAGATTGATAGCCACTTTATTTGCTAAGGGTCTCTTGTGGAACCCAGAATTTGTCAATTTGGCCAGTCTAGCTAGCTATCTTGCCCTGGGGAATCTTCTGTCCCTGGATCCTAAGTGCTGAGAGTACAGGTGGACCCACCACTCCCATCCAGCACTTGTGTGGATGCTGGGATCTAGACTTAGGTCCTCACGCATAGCAAGCACTTTATCTGCTGATACATCTCCCTAGCACTGATGGTGTTGACTTCTTAGCATAGAGGAGATGTCATGGATTTAAAAGGACTCTTGGGTAAGGGAGTGGTGATTTGGGGGTGGTGCTGTGAGCAGTGTCACAGATACATACACAGTCTGAGCACCAGTCAAACATACAGAAGCAGGACTCTTACCTCTAGCTAAATGTCAATGACTTGGATGACTTAAGTGTGTCTCCTTTTTTTGTGGCATTCCGACTCCAAGTGCCTGTCAAATCTGGTGATTTGGTTACAATTACTCTTCCCTGTGGATTCCCTTAGTGTTACTGGAGACATACATACCCATTTCTGCCCAGTCCCAGGGGGAAGAGCTGAACTCATTTCATTGTTTAGAAAGGGCCTGAACTAGCAGTAGTGGGGCAGGAGTTCCCACATGGGTTCTGTGTCTCTGCCCCTCCCCCTCACCCACCAGGGAAGGACAAGGGGTGGGTCTCTCACTCACCCACATGATTGGCAGCCCCATTCTGCCTCTCATTCTCATCCACTTGGCATTTCTTCTTGGCAATCTTGTGGAGAATTGAAGCTTTTTCTCGGAACCTCCCTGAAGCAAGAAACAGTGGCAGGAGAGAGACAGAGTGAGGAAGGATTGCCGAAGCAGGTGGGTGGTCTCTCTATGAGTCCTTACAGCAGTGACCACACATTCTGTCCAACCCAAATGCCTCTCAACCTATATGGGAGTGGGGTGCTTTCTTACCTGGGTGGATTCTTCAGCCCGGTTCTCTATCTGAGAATCTATCTGCAAGCTGCCGGACCATAGAGGGGAGGTGTGACTTGGGACCCCTTCCTCCCGTCCAGCTGCTCACAAAATGTATGAAAACGTCAATCATCTCCCAAACCACCTCTACCGATGAAACCCCAAACAAGGCTGAAGAGCCACAGCTGCTTTAGAATTAAATGCTCATTCCAGATCTGCTTTGGACAATGACTGGGAAGGAAAGCCAAGCCAGGCAGTCCTTCACATTGACTGTTTTTCGAGCATTCGTCATGACTGCAGCTTCCAAAGGAGTCAGAGACAGACATCGCAGCTCTCCAGAAAAGCTGAGTCAGCTGCAATTAAAGCATCAAGGTGGCGACGGAGTCCGTTTGGGGACTTAGGGCAAAGAGCGATCGACTGAGCATGTTGGAGATGAGACACTTTGGGAAAGGTGCTGGAAAAGAAATACCATGCTCAAAGCAATCACCATAAACAGCTGGGCCACAAGTGTAGCGCACATTTCTTCTTCATTATTGACACAATTAATGGGTAAACGCATGCGAGAAGCACACAAAACAGTCATGCAAAGTGTAGCGATTAAGGACACGAAGCACATCTCTCTCTTTCAATCTTTGATTTTACTTCCTTGGGAATATTCAAGGTACAGAAGATTCTCATTTTAAACAAGCTGATTACTGCGTAGATTCCAGCATAATGTGTTCCTCAAAATACCCTAAGCTCCATAGTTTTCTACTGGGCTTTCTTATTGGTTGTGTTATTTAACAGCATATTTTGGGGGGTGTGTGTTGGGATCTTATTCTACTTTTCTAACTTGAGCAAATCAAATGAAAACATTTCTCTTGGAGAGAGCCTCCTCCAAGGCTGAGCATAGCAGGTGAGCACTCACACCTCTCCCTTCTCCATGTACGGGACTCCTGCAGGCCAGAATGGTGATTTCTATGGTGGGTTCAGAGTCATCAAACATGTGAATGCCTATGTGAAGGTGACACAGGATGTGGTCATTTCTGCTCACAGCTCCATCAGCCACTAACCCAAATCTTCCTCTCTTTTAAAATGTGTTTTGAGCAACATTATGAATTACTGAATTTAAATTTATTTTGTGTTTTAATCCATTGCACTTTTGAATTTTCTTTTAATTGGGAGGGCATACGCATGCTATAGCATACACATAGAGATCAGAGGACAGTTTATGGGAGTAAGTTTTCTCTTTCTATCATGTGGGTGCTGGGGATGGAAGGCAGGCTGCCAGGCTTGGTGGTCAGCACTTGACCCATGGAGCCATCTTGCCAGCCCCTACCTAAATGTCTTATTATACAAAGATGCCGGTCTAGGCATTGAGTATGTTGCACAACTGTGCTTCCAAAGGTATGGGGACGGGGCAATGAGAAACAGACAGTAAGGTTCGAATGCGTCGTGGACTATGCAATGGCTAATTTTGATGGTCAACTTGACTGGGTGAGTGATATCTAGGGGATTAGTCTCATCCCTACTCATATCTGAGTATATTCTCCAAGAAAACAGATTGGGTTCTTGCCTTATCAGTGATTTACTTCATTGATGGATTAGACATTTACGTAGGCCAGTGGAGGTGGTGGGAACTGTGGCAGGCAAGGTGTCGATGCAGGAAGACACGACTTTGCAGGGAATAACTAGATCCTAACCCTTTCTTGTTACATCTCTTTGCTTCCAGGCACTACAAAGGGAGTGGCCTGTGCCACAGGCTTTCACTGCTATGATGGTCTGCCTTCCCTTGGATCCAAGCAAGGACAGGTTTCAGGGAACTCTGAAACCAGGAGCCAAAGTAAATCTTAGCTCATTTTGAGTTGTTTTTCTCTAGAGTGTTGTCACTGTGATGGAAAACTGACTTAACTCAGATGCTGTAAAAATGGAAAGCAAGTATGAGGGGATGGGCAGGCGGCGCTCAACCTGGAAGGTGGCTTGAGCTTGTCTCTTTCTAGTTAATCTCCATGGTAAACTGTGGGAAGAAGAGGGGGGGGGAAGGATAGACATTCTGGGGCCTAGAAAAAGAAGGAATTGAAAGGAAGCATGGAAAGGAAGAGAAGAGGAACTATAAAGGAGACAGGTAGAGGTGTGGCAGCCTGCTGCTGGTGGTCTGGCAGATGCCAGGCACTTCCGGGCTGCCTGGTGGTCTTCTATGAGCACTAGGCAGATGGGGAGAGTGGCTCTTAGGACCCTGAAATCTTTAAGCCCAAAAGGGATCACTTTTCATGGAAAACAATCCCAGAGAGTCTCCAAATCATGCGTCTTGTACCCAGGAGAGACAAAAGGAGATTTTGCAATTCATTGGAGTTTCTGTTAATAAAACACTTTCTGCTATGGTGGGGGTCCACCTTTGAGCTTAGCTCACTTTGTGTGTCTATGAAATAAGGAGATCAGATACATTGTTTTAAAACTGTGTAAAACACAGTAACAAAGTGGAAAGGGGTGCAGGAAAAGCAAGCCTGTGTAAACCAGCCTAGCCCAACCAATGCCCTCAAGTGACAAGTCACAGCAGAGAAGATGCTGTGGAGAGCATCTCTCATGGACTGTCCATGCTTACAAGATTCCTTCCATGGCTTATATATGTGTCAGAGAGAAATTATTTAAAAAATGGACCCCCAGACATGTCTCATTGTAGCCACTCACATTGTCACGAAGCATCCTTCAACACAGAGTTGGCCATACTTGGTGTGGCTTTCCCAAATTCTATAGGGGCTATGGCTGGGATCCTATGGATCCTAGTCATGTGACCATCAGTGAGGGTCTTCTTACTTGTGTGTCACTGTTTTCCCCAAGTAGGGTAGCAGGTCTTTGGTTTCCTGTGCCATTAAAAAAAGGTCCTGACCTGTTGCCTTTTTCTCTTGGCATTTAGTCCCATGGGGAGCTGAGCAAAGCTACCAAGGCATTCTTCAATTTCTTTCCTCCACATGCTTCCTCTCACTGTCCTTAGTCCTGTGTTCTGACACGGAGACTATTCTCATTCTGAGAGCTGAGGATGGCATCTGTATCTGAAGGGATTTTGTCTTGAAGTTTAAGGTTTTAGCAAGGTCCACCTTCTGCATTTAGCACGCACACTCCTGAGGTTGGGAAGCAGAGCCAGACTAAGGAAGCCATGCTCAGTTCAGCTTGTTGGATTGGTGCTGGAGTTTCAGGGAATCCTCTAAAAAATCACCTCTAAGTGTTAGGCCCACACTTTGGTGGGGGCGCAGAGGATGGGCGTAAGAAACAACCATGCTGCTTTGTGTCTGGAAAGAACAAATCAAGACACCTTTGAATACTTTTCAAGGTGAGCCACGGGGTGATTTTTTAGCCTGATTCAAAGCAGCTTTAAAAATATCCCCTGCTGTGGTGCAAACCCTGAAGGTGTTGTCTTTTTATATAGCTACAGATATTTGTATACTTAGAAGCCTCGGAAATAGCAAACTCGGCTGGGATCGTGAGGCACCTACGTCAAACCTGGCACACAATTTTAGTATAGTTTAGTTTGATCTGAAATGTGCAAGAATACCAGCTGAGTGTCCTCACAGGAGGGTGCGTTGAGGGGGTGGTCAGGAAGTTTGGAAGGAAAAGATGGGAGCTGAGGGCTTCCTGGGAGGGAGAATGAATTGAGAAAGACAGCCACCAAAATCCTCGGCTGGATCACTCTGAGGTAAAACAGAAGTCTCAAGCTCCACTGTGACAACCTGGCCACTCAAGGGAAGTAAACTAGGCTTCTGTCCTGCTATTAATTAATTAAAACAGCCCCCCCTGGAAATCCCTTCATCTTTTCCCCACCAAGACTGTCATAGGGAACTGTCAAAAGGGACCCTCTGGGCTTGTGACTAGACTAGGTCCAGACTGAGTTTCATCAATGCAGAAAAAAAAAATGGGAGAAAAGAGACAGATGTAAAGGGAGCTAGCCACTTGGAGAGAAAAAAAAAACAAGAGAGAGAAAGAGAGAGAGAG
>NW_021604670.1:7914073-7918960 GCF_004785775.1 Grammomys surdaster | reverse complement strand
GAGAGGATGAAAGCAAGTCCTTTCAAGTCTATTTCTGTGTTTTCAAATCCGCCTTTTCTGTCTTTCTTTGAAGCTCAGGGCTTGACAGGTGGCTTTGAAAGCCAAAGGTCACTTGAGCTCCCGTCCCTCAATGCCTGTGTACTCCTTTGTCTTTTCTCTTGGAAGCTCGGACTGGAATCAAGCGAACAGGCTATCCTCATTCTGACAAGACTATGACAGACCAGGGATGATGCATTGGGTCATCCCATGCGTTCCTCTTTTTCTTAAGTCATCCATCAGCCAATCAGGTGTTTCTGATCTCACATGATTTCAGTTCATTTCTCCCTCCATCCCTCCCTTCCTGAGTCCCACCCTGAGCCTCCCCTGACAGGAACATTTTAGCCAGCTGGTGTGTCTTTTTCCCTTACCTCTCTGTCATCCTAGCACCCCGGGGGGTAGATAAATTAGGTCATATTAATCCTTTTTTGGTTGATGACCTGCAATGCATCTCCAGGTCAAAGTGAAAGTACAGGGCCTTAGGACTGCCCACAGGATTCTATCTAATCCCTGATCACCCTGTCCCTGTCATCCCCACCCCTTCTTGGTCAGTTCCATTCAGGCTAGCCCTATTTCCCTGTTTCTTGAGAACACTGTGCAACCTTCCACTCTGGACTAAGGCTGGTTAGTGTGCTCTGTGCAAAGCTCTCCCATCAGAAATCACTCTTTCTAGGATCTTGTCAACTGTCGCCATCTTGTCCTGCCCTCCCTGAGCAGCTCCTCTTTAGCATTTCCTACTCCCAGCTTATTTCCTTGGAAGCAGGAAATTATCATATATATATATATTTACTGTTGCTTATGTGTTATTTTCTACAGGTGGAAAAGCTGGGTGCCAGCAGGGCTTTTCACTGTTGTTCCCTCTTGCTGCCGTTCTCAGCACCTGTAGAGCTCAACAAACCTTGAGCTGCTCATCTCGAGGCAAATAGATAAGGCTAGACTTCCTTCCTAGTGGGTATAACCTAAACTCAGTTCTCTCGGAATCTTCCCAGCTTGTGGCTACGGTGGAACTGAGATCTCCCAAGCTGAGACCCTTCTATCACTACATAGGCGACAACTGGGGTAGACTGAGTACTTATAGCCCAGAGATGAAAGGCAGTGGTCATACCATTTGTTCTTTTGTTCTGTGAATCTCCAGGGCCAGCTCCCCAAAGAGTCTTTGGGATGGAAGAGTAGGTTTTGGGTAGCACTGTGGAAACCTGGAGGAAGAAGGCTGGATCCTGCTCCTCCTTTACTATGTGGCTCCTCATTTATGAGGGGCTAACATGAAGGTTTCTCTTTTGGCACTCACATCAATTTTTCAGTCATTGGTCTCATGACACTTGTCCACTGGTCAGCCTGTGTCAAGCTTCCTGGCTATATACTCATTTTCACCACTAGAGGGTAGACTTCTCTGAGGAAGGACCTTCTCCCAGTAATGCCAGGGTTGTTGGATGGTTCAGTGGTTAAAATCAACAACACTAGGTTTATCAGATGCACACTGCATGAAACTCTCCCCCAAAGCTTAAGGTAAGTCTTGGAAATCTTAAGCAAACCTGCACTATAATTTCAGTAAAGTTTGGTAGGTTTGTCTGGTGCCTTCACAACCTGGATTAGTCACAAGCATTTCAGATTTCCAGTCTACAGAGGTCTTCCTGATGGCTGTGGTGTGTCTGTCTGTGTGTGTGTGTGTGTATGTGGTGTGTGTGGTATGTGTGATGCTGTGTATGTGTGTGGTATGTATATGTGGTATGTATCTTGTGTGTGGTGTGTGGTATGTATGTGGTGTGTGTGGTGTGTGGTATGTGTGTGCTGTGTATGTGTGTGTGGTATGTGGTATGTATGTGGTGTGTGTGTGTGGTGTGGTGTATGTGTGGTGTGTGTATGTGGTGTGTGTGTGTATGTGTGTGAGTGTGAGCTCAGGGAATAAAAGTGAAAAGGCCCCTTGGCACAGAGGCTACCTAGCAGCTAGGATGGACAAATGGATTGTTTTACAAACTCTGTGAAACAGTAATTTCTTTTTTTTTTTGTTTTTGTTTTTTTTCGAGACAGGGTTTCTCTGTGTAGCCCTGGCTGTCCTGGAACTCACTCTGTAGACCAGGCTATCCTCGAACTCTCGAACTCAGAAATCCGCCTGTCTCTGCCTCCCAAGTGCTGGGTTTAAAGGCGTGCGCCACCACCGCCCGGCTGAAACAGTAATTTCTTAATAGGGACTGGCTTGCTTTTTATTCTTTAAAGAAAAATGTTAGATACTTTTAGAAAATTTAAAAATAATAATTTTATCTTAAGCAAAACATAGGATTTGTATTCACCCCTAAATCTGTTTTTGAAAAACAGATTCCAAATTATTTCTCTCATTCTGAGAATCATCATAAATTTATTATTCTATTTATTTATTATAGTACATTGATATTAATGAAATTAAATTACTATTGAAACTGTCATTAGTCAATTGTGAGTGAACTTCATAGTTGAAGTCATCAACAGTATTGGATTGACATTGCATTTATAGGTCTGATCATCTGAATAGATCTTTAATGAATGAGAAGGCATACATTTGGTCAGTATGAGTTTATATGTTACAGCCCTGAGCTGGTTACCTCATCATGAGGAGAATGAGCACATTTTTGTAAACATACTGAAATATTTTCAGCATTTTACAAATGTTGGTATTTAAATGCTGACATTTTTGCTTTTAACGTTTCTGGTTTACAGACTTTCCTCTTATAGATGTTGTATGTATCATCTTCAATCTTCAGTCTTTGCTTCTTCTCTCAGGTTCAAGGTCCACTTGGGGTCTTTAGCTTCTGCTGGCCCTGCCCTCTCACCTTCCACTTGCAGGCACCTCACTTGGAAAGCCTGGCTATGCTGGTCTTACCTCTGCACCCCATGTTTGCCAGCATCACTCTGGGGAACCGGCCCTTATTTATTTATTTGTTTGTTTGTTTATTTATTCTACTCATGACCTGATTTTCCCGTAGCGTTTGGCTTCCTTTATCTAGTCCTCAAAATCATTTTAATTTTTCATGACCCCTAGGGAGCTCTTCAAATATCAGTAATTCTCAGAGCTCCCCCTGGTCCTTTGTTCTTCTCTTCTCCCAAGGAACCAGCTACTTGCTATCCCAAATGTACATTAAGTCCCAAAACCCAGGCTGGGCTCTCCAGAAGACTGGCACTTCCAGTCAGGAGTGTCTCTGACAGACTCAAATGCTCCAAACTTCAGGCATCATCCTCCTTCCTAGGAATCTGCTCATCTACCTGTGCAAGCTGCTGCTGTTGTTCACGCTATAGTCTCCTGCCTGCAGGAGGCATCTTAGCTCTCTCTCCAGGGCTAACACCCAACACCTTTGACGGAACCTTTCAAGCTAGGCCTCCTTGGCTGGTGCCAGCTCTAGCATCTTCATTGGCTTCCAACTTCCATACTGTCTCCTTCATCTCTATTCACTGCCCACTAGGCTCCCAATGTTCCACATTAAGTGGTTCCTCTTATTCTTTCAAATCCCATCTTAGATATCTTAGCCTTTAGAGAGTTTTTTTCTTCTAAGACAACACATTGTTAACTGTCCTATTAGGAGGGGTGTTCATCAAAGACCCTTCAAGGCATTTTTCTCACTCTCCCTAGCTAGCATTTGGGCATTGAGCACAGGATTGCTGTATCTCTCCCCCAACGCTTGGCTTGCTCTAGCATTGGGGTTTGTGGATGTGACATCATTACTATAAACAACAGAGAAGGGGTTGGTGGGGAGGAGCTCAATTCTGAGTTTATTTTTCATAAGTGGGTAAGAAAGAGGGAAGGCCCAAAGGCACATGGCAGAAGCCTCAGGGAACTGGTTAAGTTCATACTTTTGGTAGATTTCCAAAGTTTAGTTGCACTAACAGATTACGTGGTCATAGAGATTATGTGGTCATTGTTGAAAAGTGATATCTAATGAAATTCAGGGCGAATGTGAAGTATACAAGCCAAAAACTTTGTAGCAAGTCCTCAAGGCAGTGTTTCAGGAGAACTGGGACTCCCAGCAAGGCCTATCAGGGAGCTTGCTTTGTTTTAGGAACTTTATTCTGTGACCATTTTTCTGCACCCAGGCAGAGAACTCAACAAAGGTGATTCTTAGATTTGGCTTTCTGAGCTAGGTGGGCCCGCAGACGGAAGCTTTAAGGTCTCTCTTGGCTTCCATCCCCAGGTCCTTGGAGAGAGCTAGGAGACTAATGGGTAAGTAGACACCACTGATAAAGTAGCCGGCACACCCGGAGACTTCCAGAACTTAAACCAAGTATTTCCAAACAGGTGGCGAGGCCTGGTCCCAGGCAGCTCATTAAGGCTAGGACCTGGAGTATGTCTCTGCAAACTGGTTGTAAAACCTTACAGGAACTAGCAAAAACCTCGGTCTGTTGATGAGGCAGCATATTACCCAATGATTTATCTTTATGTAAAATAAAAGACATCAGATTTGCTAAAACTTAATTGGCAGCAGTCACTATTTTGTGACTTTTTTCCCCTTTTGGTATAATCTGTTGTCATCTGGATTTCTTGTGTAAAAGAATTACTTTGAGTTTCTAGGTTTGTTTGTTTGTGTTTGCTTGTTTGATTTTCATCCCTTCCTCTTCACGCCGCAGTCTGGTACCTGCAAATCTTGTGGGTTTGCAGCAGAAATGCCAGCCCAGCGGGAACTCTGTAACTCAAGGCAGAGAGGCCCATGACTGAAATTAGTCACTTCTGTTCATCTTAGAGTTAATCATAAGAGAAACTCACCGTCCTTAAGTAAACACACCAGCTTCCTACGGGGATGAATTCTCCTTCCTTCTTTCCCTTCTTTCCCTTCCTTCTTTCCCTCCCTCCCTCCCTCCCCCCCTCCCATCGCGGGACACGCCCCCGCC
>NW_021604670.1:7913573-7913973 GCF_004785775.1 Grammomys surdaster | reverse complement strand
CCTCCCTCCCTCCCTCCCTCCCTCCCTCCCTCCCTCCCTCCCTCCCTTCTTTCTGTCCTTCCCTCCTTCCTTCTTCCCTCCTTCTCTCCCTCCCTCTTTTTTCTCCCTCCTCCCTTCCTTCCTTTCTGTCATTTATTTATTTTGTGAGCATGCATTTTACCTGCATGTTTGTCTGTACACCATGTACGTATGCCTGGTACCCACTAAAGCCAGAGGATCCCCTGGGTGTTGGGTCCCCTGGGACTTTAGTTACCAATGGCAGTGAGTCACCATGGGAATTGAACACTAGTCTTCTGGAAGAGCAGCTAGTGCTCTTAAGTGCTGAGCCATCTCTCCAGTCCCTCCTTTTCTTACACACACACACACACACACACACACACACACACACACACACACACAC
>NW_021604670.1:7903271-7913563 GCF_004785775.1 Grammomys surdaster | reverse complement strand
CACACACACACACACACACACACACACACACACACACACACACACACCCCTACCTGTCTGTGTTTTAGGGGAATAATTAATTTAGAACAGTATTTCGGTTTGACTGATGAAGACGAGGCAACCTAACCTGGTGAGCTCTAGGGATGTCAGGAACAGACAGGGTGAAGCATCCACAATTTGCCTTCTGCTGCCATTTAACACCTTCTACATATGCAGCATGGCAAAATCAGCCTGAGCTTGCCAAGTCTGATCTTTCTGCTTTTACTGCTGACAGTTTAGATCAGGAAAATAAGATGCAATGCATTTGAGCAGCAGATGTATTCTCACAGGAAGATCTCCCTGGTCCCAGTTTTCAGTAGGATGGCAGCTTTGCCCACAGGGTTCGGGCTGCTCTCTCTGACAGACCCAGTACCCAGAACTAGCTGCTTAGTTTGGTTATGCACGTTTGCTGTTTGTCTGCTTTAGATCCAGTCCCTGGGAGACACTTGCCAGAATACATCCCTGAAGAAGTCATGGTGAGTTCAGATATTTGTTTTCTGGATGAAGCCCAACCTTCCAGAAAGCATCTGTTCAAATACCTCAAAAATTCTCTGGCCATGAAAAATTGGACTGGATGGATTTAATCATGAATTGAATGAATGAAACATAACACAGTACTGGAAATGGTGTCTGTGTGTGGGCTCCTGCCTTGGTCACTTGAAGGTAAGGCGAGAAATGGTGCCTGGGCAGTAAGGGTCCAGCCTTCCTCACTGGATGACAGGAAGGGCCAAGGTGCCTGTGCACAGTAGGGTTCCTGCTCAGTCACTGAAAAGTAGAAAATGTTATGGTGTCTGTGCACAGTGCGGTTCCCAGCTCTCTCACTGTACAGTAGAGAGGGCAATGGTACCTATGCACAGTGGAGATCCAGCCTCCCTCACTGGGATGTAGAGAGCTGTCCTACACTGTGCTTCCCAGGCTTTCTGTGAGGGTGTCTGTCAGGGGTCTGGAATTGGATATCCTGTGTAGGAGGAACAGCCTTGTCACTTAACTTTGAGAGGGCAATCACTTCAACCACTGCTGTACCCTGGCTTTATCTCAGCTCTGCTAAAAACAAAACAAAACAAAAACAAAAACAAAAACAAAAACAAAAAACCCAGGTCTCTAAAACAAGTAGGTAGAAGGTAGCTCTATGACAACATCTATCTGCTTTGCCATGGAGTCAGGAAACATCTTTCTTCAAAGGGCTTATTTAAATCCTGCTTTTGAGGCTTTCCTGGGCACTGCAAATAGGAACAGAAATTTGGTGAGGCCATAATGGAGGGGACTTTGGACATGTCTTTCAGAATGCAAAATATGTATGCATACTGTTTGACATGGCATTTCTACTTTTTAAGTATTTGTATTAGGTGTATGTAGCTACACTGTAGGTTCTCAACCTGTGGGTCCCGATTCTTTTGTGGTTGAACAACTGACCCTTTCACAGGGGTCACCCAAGGCCATCAGAAAAAAACAGATATTTGCATTATGATTCATGACAGTAGCAGAATTACAGTTACGGTTAGGGGGTCACCACAAGGAACTGTATTAAGTGGTTGCAGTATTAGGAAGGCTGAGAACTTCTGTTAAGGAGACTACAGAGGAGAAAGGACACTTCATTGTCTTTCCTTAAGGAGTGCCTCTGTTTTACTTCTCTATGCATGTTTTTTTTTTTAAATAAAACACAACTTTAACTTAAAATTAACTTGTGATTAAAAGTTTCTACTCTGGTAAATGTCTGGGTTGGTAATAAAAAGGAAATATACCACCCTTTATTCTTTCAAAAGCCTAGTAGCTGTTGCACTACTTGTGAACTGGACCAAACAATACTTGGGGTTTCCCCTTTAGGTGTGTGACTCAGGAGGCACCTACTATTCCCTAGGTTAACCAGCTACTAGGCCAGGTGTTGGGAGGCTGGAGTGGATGGCCATCGAAGGATGTCATACTTCCTTAGGGACAGTTGTTGATATGAATGAGAGGTGCTCAATGTCTGATCACACCTCTCCAGAGAAGAAAGCTTGTCCTTCCTAAGCAAGGGCACCCTGCCTATGGAGATGTCTGAGGAGAAAGGCTTTCCTAGGCTGGGCTGAAGTTTAGCTGGGTTCTCTTTGAACCGAGGAAGGTTGGTTTCTTTCTCTAGTCACAGAACTACCAGTTGATCCCCAAGGGACCTGAAGTTCTCCATTCTGACAAGATAGACATTGCTTTCCCTGACAGATGGTCCATGGGTTCGTTCCAAGAAAGGTGAGAACCATTAGGCTGTTCCTAGATATAAACAACATCCTTTCATCCCAGTAGGATGTCTGCATCTCCCATCAGCATCCAGACCCACATCTCCAGATGGCCTTGACTGTCCCTAACCTGATGCAACCTCCCAGTTCTGAAGGCAGCAAACCTCCACTCTCCTCAACTTCTCTGCAAGCTTTATTTTCTTTCTTCCAACTTGGACGCTATGTACAGAAGCCCCCCTTTCATCTGTAGCTTTTGAAACAACCTCTCTACCCCCCAACCCCCTTGCTGTCAGAACATCTCTCTCACCCAGTAACCCTACCACCTCTATACCCCAAAGCCCTACCTAATTCTTCCTTTTACCTTCTCTCAAGGTTTTAAACTTTTCCATGATGGTGTTCTCTACTAATACTCCTGCTGTCAACCCTAGGATCATGGCAACACCACACAGGAGAGCCCCATCATCCTTAGCTCCTTATTGCCTCAACCCACAGATTTCAAGCATGTTTCTTCTCAGTCACTTATCCAATGCCTTAAATCTAGTCTTTAGACCCTATCACCATGATACCTCCCCACCTCCCAAACTGGGAGCAATAGATGCCTACTCATTGCTACTCTCACCATCAGCTGTCCCCTTTAGAATGTGACCTTCCCTTGCTTTCTGGGATGTCTTCCTCACCTGGTGGCTTTTCTACTTGGGCTTCCTCTTTTTTTGTAGATTCACAACTTTAGAGTCACCAAAGCTCAGTCAGCTGCCATCTCTTCCCTCCACAATTTCTATATTAGCATTCAGTTGTGTTACCACAAAGGATATATGCATGACTTCCAAATTTACATCTAGAGCTCTGTCCGACAGCTCTGCCAAGCGCAGCCTTTTATAAAAACCCTTCTCAGGGTCTTCTCTTGGCCGTCTCCTGGGACTCTCAAAGTTACAATGAGCTCTTGATGTCTCACAGACACTGGCTCTATCTTCGCCTTTCTCACCCATGGTTTTCTGAAAGTGAGATCTCCGTTATGAGACTTCAAGGAGCCCATCAATGCTTCTTCTGTTTTCATTTCCTAATGACTTACTGCTTAATTATTAGGGGCAGTTATTTACTAAGTTTTTTTTAAACTACATTTCTAGTCTGTCTTGAAACTAACCATGTGACAAGGCTAACCTGTGTAATGCTAGGTTCCTAGCTAGTAGTCAATGATGATGGACAGATCAGTGGACGAGGATTAAAATCTTTAAGTTTTATTGAAAGGACTTTCAGGGAAGCTCCCTTGAAATAAAAACAAAATATCTGTGGGGGAGGGCTGTGACTATCTGAGGGGGAGGGGCTGTGACTATCTGAGGGATGGGGCTGTGACTATCTGTGGGGGAGGAGCTGTGACTATCTGAGGGATGGGGCTGTGACTATCTGTGGGGGAGGAGCTGTGACTATCTGAGGGGCTGTGGCTATCTGACTATGAAATCATTTTGACCTTTTCACCTTCTGGGACTATGGATGTGATCCTGAGGTTTCACCCTTAAGGTAGGGCTTAGGGTGTTGAAGCAGCAGGGTTGGTAGAAGGATACTGGCTTTTGAATTATTGTAGGACAACCATATCTTCCAGGACCAACACTTGCAAAAACAATAAACTTCTACCTGATCAAGACATTGTTAATTAGGATTTTCTGCTATTTATCATTGAGCCAACCCTATCTGATAATTCTAGTGTGTATGACACAGTCATACATATTCAAGCAATGATTAAAATGTATAGGAAAGGCAACGGATAACCCATGGACTTGTTTTATTCCTATGGTTTTACAGAACACATCTTGGGCAATGGAGAACATTGCTGAATAGTATTCCAAAATCCACCTGTCTTTGGAAGAGAAGTATGTTACTCACGGCATCTAAGAACACTGGATGGCTGGAGGACTGTGTGAGCCCTTGATGCTTTTGTTTCTTTGAAACAATGTGTTTAAAAACATTCTAGCCACGTATCTAGTTTAGGACCCCATGATTCATGCACAGTATTAACAGTGTCTTGGGGAGGTATAAGGCTACCTGTTGGTTGCTACAAAACAGGCCTAATTCCGTCAAGAAAAAGTATTAATAATTTTTGTTCTCACCTTCACAATGGTTTTTTTACCTTATTTTTATTTATACTAATGATGAATGAATGATTTTTTTTGTGAAATCTTCTCTTCTGCAAATGGCTTTGTTGAGTGGCAGCCATTTCAGGACAATATGATGCAGGCAGCTTTGGCTACAGATCATGGCTTTCAATGATGTCAGTCAAAGTAACTGTCCAGCCACCTACCTGTCTCTATAAAATGCTGCTCTTCATAGAGCAAAAATGATTACTTAGGCACATTTGCTTCAAATCTATTATATAAACCGAGATTTGGGAGAGTAGGTCAGTCTGTGATAGAGTGCTTGCCTAGCATGCTTGACACTTCAGGTTCAGCCAGAAAAAATAGAGTGAAATAACTCTTTCATTTGTACATTTTTTTTTGGGGGGGAGGGCTGGGGATAGCTTATGCTACATGTTTATCTAGAGATCAGTGGACAATTTGTAGGAACCGTTTCTTTCTTTCCACTATGTGGGTCCTGGGGATTGACTTGAGACATCAGACTTGGCAGCAAGTGCCTTTACCTGCTGAGCTATCTCACTGTCTTGGAACTAGTTTTATACATTTGTTTTTAGAATTTCCATAAGTGTGTTGTTTCAGAAGCAAAGCTCACTAACCTCTTATGTCTGTAAAATAATTCTAATGCAGTTTTTATTAAGGGAACACACTGGTCAGACAGTTTATCATCTTGGGAACAGGAGTAAAAACTAGAGGCAGTGTTTGATTGGGGTAGGGCTGGGACTCTAGGTTCCCAAGGCTGAGAGACAGATGACCGTGCTGCTTTTTCCCAGCTTAATGTCATACAGCCTTCACATTTCATGTCTCCCACTCAGCAGAAGTTTTCAAGCAGATTGTCTTTGCTTGCTCCTGATCCTTCTCTAGCATCACATCCATCCTCGTGCAGATGAAGAGATGGCTCGGGCTATTGCATCTGTTTCGGTACTTCATTACAGAGACAAACCAAAACAGAAGTAGATGAGAACTGCAATGGGCATGCTCCCCAGAGACACCTGCACAGGGCAGAGCTTTAGTGTGACTGCACTGAGCTCAGCTTTCACATTACTGCTTGCTGCCTCTGTATCCCCAGATGAATCACTTTGTGCCTCTGAACTTCAGTGTCTACAGTACTATGAGCCTTGATTTCTCCCAGTGTCATTACCGTCTACCCATGTGGCCATGGTACTGGGGAGACAATACAATGTTTACAGGCATGCACTCAGGCACCTCACAATGCTGGAGTGGCCTCCCCCTTCATCTTTCAGCCCAGTCAGTTGGCTTTTGCCATCTTCCTTATCTCGTTTATCCCATATCTACTGACCTGTTAGGGCTCATTCAAATACTCCCTTCTTTATGTAAATCTTCTCCCTTCCCCACTGGCAGACATCTTTTCCATACTATCTTCTGCCCTTCTCCAGTTTTTACTGTGTTTTTCCTGGTGCCTCACTCTCTCTCTGTTACTGCGCCCCCTTGTTTGGAAGCTTTGTGGGAACAGACTGCTTGCTCTTGAGTCATGTTTTTCTCAGAGTACCTAATGGGAAGCCTAGCACAAGAAGGTGCCCCAAAATAATGTGCCAACTATGTGTAGGACAGCATTTAAAAGTCCCTATTTCATTCTTCTCTGGAGATGAGATGGTATGTATAATGCATCTTTCCATTTGATCAATTTAAAGAGGATGAAAAGGATTTGCAGCAAGTAGCTGATCTTACATCATGTCCAGAGAATTCTGTAAATAGTTATAAATAATGACTCATCCTATGAGCCGACATAATAAAGCCTTACTGGAGGGCTAGTCACAGTGCTCAAACTGTAAAACTGTTTAAAGGGAGCAGAGTATTTCCCCAAAGTGGTGAACTGACAATTATTGCCCCAGACACCTCCATCTTTATTACACTCTCTTACATTGCACTGCATGGAGGGACATAAATCAGTTAGGATTATTATTTTAAGTGAGAGGTGAGAAGCCCTTGAGAATGTCTATTGTCAGGTCTGAGGGATCTAAGTTGACTTTGGGTCTCTTTGATGGAATCCCAGAACTAGGTTCAAGACAAATTTGGCTTGTCTTGTCCAATAGTGTGGTCTGGGGGGGTTGAAGCTCTGCTCCATGATGTCCTTTATGTTGGTACCTCAAAGGGACTGCTATGTGCTTGGAAGACTGTACTCTTTCAAAGGTCTTCATTCCAGATGAAGAGTTAACCTCAGGTAGCATTTCAGGGATGGTCTCACAAGAAGATCCACATAAGAAAGATTTCTCTAATCAAAGAAGCCTGAGAACCTTGCAGACCTCATTCACTGTCTACATGACTCACTGTAGACTGTCGTGTCTGATAGCATAGCCAAGGACCAAGAGTCACCTGGCATCGAAGTCTAAGTTAAAAGTCTCTTAGTACTTTAGATATGGCTCCCTCCTCTGCTCCCTTCCTTCTGTGGTGTTGAGGCATACCATATCACAGGAGAATATGTCATGGAACACTGCCTTAGTTATTGTTTGCTTATCATAATGGGGAGGGGTGTTTAGCCAAGAATAAGACAGTGAGTGGGAAATGGATGAAGGGAGGGACAGTCAAAGTGAAGAAGAAGGTTAAAGGTGATCTATAAGGCCACTGAAACACCAGTCGTCAAGCTTCCTAACCTAAGGACCATTCTTGGTTCTCAGTCCAGACAACAGTTTGACTTTTGTTTTCTTTTTCCAAACCTCAATCATTAGCAAGTAATATCATCAGTCTGCAAGTTCCACTCCTGTGTCTCCACATGATCTTATCTGAGGTAGCAGGGAAAGAGGGACGAGCAGCTACATAACAGCATTTGCTCAGAGGGTTGTACAGAGGAAGGAGAGAAACAGAGAAAGGGTCGATAACGTGACAGGGAGACAAGAGAGAGGTGGGGCTGGTAGGCCACGGGCAGGGTGTTATAAGGGACATAGAGGAGATTAGTGAGAGTCAACAAACCCTCTTCCTAAGCCAGAAGTCAAATGACAGCCAGGGTGGGGACTCCCTTCAACCTATTCCCTGGTGGAAGGGCACTGACCAAGGACCTGCATTTCTCCAGCTGTTGACAGGACTCTGCCGGAGATCTTCTTAGTGGCTAGACCACTTAATGACTCTGAAATGGTTAACCAGAAACCCAGGAAAGCAACAGAGAAGGGCCCAGTTATGTCCAGAAGCCAGAACTGGGAGGGGCTGAGAATGGGCTTATCCAGGACTGTCAGATGGTCCACTTCATACATGCAAAGCATCTAGGAAATCTTCAGTAAACTAAGGCAGCTAAGAAATACTGGAAGCTGAATGCAAGATATGCAACACACTTGGGAATTTACTGTGTTGAAGGACATTCTAGGGTATCTTCTGATTGCACGTTAGTATCAGAGGAAGAATCGTATGAAAACCCCAAATGATTTTTAAAATAATCATTACATATTCCTCAAAATGTGGAGATGTGTGGGGTGGATCGGCAGCGAGGGTGAGAAGACAACTCTCTTTACAAGAATTCAAAAATGTCAAATTTTTCTTCTATGAATTCTGTTCTGGAATGAAATAATTATGAAAAGTGATTCTGCCTGGGACAAGGTTGATCTCTGAGATAGGGTCTGAAATTCACTAGTAAGTGCATGTAAAAATAAGTCCTGACTTAGGAAATTGTTCAAGTGACTCACCCAACCTGACAGAGTGGGAGCCTCCTATAGACAGGTCTGGTCCCTAGAATGGTGGCTCTGGACTATTGGATTAATGTTCTTGTTTGAGTTGGCATAAATATTAGGGTCTGAGGATACGGGCCACTGCCCTCTGCTTGAGAACTGGGTTTTAGGCTGGTTTAAGGTGTATATGCTACTTTAGGTATCTTGTTGCTTTTACACAAACAATAAATCCATCAAAACTTAATTCTCTGAAACACAGGGCCTCCCAGGCAAGCACTGGGTGGACTTGTTTCCGTATGTTCCTGTGAGTACGTGGGTGTTGATTTGTGCTTGTATTTTGGACACCATTTCTCTGCGTGTGTTATATAATCGGGATGGTTTGATTGAATGGAACAACACAATTACCCATGGTATTGCACGTCTCTAATTCCAACTAAACACAATGGCGAAAACTAGACAAAAATGCAGAACTCAAAAAACAAAAACAAACAAACCAACCAAAAACCACATGATGTTACTGAGATCATGCAAAGAAGAAAATAAAGAGGTTAAAAAATGGGCAAGCAACAGACACCATAAATGAAAGAAGGAAAAGAGAAAAAGCCAGGGGCATACAATTCTGAAATCATTCTTACCTTCTTCAGTCATTGTGTCATAATATTTTAGTTTTCCATATGATCCAAGTTCTACAACATCACAGTAAAAGACACAAAGATAAGGAACGAGCTATAAAGTAAGAACTTTGCTTTTACACATTCTTAATTAATCAGATTCAGAGTCATACTGTCAGATTCGGCAACTGTAACTACAAGGAGATGGGCAAACATGAGCCGTGTGGCAGACGGCTTCACGGCCCGGTTTTAGAATCACTGAAAATATATTATTCAACTGAGGGTGGGCTCGGCTGTGTGTTATAGAATAGGACATGTTAGTTTAACACTCAATGAAACAGAATACTTGGCAAAAGTGCTTTGGCCCAGGCCTTTCCTAACCTCACTTTTATAGAGGTGACACTCCAGGAGGAAAGGACTGAGCAAGAACAGCCATCTACCCCCAGGGATCCTTGTAGACACTTGCTATGTAAAGTGGCCTAAAAGTCACCGCATGGCTTTTCCAGCCCCCAACAGAACCATCTGTCAGAGAATAAGGAGGCTACTTGGGGAGTGGCTGTATGAACAGCCCAAGTTTAGCTCTCCTATTCCTGAAGATCTTATAGTTTAGATGAAACACTGAGTGTCATGTGTGCAGGATGCTGGACAAGGTGCCAGAGGCACTGCAAGCACTGAGAGGACCAGTGAGGAGTCTTCCCGGGGAAGCCTGCCTGGCTGAGACAGGCGAGAGAGAAGCACATCAAGGCATGGCCTGCTGTGGTGCAAAGAGCAGGGTAGGGGAGCAGTTTTCGTGCTTTCTGAGTGTAGATGACCCCGGGGACCTGTCTGGACTGGAGATCACTGGGAGGCAGGGATGTTGGAGTCAACTGAGGACATGATGACTGGGTTAGGAGAGAGAGGAGATAGGGATGTATTTCTTCTGTCTCTTACTTTAGTTTCAAAACAGAAACTTTGGATTTTGTTCTCTTCATAATCCCAGATAATTTTGAGTAATGTTGTAAGCAGATTGAAAATGGTTTTCTAAGTCATAATGACATTCTTACAATAAACTTCAAGAAATTAATTAGACTCTAGAGACACTCTTGTGACTCCACCTAATGTGTCCATGGCCCATGGCCTTGGACAGATGCTGAAAATTCACATGTGAATCAACTTGAAACTGACGAGACTGTGTGAGATGCAGGAGCCCGCTTAAAGCAGATGACAAACATCCCTGTGTTGGATACTTATACCATACATTCTCTCCTCTATATATTTCTTTCCACACGTCTAATTTTATCTAAAGCTATTTTAATACAAATATACCAGTAGAAAATTATACTTTTGGGAAGAAAAATCATCTCATATTTATGTCCTTGTGGATTTTATCTATTCTGGCCTTTATTAAAATCATTACAAAAGATGCAGGTGCTTCAATAAGAAGTTGAATTTTATATAAATAAGAACCCTTTTTTTTGTGATTTCTAGGTATTCCTTTTAGTGAAATATTTTTCAGTTGTTTTAGGAACAGTTGGTGTATGTGTGTATGTGTGTTTATAGAGGAGTAGAGGTCTTAAGTGATCTACATGCTTCATAAATATTAATCATATGTTCATTGTGGCATGTGTGTATTTTGTGTGTGTGTGTGTGAGAGAGAGAGAGAGAGAGAGGGAGAGAGAGAGAGAGAGAGAGAGAGAGAGAGAGAGAGAGAGAGAGAGA